>NC_072472.1:8684718-8999718 GCF_027596085.1 Anoplopoma fimbria | reverse complement strand
GTCATGTGTGTACACATGCACGTGTGTGGCCTACGGAGCCTTTAGAGTTAAAGAACCAGGTTTGTTCACTCTTGGCCCTTTGACCTTTGACTTGTGAGTGACCCTGGTGTTTTTTCTTTTTTTGTTTTTTTTCAGTGAACACCTGCCTTTTAATGACTCTTTCACAATCGTAACACCTGCAGATTCTATTGGAGGCAGATGAAGTGTCATTTTCAGTTACTTTGCAGGCAGTGTTAAGAGGGATAAAAGTGGGACAGGTGTGAGAGGGCTTTTTCTGTTTTTGTTTTTTTTGTTTTTATAGACTGGACCAGAGCACTCTTAACTGTCCAGGAATGTCTTCATTTGGCATATGATGATGCTCATGGACAGTGGTATGCTGTCACCCCGGTTAGGTGGGGTTTGTTCCTCGGTGAAGAGGTCGCTCTGTTCAGTATGCAACAGAGAGCAGTTGTCCCATCTGGCCTCCAACTGAGGCTGCAGGAGAGAGAGAGAGAGAGAGAGAGAGAGAGAGAAAGATAAATCCAAGTGCAATACTTCAGTTCAATTACTGCAGTAAATCTTGATTTGTGCTCGCCTTTTTTTTTTTTTGTCCCATGGGCTTGTGCATTTCACAGTGCCAGCGGGTTGGAAACTCTGCTCCTGCTCTGGCTCTTGAACCTGGACTTGGTGCCTGCTGCTTAACAGTGACTCATTTCCCTCCTGCTGAGCTCCTTGTTTCTTCTGTTATCTCTTACTCATCCACTCTGAATGGAGCAGGCTAATTGAGACCTTGCACAGGTGTGGATGAATCCATTTACAGTGAAGTGCAGGGAGGAGAACAACTCACAGTAAATGAGAATGACGGAAGGTAGGCATACAAATGTCTGAAGTTGATTCGGCCAACATTGTCAGGTACCTGTCCTTCTAGCAGTTGGACTGGAGGACGCCACTCTGGCTGTAGCCTGTAGTTCTCTTTCTACAGAACATTGAGAGTGACTTGACTCAATCAGTCGTCTGGCAGAATACATCAGGGTGTTATAAAAGACAAAAGAGTGCTTCCCCTCTGTGAGCTGCTCTCTGCAATCAGCTATAAACTGGCATTTCCTCTGACTCACTGTTGCAGGCCAAGGCCAGTGTGTGAGACACACACACACACACAAACACCAACACACACAGATTCACATCCATACCTACTCATGCACTCTTGCTGTTGCTGGATGATTATACCTGCATGCATACCGTGCACACACATAAAGACTAAACATTCTGTTTTTGTACACAGATACAGGAGTGTGTACAGCTGCTATGTATAAATATAAATATTACAACATCTATATTGGTGGTTTGATCAGTTTTGTCTTAAAGTATGATTTTGTAAAATGCTGGGAAAAAAAAAAAAAAGACCCAAGCCGGACATTTATGTCAAGGGGAAAATGATTGGCATAGTTATTGAACAAAAAAGATTGGTATTAACATGTTGGTATCAACTATTTCTAAACACATAGTTTTAAAAACATGTCTAAAGAACATTGATGTTCAGCTTTGCATATATTTTAGACATTTTTTTTGTATCCAATCTGCCAATACAGAGCACTTATGAATAATTGTATCCTTTCCTATTTGTTGCATTGTGCTCCATCCCACCAGCAAACTGGAGAAAACAGTCATTACTGATGTAAACAAACATTAAACTGCACTGGAAAGCATAAATGGCTGCTGTTTACTCGTGTATTAAAATACATGCCCATCACTTTCGAGGCGTTAGTAGGTTCCAGTGTTTAAAAGTGTGGTGGTGGGCACTGCAGGATGTACCTTCAAAAACCTATGAATAACCTTTTTTCTCCTCTGTTATGTGACTTTGTCCCTCTTTGGTCTGTGAACACCATCACAGTTTGTAAAATATCTTCTATCACAGATTAAACTGTACCCTTGGCCATAACACATTTGGGAAATAAGGTTTTTCTGTGTAATCCGCTGCCCAGCGGAACTCTGTGAGACAAGATAAATAATTCCATCTGAAGGGTTTAATCTCTATCGCATCACAAACAAAAATGATGTTGAATATTGTATTTTAAAAATAAATGAACTAAAGAATTACAATTAGACACAAATCAACACAATCAAATACATATATTTTCATACATTAAATGCCAAGCATATACAAATGTATCTGACCGTAATTTAGAAAGTGTAACCCTACATTTTTTTACACGTTTGCTAATGAGCAGCATACAGTTTCTCTTGGATGGATCTTAAATCAATACCAACATAATAAAACAGGAAACACACAGAACCTCTAGCTACAACTGTACTGCTGCATTTCATCCACAGGTTACTGTTACACTCAAACTGGACATGAATGTTACACATAAACAATAGTTATTATCCTGTAAGTGATATAGGAGTAATAAAAGTAAAATGTTATTCTACAACTGTCCAAAAGAATGTCCTGACCTCAAATAAAACTCAATCCTTGAGTATATTTTACTTTGAGATAAGTGAAATAAACTCAAAGATGTAATCTGCACAGTAACTAAGTACTTTTACAACAGGTTGTGATTGAAAAGAAACAGACAAGCAAATCCTGTGTGTGTGCGCAAATAGCAGACAGGCATAAACTAGAGCCACACACACACACACACACACACACACACACACACACACACACACACACACACACACACACACACACACACACACACACACACACACACACACACACACATATATGCTTAACACAATGTGGGACTAAAGCAGGAGGTAAATCCAAAGCTAAAGCTAGAGGTAGTCTGCAAATCTCTGCAGGCATCTGCACTAAGCATTCAGTTGATCTTTCAAACCTCAAATATTCATGATTGCCGGTGAAACACCTTAATATATAAATACCACGCGGATGACTATCAAAATAAATTCACTGGTCATCTATATGTTTAGAATATATATATGTGTTAACCTTAGATATAGAATTCAGAGGCCTATCTGCTGCATCTTTGTACCACCAAGTACACACAGTACACTATTGATTTTCTGTACACGAAAACACCCAGTGGACTACATTGTCATACTTGTATCCATGTGAACTGCGTGGGTGTGTGCATAAATACATGTACAGGCCTACACTGTACATACATGTGTGAAAACGCTCTTGACCTACAATAACCTTGTACTTCTCAGTATTTTCCCATAGTTACTCCTTTTCAAAATGACATCCAAAAGGAATAGCAGACGTCAGAGCACATGGAAACTAAGAAGGAGGTTTTTTTTTATTAAACATTTTCAGTGACACAGTCAGTACTTTTTCAGTAAGGGTGAATGTTAAACTGCCTCTTCATGTTATACAATTCACTAGTTGCCCACTCACTGTTTGAAACCCATCCACAGCGTCCGATGACGCCATTTATATTTACATTAACGGATCATCTCAGTAGCCTCAAGCCTTAATTTACTTAATTGGCTACCATGACAATAATGATCTGCTTTTGGATATATACTTGTATTATTATTTTATTGTTGGAATGTCAATCAAGACTATAAAGGGACACAAATTGATTACAAAGTGAAGCAAAATGACCACAGAGTGACGTTAGACCATAAAAAGAGATTACAAATGTCCTCAGAGTGACGTAAAAATTTCCACGGAGTCACTTAAAGTGATTACAAAATGACTACAAAGAGAGGAAAAACAACTCAAAGAGACTCAATACGACCACCGAGAAAAAACACAATGACTTTAAAGAGAGACAAATGACACACAAATGAAACACACAATTTCTCTTCCATCCTGGTGGTCTTGCTTCTATGTAGGAGCGATAGGGGGGCTTTAACAAGTCTTTGTCCTGTTTTTTGGTATTATTGATTAATTACATGAATATATTATTTAATATTGATTTAATATTGATTATTATTTCATATAACAATATTTAAATGTGTTTATTTGGCATTAATGTATTACACTGAATAACCAGTGTAACTATCAATAATGTACAGGTTATTATTGCCAGGAACTTTGGCTTTAAATGTCAATTGTCAATCTAATTTTACTCATTTTAGATTGTCCCTTCTTTAAAACTGTGCTCCAGTCTAACTTACTTACTTTGTTTGTATTTAATTAATTTACTTAAAGTGTTGTTTGCTTTGGTTTACTTGATGTTGTGCCTGTTTGACCTGCTCCCAAATATATTATACTACTGTGAAGTTGATCTATAGCTCTTATGGATATGTTGGGGTTTCCCCAGTCACTTCAATACAGCTTCTTGTAGCCAGCCTCTAGTGGCCATTAGAGGAAATCCCCCTTTAGACACTCTGCATATGTTTCAGCATTCAATGGTTGTTGCTGCGTACTGTGATGAACTGACATTGTAGGCATCATTCAAATACCTCTGATGTAGAAAACGTATTTGAAATCCATTCAGTTAATTTATTTCTCTCCCTGCTGGCCTTGATCTCTCTCTCTGTTGGTTTCTCCATCCCATCCTTCTTGATTTATGTCCACACTGGCTCCTCTCTTTTTTTTCCCCAAACAAAAAACACTGTTAATGACGTCTGCTAGTGAATACGCTCTAAACACACACACACAAACAGCGCTGTGGATGTGAGCGAGTAGGGCCACTGAGCGGAGGCAGACCGCACAGCAGCAGCAGCAGCAGCGCTCTCACTCGTCAGTTTACATAACACTGATTATAACCCTGAGATTTATCCAACCGCCGTGCAACAGTTTAGTTTGGCCTGGGCATTACAATCTCACTGACCATCTGTTCCACTGCTTAGTTGCTTTCCTTCAAATACTTTTTCCCGGGCACTGATTCTACCTAGTGAAACCGTACGCTACTGCCACTCAAACATCACAGAGCAATAATATGAGATTACTTGTTTTTGCTCAAATATTTTCTAATTTTCTCCTTGTGGGAAAAGCACTGAGTTGCTGCGCTGCACTTATTTAATTAGAATTGATCATTATCAATATAAATACAAATTCAATTAAATGATTAAAAGTTTGTTAACTGAATGTTTTATTTGGATATTGGGGTAAAATAAGTTTGCATGTTTTACACACATTTAAAGTTGAGTACACACTTTTTCTATTATTTTGCACTGGGTAAGTTATCAATATTTCACTCTCCAATCATGCAATATGCATCTGTTTTTCTGGAGATTGATCCACATTGTTTCAAGGGACAGATAACTATATATAATCATTTTCATGTCAAAGTTGATTGATAGGACAGATATTCAATACATCAGCAGCTGGTGAGCCAAACGGAGCCCGCTTCTCTCAATATGATGGGCCTGCAATTGCCAAGTTTGTGTCCAAAAGTATCTGACTTACTTAATGTACAGTCTGGCAGGCTGATCACAGACTGAATGAGTATTGATGATGGATATATAAACATGCTATTTGCTGATTGAGAATAGGAAATAGCTATATTTTAGTATTATTTTACTGCCTTTATGTTTTATTTATGTTATTTATATTCCTTCTTGTATCTAATGGTTGTTTGAGCTTCTGACGAAGGACACAGTTTTCATGATAATGGATTCCTCTTCTCTTCATTTATGTTTATATTTAGCATACTTTCATTATGCTTGCTCTTACATGCCTATATGACAAAACAAAGCAGTTGTTAACACAGATGTTTCATTTCAGTCATGTTAATATGTGATTTTTATTCCATAACTTCCATACTGCATAACTATGCACATTACTATAATGGAGTATTTTATTACAGGGCCATCTACATATTCAGTCCATTTAGCAGGACATGTTTATTGAATTCTGACAGGGTTATTACCCTTCATATTCCTACAAAGCTTTCTTGGCAGCACATCTTGAGATAAGTGAATGTTATCCCAGCCAGCTCTGGGATACAACCAGACAGAACCTCCAGATCTTGAAAAGTAATACTTTTCCAGCACCAACTTATGATGAGTTCATTTCTGTACACTTTTCTAATATCAGCTGACCCTTCAGTGACTATTTGTCACCCCAAGGTCTTTAATAAATAGTGAACAGGGATGCAGTCAAGGGTAAACCTACACTGAGTTTATCCACCTTTTTTTTTTGTCTCTCTAACATAAGTCGACTGTAGACATCCGTGTTTATGAAATCAAACTGTTGTAAGTGTCACAGTAAGGTTAGCTCTTCTGCTACAACCCTATTAGGTTGCGCTTCCCTGAGAACTGATGTGTGATCATGTCAGCGGTCCTTATTGCTATGAAGAGCAACAGAATGTTATGGTCGAGGAGCCCTCCGCATCTGCTATCATGACTCAACAACCTCTGCGATGGACCTCGCTTCAGGAGTGTCCTCCATTTGTCCGTTATTTCATCAGAGTGCAGTTTACAAGTTCACGTACTCACATTAATGCATCATAAACTCTTATTCCTCTCCAGATGTGATGGAGAAATTGCAGTGTATAACCATAAATATAACTATGGCAATAACATGGAATGACAGTTCCTCTCAAACATCCCACGGATCCCAAAATAAAGACAGAGAGAGAGAGCTAGAATGACAGTGAGAAAGAGAGAGAGGAAGAGAGAGGGGGAGAGATAGAGAGATAGAGAGAGAGAGGAGACAAAGAGGGGCGAGAGAGAGAGAGAAATGGAGATTGTTAGCACAAGGTAATGAAACACTGAAAAGGTGACATTATCAACATGTGGGCTGAGAGACTCAGTGAGACTGTTGCTGCCTCTATTTCTGGAGGTGTAGGAGTATTTGTGTATGCATGTCTGTGTGTGTGTGTGTGTGTGTGTGTGTGTGTGTGTGTGGGCGTGCATTTGTGTGTGCCTGTGTGACAGAGAGAGAAACGGATGGTGTCAGAGTGTGCATGCATGTGTGTGTGTGTGTGTGTGTGTGTGTGTGTGTTGTAAGTGTGAAAAAAGAAAGTGACAAAATAAAAAAACAAATAAAGAGAGGGAGGGGAGAGAAAAGAAAGATTTTTCACACATCTCCTACCTCATTCAGTCACTAAGCAAAACTGTGAATCTGTATGGAGGTGCTATTCTGGGTTGCAGCCACACACAAAAAGTTCCTCTTCAATTCCCAGCATGCAGCAAAAACTTGAGGAAATTCCTTTTTCTGACTTGTATTATTGTGATTAATGCATTAAGAGTTGTTCTCACATATCTCATTGTGTCAAATGGTATGATTTGCAGAACAATAGCCACACTCCTATATGGAATGAAGACAGCCTACACTGCAAAAACATCAATTTCTACAATTAATCTTCGTCCTTCTGAAGATCACTCTACTGTGCTCAATTGCTTTGGAATGCTCACATATTTCCACCAGCACTGCTTCTCTAGTTAATGTGTGGAAAGTGACGGTGCTTTTGCTGTCGTGCACTGCAGTGTTTTTTGAAGTTACCCTCGCAACTAGGTCTCCGTAAAAAAGGAAAAAAAATGCTTAAAGGGATTATCATATGTTAGACACAGTGTCATCACTGATGACTCAATGTATTTAATCTCCACTCTATGAAAAATGAAATCCCTTGTGTATGCTGTATTCTTAAAAAAAACAAAAACTCTAGTATAAAAGCAACTGTAGAAACTGGCAACTTAATAGAAAATACATTAACTGCCTACAAAATGAGAAAACTGTAAAGCAAATAATATAATGACAACACTGTAGTAGGAACATTTCTTTGTGTTATCATTGTCTTGTGGCCTGAACAACATTTAAAAGTAAGGTAAGTTATACAGGTAACCGAAGAAGGGGAAAAGAAGCAGGGCAAGAGAGTCACAGAAGTTCCTACATCTTATTATATATATTCTATTTTGCCATACTTCAGACATCCTTACTTCAATACGGTGTTGCTGGCATGGACAAATCCAACAGACACAGACCTACATTTATCCCTCCTTGATAAGAGTCTGGCAGGAACAGAAATCAGTCAGTCAGTCTCTAAACCCTTCGCTGATCCAGAGAATGAAGAAAATTGCCCTGGTTTCATTGCTAAAACTAGGTGAAAACAATTGTAGTGTAGCGCAGCATTCCTATTGAGGCGTGTCCTAGCGGATGTTGACCAATAACCAATAGCGCGTTATCCCCATGTGGCACAACCTTATGTCCCCACTGACGTGATTGGTTATTTACTGCAACAACTAATTAACTTGTGATAGGCATCAGATGATGGAATGAATGAATCTCTAAAAGTCACAATAAGGTAGGCTCATCAATAGTAATCTGGGTCACTAGGAATCATTAAGTCATTAAGGAGGCTTGATTGCAGCCTCTTGTGATTTGGAAGGTCTCTGAGGTCTCAGTGGATTCTCAACAAACTTACCATGGATTCGATTTTTGCAAAACACAGACAAAATGGCTCTGGTGAAATGTTGTGAATTCCAGTCACTAACATATCAAATCAAAAAGGAGTAATCTTAGTAAAACATCTCAGAGCACTACCATACCCCATCCACGAATCAATAACAAACAGTGCATCCCGTGGTTCAAGGGGGGTTTGAAAATCAGACCCACTAAACCCCTGTGGACAAAAAACTTGGAGAAAAGCATGAGCTCCATTGCCTCTTGTCAAAAAGAGCTGCCTTCATCCATGACCTTCGGACATGCAACTGTTTTGAAGAGCAGGAAACACAAGAGTGTTTTTGAAGAACAGCTTACAAGATGTGCTGTATACTGATGAGGTGCACTGCAGTACCTCTAATTGTGGAGCGATCAATAACCAGTGAAATATTGGGTCTGTAAAGTAAAAGCTCTTATAAGGTTTGAGATGTTACACCCATTGCTGGAATATAAATAACAGATTTTGCCCCCTAATTTGAATTTATTAGAGAGAGCCAGGGGCAACCAAGTGGCTGGCATACAGAATCATTAAATACAGACACCAAGTCTTCTCTCAAGTGCTTTTTTTCCAATCACATAGAGGCATCAACAATACAAATGTACACTAAAATAGAAATAATAATGCAATAAAAATGCAGTGCCGCACATGAACAACCAATGAACAAAACAAAAGCATGTAGCACACCATGGCCCTCTAGCTTTGTGCTAGGTGATATCACCATTCTTCGCCGGCCACATCCAAGGTCAAATGCTTAATGAAGATTGATGTTGGTGTGATGTGAAGTTAAATTGACAGCACTGGCTGGGCGGCTGTGTGTTTGTGTGTAAGCAGGCAAGAGATAAAAAAAAAAGGAAAGGGAGAATGAAAGACAGACGTAAAAAAAAAAGAAGCCAAAGTGAGTTTGTATATCACAAAGAAACTGTATCAGAAGTGCAAATAAATTCTGAAAAAATGTCATATATGTGTAAACATTGCTTACAGGCGTGTGTGTTTATGCTCCATTGGCATGTCCCAGTTGTTTTTTTTAACCCCCACCAAGCCTCCATTCAGCATCTATAGCTAGTTGACCATGATTGATGAGAAGCACTAGACCATGTTGGTGAGGGAGAGGTGACCACTGGAGCCCACAGAGGTAATAAGGTGTGATGGTGGTTTGGATGGCTGCAGTGAATGCATTAGTGGCACATACAGTAGAATGTAGGTTCACATTCTCTTAAGCATCAATCCCATTTTTTGTAAAAAAAAACCACTCTGGCTGAAAGGACCTCTAGGTTATTGTAGTTTGAGAGTCAGTCTTGGGGCTTTGATGTGTATGAAAAATTGTTATTCTGCAGGTTCTCAATGCACAAGAAAACAACCCTGGCTCTTGCTGTTCAAAATAAAGAGTGAAAATTAAAATATATGACAGGATGCTGTAAATGGTATCGCTGAAAAACCAGTCCAATTAAATCCCTAAGACATTCTTCATCAGGATCCTGGATAACTGGCTATGTTAACATTTCTGTAGAGTATGTGTGTCCTTTAATGTGTCATTAATAAGTTTCTGGTGGACCACATTTTTAAGATGTAGTCAATGATATGGGCAACGCCGACCTTTCCAATAAGGTGGTTGAAGGAATGAAAGGGGGAGGCTGTGTTTGCACTGTCAAACAAGTCCGCCATTGATTATGTTAATGGGGTATTCTGGGTTGCATGTAAACGGGAATATTGATGGAATATGAATTTTCTTCATTTCATGTGAAAACATTCTCAAATCACTGCATCAAAGAATGCAGCTTGGTCAGTGGTCTATGACACTCCATTAACCCTTCTAGTGTCATTTCTGCAGGTCAGTGACAGCGTGTCACTATACTCTCATTATATGTCTTCACAGGATCTCCTGGACGAATGTCCTTTGTTTGTTTAATTCATCCACACCCTCCCACCCTGTTTAGACTGCCATTCACGTCATACTATGTGAGTAGCTCTGTCCATAATGCTGTGGGTGGCTGCATTGCATATACACACTAAACGAGCACTGACCAAGCTGTGTTATTTGGCCATGTAAACAGCTTAGTAAGAACAAAAAACAGATTTTTTTTTTTTGTGCATGTAAACCTTGTCACTGACTTCTTGTGGAGGATTGTGTCTATATTTACGTCTGTGAGAGAATCAGATGATGCATTCAAAGTGGTTTGGTGGTTCAGGGAGAAACACCGAACTGAAAACATTGTTCGGGATAAGGTTTAGCACTGGAATGGTAGGTATTAGTATCAGTTAAGATGAGAGGGAATGAGGCACAATTAATTTAGTTTTTTGATTGCAAGGAGGAGAATGGTAATTATATGGTTTGGGTGTTCAGCAGCAGTACATGACACACAGTGAAAGGAGGACTTATTTGAGTGTGTGTGTGTGTGTGTGTGTGTGTGTGTGTGTGTGTGTGTGTGTGTGTGTGTGTGTGTGTGTGTGTGTGTGTGTGTGTGTGTGTGTGTGAGTGTGTGTGCGTGCCAAGAGTTCTTTTTTTTGTTTGACTTGTTCTGCTATGGAATATTACACACCTACAACTATTTTGTTCTTTTTTCATTACTTTCTGTATTTTAAGAATGTAAATAAATACAATTTCCATGCATACACTAGGACGCATCATAAGTCTTTGAATTCTGCATAAACTGGGCATTAAAAAGATAAATCACATAATCATAGGTAACATCCACACCAGATGGTAGATACCCAAATCATAATTAAATGAATAAATTGTATGGATGGCATTTCTGGGAGGCTAGATCTGAAATAGCTCTAGATGCCAATTGCAGATACCATTGCTTGTCATGATGCTCATGTCTCTGGCACTCATTATTGTGTCTAGCAGTCTCAAACAGTGTCAAGACATTTCTCAAAACAATGATTTAGAAGTGCAAGAAAATGTACACTAACCTTGAGTGTTCTGTATTTTCATCTCATTAAAGCTGTCTTAAATGACAGAAAACAACATTACCTGGCATGACTACAGTAGTGTAGATGTTTCTCTGTATGAAGACGATGGGGATAGTTCATACCTGTAAACATTGGAATTTAAAAATAAGGGGAATTTTCCAGTACCTTGGAGCTTTGTAATGTTCAGCTTTGGTCAAATGATCTACCTCAGAAAGTTTTCTAGTTATAAATGCAGAGGATGTTTGCAGATCTGTCATCCTTGCTCACATCGCTTTTCCCTCTGTGTGATATACTAAAATCTGTGTGGTATAATTTACAATATATGACATTGACCAATGCTACTCCTCATGAAGTACGGGTAAGCCTCTCCCATTTGATGAAACGCTTGCATAAACTATTGGCCTTTTTTGGCGGTGTCTGTAGAAAAAAATCAGAATCAGTTGTTCTCATTTAATAATAAGGATCTGATCTAAAAAAGTAATGGGATACTTTTAGAAATACGAATTGTTGCTGCTTTGTCAGTCACGATATTGTACATTTTAGGAAAATTTGTGTATGTGAAAAAAAATGTGTAACGCCTTGAGAGGGTGATTGACTCACCATATATCACATCAGCCCTGAAGCCAACACTGTAATCCTTTTCAGTTGTGTCCGGTTTGCTTCCTGCACCTGTGGCATTTCACAAGCTATGATTTAGAATTGTCATATTAATGCTTTTTCTGACCTCCAGGGCCAAGACATCAATCTCTGAAGAGGGAATAGATTTGTGTAGGGCACCTGGAGCCATTCACTCTGCTAAGATGACCTATCCCCTTCACTGTGATGCCCCTTGTGTCAAAGTGGGTGGTAAATTCCGCGACACAGGGGTTAGTTAAACCATCCAGTTGATGGTCAGTATTTTTCTGAGATAGCGCTGTTGGAATCTTTCACCTCTTAATTGTGATTATAATTTGCTCTGAAATGTCTGGTTTCCCATTTTTTCAAGGAAAAGAAGGTTTGAAACAGAGGACCCTAACCACCAGGTACAGATTCAAACCAGGTGTTGATCTTTTCTACTTCCAACTCACCTGATATTGTTGTATATATATATATATATATATATATATATACTGAAAGGACATCATTGGAGAGCTGGCTGCTCATATCTATTTACATTCTGCTCTCATACAGAACTCTTTAATATGGGCAGTGTCTTACCCAATGACAGAGTAAACACATTAGCTGCTGAGACAGCATATAGGAGGTTAAGGTCCACAAATGTTTTCTGGAGGATAATTTGGTGGAGGAATCTGTTTTTATACCAACAGCGGTTGGAGTAATGATGGGATACTGTGTGTCGAGTCGACCAACCCAAACCGTTTAGTTATTGTTCTTGGTGACTTTAACGAAGGTAATCGCAGACATGAACTCCCAAAATACGGACAGTTTTTTAAATGCTCAACCCAAGAGGAGAACACTTTAGATCAGTGTTACAGCACAATATTCACTGGGACACTCTGATCACCTACTGGTTCAACCCAATTCCTGCATACAGGCAGAAATTTAAGCTTGGTAAGCCTGTTGTGAGGAAATCAAACAGGTGGACAAGTGAAGCTGGGGATGAACATCAGGCGTGTTTAGACTGCTACCAACATACTAGATGAGTGCACTGAGGCTGTGACATAGTATATCAGCTCCTGTGAAGACAGCTGTGTACCATAATGCACCAGGATGAGTTATAACAATGACAAACCCTATGTTTGCAGCTAAACTCAGATATCCAAGTTTGTAAAAGGAACGTGCATTTAGGAGTGGGGACACGGACAGGTTTAAAGAGCCAAAATACAGATTTAGCAAAAAAGCGTGAGATGCTAAACAACAGTACTCTGAGAAACTGCAACACCAGCTCTCAGCAAGTGACTCTGCTTCTCTGGAAAACCTAAAGCCCCTCACACCATGAATAACTGACCTGAACAGCTTTCCTGTCGATTTGAAAGATGATGGGACATTCCTGACCCCATCCCCCATGACCCAATCCACCAGCTCATGACCACCAGGTCCCCCGCCCCCGGTTCAGCAGGTGCCGATGCCTCACAACCATTTATCCTAGAGCCCTTGCCCCATCCCCCACCACAATACAAAGCAGTCGGCCCAGATTCTGTCTTTCACCCCAGCTCTGAAGCACTGTGCTGATCAGGGGTCTCTGGTGTTCAGACATTTTCAACACTTCACATGTCACATACTAGCCTGCCTAAAGACCTCCACCATCATCCCCGTCCCCCAAAAAACAAGGATCACAGGACTTAATTACTAGAGGCCCGTCGCCCTGACCTCTTCGGTCATGAAGTCTTTTGTGCATGTTGCCCTGTCCCACCGCAAAACCCTAAGTGTCCCTCTGGACCCTGCAGTCCATCTAGAGATCCAATAAGTCTGTCGATGACGCAGTCAACATGGCCCTTTACCTCATCCTCCATCATATGGAGCCAAACTCTTTGAATCCCTTCCCTCTTGTAGGATGCTTTGGTCCATCAGGACAATTACTTACATTAACATAGTCTTTCACAACTCTTCTTATTAAATATACACTTGAAACTTTAATAATGTACTTGTTTAAACACACTCTTATTTTTTTGTTTTGTTTATCATATTCTATTGTACATTTTCATATTTTCTATTTTTAGATTATGTCTTTTACTATTGCATTATGTTTATTGTCACGCACCAATCACCAATCCAAATTCCTTGTATGTGTAACACACTTGGTAATAAACCATTTCGAAATCTGATTCTAAACATTGCAAACATTTGGATACCAACAATATTTCAAGGTGAGCAACTACTCAATAAACTCCAAAAATACATTTCCAATGACCACGATGGCCTTTGTAATGTTGATTGTCAACATTACCGAGGTTGAAACACAATGCACAAAAGAGCTCATAAACCTGGTCAATGAAAAACAATTTTCATTTCATATCTTGTTGTTAACTTTTATTAAAGCAACCAATTGATGACTAAACCCTATGTCTAACTATGCACAGTTGACCTGATCCACATGATGACAGTGATTATGGCATTAAATGTTGGGAATCTTGGCATTTAAAAAGGTATAGTGTGATACCTTTTTACAACTTTCATAACAAGCTTTGACTGTGCTGTTGTAAGCTTTTTTCCAACAAAGCAATGCAGAAGTAAAATGGAGGAGCCACTCAAAGCTGGAATTACAGTGGTTAAATCCAATTGCCATTGCAGGTGAAACCACTCAAGAAAGAGCTTGGAAAAATACGTATGAAGTCTTTGCGGCCTCTTTGTGAGTCTTTTTTTTTTTTTATATAGAGGACATTTTGAAAAGTCACAGTAGGAAAATCACCTGTTTAAATACTAAAATTGAAGATGGCTGGATTCCATTTACAGTAGGTGCTTCAGTTTCAGTTTCCTGGGCCCATTTCCAATGTCCCACCTAAAACGTTAAGCACTGAACCCTCAGGGAGGTAACCGACGGCATTTGGTAAATGGTTGAATGTGAGAGGCTAAAAGGGCTTACAATTGTATAAACACAAATGGGACAGTACTTTGCAACAACATATTGAATTACCTTGATGATACCTAAACATGTTATGTACAATTTGGGGATTTTGAGTTTTTACTGCTTGATTTTAAAATCTGTTCAATGAGACGAGAGGTAATTTTCAGGTAGTTTTCATAATCTATTTAATTGTTCAATAAGAAAAAATAAAAGAAATGGTTGATGAACAAACCAGGTTTATTATATAGCCAGTTTGCAGTCTTCTGATTTCATTTTTTTAATGAACCAATCTTAAAACCTTTATGTTAAAACTCCTTTGCCATACTCTTTGTTTACCTTTTTTAAACTCTGGGCTTCCCCTGCTAACCGCATGTTTAGGGTCACAACTCTATGAATTGTGAGTAATTCCCACAGGCAAAGTTGGCAGAAATGGGGACTCACAGAAAGTGTGCAAGGGCTCAAGATGTCTGCGAGCGAGCCCTCACGCAATTGACAATTTGACAGTGGGACAGCGCTAAGTCCTCATGGACTTTGCGAGAACGCGGCTTAAAGTCTGTGAGTCCGTGAGTGTGGACATTGGAATCGGGCCCTGGTATTGTGCATGCTGGCTCACGGTCACACTGGCTTATGGGGAGAGAGAATTGTCAATGAAAAGTCAAAATGTATGCTGTGATAAAGTGGGTGAGACAGGCGTACATTCTGTATTTTGAGCTACTTACAGACGATCCAGTGGCTATTTGGGAGAAGACAACATTCAACAGACACTATTACATTTTATTCTTATGAGAAATGGAGGAATTTGTGGCAGGAAAAATAATCTGGTTGATGTTACTTTGTGTAATCATGACAACACCAACAAAATGGGGCATGGAGTGAATAACCAGCTGCAATTCAGTCCTATAAAAGGTGATAACTGAACCAATAGTGCATGCACATAAAAGTTCTTCTCTGGCTAAGCAAATCATTTACTCATACTTTTAGACTTTTAAATTCAATTTGACCTGAAAAAAATATATATTAAAAAGGGTCACACTTCAATATGCTTGTGAAAATCATTTTACAGCTTTTTATTTTGCAATGACTGTGTATGGGGGGTTGTGCCAAGTTTTAAATTCTTCAAATGTAAAGTTCTTCAAATTTGGCACGTACAATCAATTGCACTCAAGCATGTACTGATTAATATGTGGTGGTTAAAGGTCACTGTGACCTCACAACACACATTTTTGGCCATATCTCAATAATTGATATGCCAATTATGACAATCTCACGCAATATGTCTGATAAGATATCATTCTCAAGCTACAGTCTGTCCAAAGATATTGAAATTCATCTCTAAAAAGGGTTTGACTAGAACTCCACTTCGTGCTGAATACAAAACTGTGACCTTTATTTTAGTCTGTCATTGTTAAATTGCCTGGAAGAAATCATTTTCAAGGTATCACTTTTTTTTAAGAGCTTTTGTGGTATGACATCTGTGCTTCTGAGGGCTGTGGGGAAAGGGATGTTTCCTTTTGTTTGGGTTGAGTGTCAGATCTATATGCTGATGTGAAATGTGTCAACTCAACATTGGCCTGAAGGTTCTTCTTGGAGCAGGCATTTACTAGAGCACCGTCAGCATATTGGACCAGCCTGTAAATTGGTTGATGTAGAATACGGCTTGTGTGTATTTTCTATGGGAAGCAATCTCTGACAAGGAGGCCATCCATGTTCGGGTGACAGAAAATAGAGGGGTTGGACTTTATGAGGCAAAGCATCATCATCATCATCAACATTACTTTTTTTGTCCTGTGTCTCTGCTCTAATCACTTTCAGTTATCATTTAATACTTCCTTCTTTCTCCACTCTCACTAATCTTTTTAGCACACCGACCATGTTCACATGCCTCCCTTCTCATTTGTTTTGTCTAGCAACCTTCCTCTCTCCTCGTTTATAACCTTCATCCATCCATCTACGCACCCATCCTGCTATCATCCATCCATTTATTCACCCCTATACGTTCATCGGTCCGTCCAGCCAATCCTTTATCTTCCTCCCACAGTGTCCATTACATCCGCCTCTCATCCCTTATCCTGCGTTCACCTGTGCTGTTACAGTAAATGTCTCTCATCCTTTCGATCCATACTTCACTCCCATGCTAATTTATCTTCTTTCAATTCATTTCTTTTTTTTTTGCTCAGCCCTCTGCCTTACTATTCTTCACTCTTGGTGTCTTCCTAGTACCATTTTTCAGACGCATCCCTGCTTTCTTTCTTTTTCATTTCACAGGATCATGATTTTTTTGTTTCTCCCACGCACAAAAAGACAGATTTCCTATAGTTTCTTTTCTCCATTTTGGTTTTGGTCTCATGGCACTACATTATTCCCATTCCCCCTCTCCTCTTCTCTTCCTTCTCAATTCCTAGCCAATAACCCCACTCTGCACAACCTCACCTCTCTGCCCCTGCCCTGATCCCCTTTTCATTACATTACATTACATTACAGTCATTTAGCAGACGCTTTTATCCAAAGCGACTTACAGGAAGTGTATTCAACATAGGTATTCAAGAGAACTACTAGTCACCAGAAGTCATAAGTGCATCTCCTTTCTTAAACAAGCATCTTAAAGCATAAACCAGAGCAAAAGTATAGTGCAGAGGCAAATTACTACGAAAACAATAATTGCAACGGACTAATACGAATATAATAAGTGCTACAAACTACTACGTTTTCCCCACATTCCCTTGCCTCATTGCTGGCTAGATTTTTCCTTCTCCTTCCTTTCTTTCACATCTGTTTCTTACATATTGTTCCTTGACAGTATTCTTCTCTCCTCTTCTGGCGTTCCCTTTTACTCCTCCATTTGCTTCGTTGGTCCCTTTCCCCCCGCAAATCATTCCACCTTTAACAATTCCCCATGTCTCCGGTTTCCTAAGATTATTATTCATTATTCTGCATCATTCCCTCATTACCACTTCCCAACCTTTTTCTGCTACCAGCCCCTTACTTCCTTTGTAGAAATGTATTGTCCTTCTCCCTCATTCTCTTTCTTCTCCTTCACCCTGCTGTCCTTATTAGTCAATCTGACATGCCCCCTAGTGTGCATTCAACAGTCTCATTTGGAGTTGTTTGAATATGTACAGATATTTACTTACATGTTTTTATAAGTAGAGCTTAATTTTTTTTTTTTTAGCCTGCAAATACAGTCTACTAATAAATTAAATTCATAGCTAAATGAATAAAGGCAAACACTGTTTTATGTGCTCATCTTTAGGCAGTCTTTTTTCAGTAACCTAGTTGGGGAATGACTCATACATTAACACATGAAAAAGCTTTTCTTGGTGAAGCTTGTGGTGACTATTGCAAAACACTATCACAAAATGTTTTTGCTTGCAAATCGAGCCTCATTCTGCCATATAGCCTTTTACTCAGTGGGAAAAGATAATGACACAAGCAATGTGTTGCCAGGAAACATAGCTGCTAAATTAATTGGAAAAATATCAATCTTACTCACACTGTAAACTAAACAGGGATTATTTAGGTTTTGCTTTCAGCTTGGTCATGCAAAACCACCCACCAATGGGAAATACACAGCTTTTACATAAGATCGACACAAAAGCCTGCAGCATGGAACAAGAAATCAGTGGTTATTGATTGAGCTTAACTCAATGACTTACACTAAAGTTACATTCTTTGTTCATAGACTTTAATCACATGAAGTCTACAATGTCCTTAGAGTTATTGCCAGTCAGCAGCAAATTATCATTTTGTGTCCATAGTTGACAGGGAATTATAAATTGGCATACTGTTTGTTTCTAATGCATCATAAAGAAGGTGCATAGTTAAGAAAACACAATAATAACAAAAAAATGCAATTGTGTAATTCTGTTGTGTATAGCTTGTAAAAATACAACTTACGTTTAAAGGTATTCAATTGAAAAAGCCTACGTTTCGTTTCATTATTTAATTTATTCAATTGCATGTTGTGTAATATTGAAAAGAGATCCTGCTAGGTGCTATGTGGCAGCAGTAATTCTAGGTTGTGAGTTCCAAAACAAGTGGTAGTGTTGTGGGTGGGAAGCCAGTGGGGGATCAGTGCTGCAAGTTCATTGGTATTTGTGTATTCCAGATAAAGAAAAAAATAACAACAAAAAACAAATCTACTGCCTGAACCTGTCCCAGAACACCTTAGTCAATGCTAAGGTGTTCTGGGACAGGTTTGTGTGTTATTTGTCAGGGCATTTTTATTGATATTTTTATTGATATTAATCATGGGTCACAAACAAAGTAGGTATTTTTTGGGGGAAAGGCTCAGTACTTTTTTTTTCAAAACGTTCCCTGAACACGAGTAAATATTGTATTTTGATGGGGACTATTTTCATTTGCAGATTAATATGTGCTCACTGGATCACCAGCCTAATCCTTAAAGAGCCATAATACTTTTGTAAACATAGATTTATGGTGCTGCAGTCCTATGACACCCATAAATTGCTGTGCTTTAAATATTACAACGCTGATAGCCCGAACTCATTGTTTTGTGTCTGTTACGGCCTATTTAATGTGCGTAGGGGTACACTGGAAGTAACATAACTAGTTATTGAAACAAATGGAAAGATAAGGCTGCTGGAAAACTTTAGTAACAATGAAATGAACATTTATTTACGTATAAAATAATGATTAATAGAAATAAACCAACTCAAATGGCAGCAGGAATGTCAGGATCTCTAAGGCCAAAATAATGAACCAAACTCCCCCACAAACTAGAAAATAAGGAGTCCAACTGTCCTACAGAAACAAACAGAAAAACAAAACTGAGCTCCCTTACTGACCACAAAACAGGAGGAAAACGAAAATGACAAAGTCAATGGCAGAGAACCCTTACACGGCTTCCCCAAAGTTACACAAAGTTACACAGACTTGCCAGCCAAGACAGAGGATACCTACTTAGACCTGTACCAAGGAACAATCAAAACTGAGGTGTAGCAGTAGCAATGCTCACAGCAGCAGCGGCCAACAAAACAGCTCGAAAGTCAAGAGAAAAAGGGGTCGAAGCACTTGATCTGGATGTTGATACCCAGCCCCACTGACGGACTGATGACTCTCATGTGAGGTTGCTCCAGGCACTGAAATGGAGCGTGGTAGACCTGAAACACAGACAGACAGCTCTCTTCTAAAAAGAGGCCAGAGTAAAGTCAATGGGTGTAACAGTGTCTTTTATTTACCTGATCTGCAGTAGTCAGCTTCCCAACTGTCTGTTGTATTTCAGACATACTGCAAGTAATTATTAACTTTGAGACAGTTATTCTTGTCTTTTTTATTTTATTTTATTTTTTGTGTCCTCAGGGTTAGGCAATTAGGAGTAGGTCAAGTGTCCAGACAGACGAACAAACCATTCAACCAAATAAACGTGCCTTGACCCGTGTGACACAACTGTCTGGTCAGTGCTTATCATTCACTTGAAGGTTTCTTATTCAGTAAGACTGGCTCATGTATTTATGTTGGTCAAGGTTTGCCCAGGTATTTCAGATTGACTGCATCTTGATGTTATTCTCCCTTTGTATTTGCATTTGTAAGGGATAGTAAAATGATTGTATTGACAAAAAAATTTAATAAATCCCAACCGTCTGTGACATTAGAGTTTTCATGTTCCCTAGATCTCCGAGCTAAAACCATCAAACCAAACATCCAAGAACGTATAAATCCTTCCATCCACTCATCTAAACCCTTCTCATCCCCTCACCCATCCACCTACCAGCCAATCAGCTATAGCTAGCCATCTGTTATTATTTCCAACTTTCCCCCTTGCTCCTTCCACTCCCTCTATTTCTACCTATCTCATCTATTCTCCCTCTCTTGCTCGCTTTCTCTCCCTCCCAAAGCCCCATCTATAATATGAGCGCCCTGCTCCAGTGAACAGTGAGCTTCTTTTTTTTCCCCCTGCACATCATCCCGAAGTGAGAGACAACCTTGGCTAAAGACTTTATGTAAGCAGTTCATTAGCTCCTCGGCTGTGGACCCCCCACAATCACATTATGATCAGAGTGGCCGCCGTGGTGAGAAATTACTCAGAAAAATACCCCTTTGACATACAGACTGAAAACACTCCAGCTGGAAATATTATGCAACCGTGACCCAGGCCTGCGTGTGCTCTAGCGGTGAAGGCATTGTCCAGAAGGAAACAGCAGTCCGTTGATTGAGAGGACTAATTAAAAGGGCTTCATTTAATTGCCCTTTTAAACTGGCACCTTCTGCACAAGAGACACCTCCTAAACTTGGGTTTGGGAAGCCAGCGCTGTGCTATGATACAATTTCATTTCACAACAGAGGGTTGTTATTGTACCCAGCTGCCAGTTCCAATTGTAAGCAATGGAACAGTTGAGGTTGAATAGAGCATAAGTCGCTGAAATAGCCAGTGTTATGGGAATGATTATCGATTAAGGGTTGCATTTAATGTGGCAGGAGGATGCTTCATATAAAAGCATCTACTGCTTTTTATGTGAAGAAATACATTTTGCCCTGGTGACCTATGTTCATCATAACAAAATGAATGGCTTTATGTCTTGAGAAAATGTAGGTATGACTTCGTAAGTTGATTTATAAGTTCAAGTTGTTGTCACTGTGTACGAGGCAACAGGAAAAGGAACCAAATGCAGATAGGGAAAAAAAAATGAGTGATTAATGAAATAAAACGGCAGGTACTTGCCAAAAGCATTGGCACATCAATGTTGCATCACAACTTTGACTAACTGACAGAGTACATGGGGAAATTAACCGGTATAAGTACAACTGGGCTGATTATGGATAATGGGAAGCAGGTGGGTAGAGAAGGTCGTGCAAATGCAGAGCTAATGAGGGAAAGTTAGAACAGGTGAGGAAGTGGGTGGAGAAGGTCAGGTGACTGGGAATGGAGAGAAAGTGTTTTTTTTAGACCAGGGGGGGAGGGGCTGGAGTCACAGTCACTAGGTTTGTTCGAGTTGACTGCGCCTCGCCTCGAAAATGGACGAGAGCAGCAGGCGGCAGCAGCAGGGGGCGTTGAAAAAAAACTGCGATCAAGTCGGACAGTTTTCAGCCATCTTCAATGAAAACACAGGAAGTCATTGAAATGTTTACATCCTGTTTGTTACATTTGTAGGCCACCTGGAGTTTCAGACTACGTTTGGGTTATATGGCGTGTCCATCAGTGACAATCGTTCTCTCCTTTTAAAAGGTTGCTGATGCTTCACATCGTTAATCTATGGACTTCACACATTACAGTTCTCTGACTGAAAAAATGTTGACATCAAGCTGGAATTAGGCTTTCTCAATAAATATCTTTATTTACAGATACTAAATAAATAACCTTATATATCATGATAATAATAATAATGAATATTTTTATCAGCCACATCATTGCACAACGTGAGTCCACTAGCCAACAATCTAGCGTCAAATCTTACATTTACACAGAAAATAAGAATTTTCTACAAAACGTGGTGTTTGTTGTCAAAACTAAGAGCCAATCAGCTCTTTGATCAGGAGACAGCCAGGCGTTTCCCATCATGCACTGGGTCATGCAGTCGGTTGAGAGCAACTGCGGCGCCTGGCTCTAAAACCTGCAGCCGCCTGGCTCTCGTGAGGTTATCGTTGCCCACGTGTTCATGACGTCAGAGCAAGTCGGGATCAAGTCGGAGACAAATCTAACCGGCATGCATTGTGCGGCGATCGCCGGTGATCGATTCTGTGCAGGACTGGCTTATCTCGAACGAACCCAATGATAAGGCTGCAGCAGGTGGAAAAGTCAAAAGGTATTTGGTGGATAGAAAAATTCCCATGAACCAGTTTGAAGGAATGTGACTGAAGGCAGAGACAGAGAGGCGTATTGTGAAGATTATAGTATATGCATGGAATGTAACTAAACATTTAGAATTTATTCAACCATTATTAAGTAAAAGAGGAAAACGCATACATAATTGAATGTATGATCCTAATAGAAAACACATTTTCAAAATATGTGCCACATTATACATTATGAGAGAAATTGACTATTGGGAATTTTTTTATGGCAAATCATGCCTCATGTTTCAGATGCAGCAAAATCAAAACATTACCACTTCCATTTAATCAGTGAGTTGGGCACAGGCACCAGCCCAGGGAGGGATGTATTCCTATGGACAGCTGAGCCAAAAATTGTGCTGAAAATATGAAAAAAAAAAAGTTAATATCTCTGGTAAGTCCACTACTCACCGATTTGCGGGATAGAGGATACTAATTCACACTCTCTCGTGCCCCACTCTTGCTTTTTGCACATTTGATTCAGATTTTTGATTAAACGTGAACTTAAATTGTCACTTTGCCTTGGTTACAGTTCAGCTTACTGAACACCGCTGATTTTGATGGGATGCAGAATAAAGGAGCGATCGTGTAGGCAAAAGAAATTACAATAATAATAATGAACCGCTCAGATTTGATCAGTAATCATTAAATGCATACTAGTAGGAACGTCTTCTTTTGCTGTTTTTGCATTTTCGTGAACACATTATTAAGATTTGGATTCTAGTGAAACTGCATAGCGGAGGATGTTGCTGCTCGAGTGAACAGATCCTGCATGACTATAACAACAGCAGCTGGTATGAGGTGTGGGAGAACCGACTCAAAGTTAGCCCAAGAACAGATGGACCAGCTGGTCTCTTCTGGTGGGTTACCATGGTAATGTGGATTTGACCTTATTTGTGTCTAATATTTCTACTGCACCCCCACAGCACCAAATCCTTTCTTTAACAATGTCGGCATATATGTCCATACTTTTATACACATAGGCTTACTCACATGGCCATCCATCTAAACACATTCAACTTAGACTTCAAGGAAAAACACACATTTGTACCCGTTTTTCCCCACACATGTATGTACACACCTATTTCCAGCATGATGAAGCATTATCCACTGTGCTTAGACTCACAGTTGCTTCTGTCGTTCAACATGCTTTCTAAACCCAAGGGAGGTCTATTGTGTTCCTCATTAGCATAGGTTCTGTCCACAGCATGAGGCCTGTCATCAATCTTCCACTTAAGATATGCAAACTTGGAGCAAAAAAAAAAAGGAGGAGCAAAATTCAAATGACAGAGGACTGCGGGCGAATCTGAGTCTAATGCTGGTTAGCAGAGTAGATCTGCGTTCTTTGTGAATTTCCATCATTTGTGCCCAAAGACTATATTTCTGAGGAAAATGCCATGATATATTTTTTTTCTGATTGCTCTAAAATATTGAAATCTGGTATTCTACAGACACACTTTGGGCAAGTATGTAAACATACAACTTTGACTTTTTTACATCACAAAAAAAAGAACGTAAGCAAAATTCCTGACTTTTTTTTTTCATACACTGCATATGTGGGCATATCTTTGATAGTCAACTTGTCATGAGTTCATAGATAGCAAATACTAGATTGTGCTCCTCCTTGTAGGTTCTGAGTTACAGCCATTTTCTTACGATGCTATATCTAGTCTTTCGGTGCATGGCACTATTGTTTTCGTAAATATAATATAATATAAAGAAAAAAAACAGTAGTCCCATGTGCCCAAAGATTACATAGTATCAAAAGAAAGAATCACTATTCAGCCAAGTGGTTAATCCGAATTTGAAAAGGATTTCTGTTTCCTCTACAACCTGTGATCTTATAAAGACAGTGTACTTAAATAAACTGTACTACTGTTGTTGTACAAGGAACCCTCAGCTACCTCAAATCTGAGCTGCTAAACCTTTTATAAAATCCCTCTTATACTGGCAAATTAACTCTCTCTTTGCTCCGTTAGTCTTGTCCTTACTCATCCCAGTCTAAAACTGCCTTTTTATGGCATATGCCAAAATGCCAAAAAACATAAACGCTAAATGCATTGATTTCAATGAGGAGCTACTAACTGCTACTAACTGCCAATAAAAATATTTTCCCTTTTGAGTGCATGAAGCCAGGAAGCTCTGTTGATGTATTGAGATGCTTTAATGCAAAAATCATGGTGCCCTAATATAGTGATGGAGGCTATAAATACCTTATATAGCTGTTTATAGCGCTGGCCAGGTTAGAGAATGTCTGTAGATCCACTTGGGGTTTTTTTTCTCTCTTTTTCTTTTCTTTTTGTCATGCAGTGCATGTTTTTATGCATATATCCATGTAAAACAGACATAACAAATACATGCAAACCATGTTAATAAGTTTCCATTCTGATACATTCCACACTGGACACTGGTTTGTTCCTTGCTCCATGTTATGGGGATTAATGGCCGAGTGCATCCACAGTACTTTATATCTGCAGTATAATCTAGATGTTGAGGTCAAACCAAGCTGCTTAATAGCACTAGTTCCTCTGTAAGTAAAGAGATCGGCTTTTCCCATCACCCTCCTCTCTCTTTCTCTCTCTCTCTCTCTCTCTCTCTCTCTCTCTCTCTCTCTCTCTCTCTCTCTCTCTCTTCTCCCCTGCTGTAATCCTCACAATGAATGTCTTTTGCCTAAACTGCAGTGTCAGGAGTACCACTACGCTTCACACTCAGAATAAATGTAAGATTTAGGTGTACCAGTTTGTGGACATGGGGCAGAGATAAAAGCATACGTCACTGGACAGCTGAGCCAACCGCAATGCTGTTTAGTTGTGTAGTGGGTTTCTCAACAATATTTGAATAACACTCATCCATTTGACTGATGAATATATGCCACAAATCATTGCTAAGTAAAATTAGGATGATCATATTCAATTATTAACTATTACCACAAATAATAACAGTAGTCCATAAAAGTACTAAGGGTAAAAGCGCAGGATGACACAAGGTTAATGTTGTAAAAAAGATTGGTTAGGTTTAGGGAAGAAAACTATCTGGTCATGGTTAGAATAAAAATAATGGTTTGTGTTAAAATGATGACTTAAAGCAACAGATGTAACAACGTAACTGCCGTAAATTTTACACAGGGCAGGACGAAAGGTTTCCTAGGTGAAAGTCATGTGTTCGTTTGACCCATCCACCACATCTCACTCCCACCCTTTGTGATCTGTCTTGCATCTTACTCTTCATTATACAATGTAAAATTCATATGACGCAACGTTCAATAACGTTCACTCAATATAAGCCACTTGCTCTGAGCAAATGCTAAAATGTCTGCATTCATCGTATCACTGGTTTGCAGAAACGTACAATAACAACATTTTGCCTGCTTGTGATTCCTAGGTCTGACTGTGTGGCACCAGGAAGTCAATTCAAGGTTCAATTCACAATGAATGGCATCCTGGTGCATCTTCAGTGTGAATCCATAAGAGTGGACAACGGTTAAGACTCATACACTGTTAGGATAGCAGATCATCAAATATATAACAAAACTTTCATTTTTTATAACCTTCAAATTGTGATTTTTTTTTTAGATAATTTTTGTTTTCTCACAAGTGGTTCAGGCTCAATTCGTTGCATTTTACAGAAAAACCATCATCACTTTAAATTGTTCATGACTTTAAAACCACTTCATTTAACATGACATTACCAGGCATGGTAATAAAAAGAGGTGAGGTGTTTCACAGTTTAGTTATTTTGTCTCATATATAGTCTAACACAAACACATCACCTGTAATGCCATGTTTGAATAAGATGGTTTTGATTACAATTCAGTTGGCCCGTTGCCCAGGCCACCAAATTGCATCTATTCATTTCTCCACTGGTCATACAAATTGCAGCAACTTCATTATTAAATGTAGCCTTCAACTAAGATAAATATGTTACATTCATTACCAAATGTAATTTTGTTTCCCTGACTTACACAATCTATTTATACTATTTTTGGTTTAATTAACAAAAACAGGAACTTGTTAATTTAATGTGAAATATTTGTATGAGGTACGAAACTGATCAATTAAGACTCTCTCATCTTATATCAGGCAATTGAGTGTCTTGTGCAAAAGGTGTTTGTGAAGATGGTGAAAAACACTGCAAGAGCCAAAATAACAAGTCTGAATTTGTCATTCAGTGAGAGCTTTTGAGTGTCTGAGAAATAGAGCTGTGGTGTTACCAACACAAATAAAGAAACAGATGTGTGCTGAGTAATTTGTTGGAGGCGAGCACAAGCCTGGTGCAGAAGCTGAGATGTGACCTCTCACCTCCCAGCGTGGGAGACCCGGTCGTTGGTACCATGCCATCTTCTCTACAAGCTCCAACTGACCTCTTGCAGTAAGAAAAAACTTGGTTGCTATGGTATCAAGAGCAAATTTAATGATATGCTGTTGCTACAGTATGGAGAGACTTGATACAGACCAGTTTGAAGCTCCCAAAGTGTGCACCATATCTCCATAACTTCAACGGCAACTGCAAAGGTACCATTTCTCAATGAATATACAGCGTATAAGCCAAATGATTTTAGAAAAAATACCAATACCTAATTAGCCAGAGATGTCTCGCCACTTTTTTTCTTAGATTCATAACACAGTTCATAAACAGAATAGACACACAGTCTTCAGAGTATAGTAGAGGGATCTCTGAAGGCCAGTGAGGATAGACATTGGTAAATCTGTTTTGAAGGAAAAACTATTTTCTAATATTTTTCATTTACACTTTAAACCAACTTCATTTTCATCTGGGCCTCCTCCAATTATGCTCACCGCTACATCCATCATTTTAAAAGATGGATCATGCAATAAGGCTCACACTCTTCTCACCTTTCCCCCTGTTTAATCATTTAGACTGTGTGCAATTAATATATCATATTATGGTAAGAAGCTTAATTTATATGCACACCTGATGAGTATAAATGGCTGTAGAAAATTGTTGGTCTTTGAAAATAAAGCAGTCAAGATGATTTCCTTGTGGTTTAGATTCTGTCCACTTTTATTTGGATTCCGATATTATTGTCAAATAAACAAAACAGAAAGCAGCTTTTTGTCACATCCCTGTGTGATAACATGAAACACTGAGTCCTGGTGTCTAACCTCTTTTGTACCAGGCCAATATATTTTATTATGATTTTTATGGTGTTTGGTTGAAAGGAAGACACAAGCGACAGGCTTTCAAAACTGATGCATTGAGTCCTTGTGATCTTGTTTTAACTTTGTCGTGATATCTAAGGATTTTAATCATTTTGAAGCTTAATTTTTTAAACAGAGTTTGTCCAGTTGATCAAATTAAGCTACAGTGTGTTGCCAATCATGAACAAAGAGAACCATCGACAAATGTTCTCAATGTAATCCTTTTTCAGTTACATTGAGAACATGTTTTTGATCTTACATTAAAATGTTCATTGAAGCTCCTCACCTGCCCCGTGTAGTGTTTCTGTTCCAGGAGCGTGTGGAGCGCTGTAGTACAACGAAGGAGGTCGTTCGTCACTGATTCTGGGGTTATTTTTAACCATCCCCCGTGTGCAGGTCTAATCAGAACAGGATGTTCCTCATCAAATTAACCAGGAATATATTTTCATGAAATGAGACTGGGTCTGCACGTATAGCCTATGATGTGTAGCAGACTAGGCTCAATTACACAGGTGGGTTAGCCTACTGGGTTGCGTATTGGAATTTCTACACTACAGCTGATAATCAGAGGAGGTAAAGTAATGGGGCAATAACTCAAAGACAGTTAGTTATATTTGAAATTAATGAAAGACTGTAAGAGTTCTTATCCCTCCTTTTTTTAATGAAAAAAGAAGAAAGGTAAATATCACTTTTTTATATCATATCTGTTTAAACACTAGAACATAATAATTAAAAAAAAAAAATCTCGGTATACGGTATATGAATTCTTTACATACAAAACTTACAAAAAAATAAATAATTACCTATGTCCATCTTCTTTTGAGGCAGAATGCCCCACTACTCTCTAATATTGTTAAAGGAGACCTCAGTATTTAATTCACCTCTGCTCACCTGCACATTTTATTTGTTGCTTACAAAAATTTGAACCGTACTGTATTTAAAAGGAGATGTAAACATAATTCTGTTACAGGGTTGAGCTGTTAAAATTGCCATTTTAGCATGAATAAACAATCAAAACTGAAAAGATACGCTCATTCTATGACCTTAAAAAAATAAAACACACATCAACTATGTTGTCATCAAACACTCCCTGTTTCAAATTATTTTGCAACAAGTTGACAGTTAGAAATTCACTCCAGCTGTGATGAGCCTCTTCAGACCTCATTTGCATTTCAAACAGTGACACATTGCGTAATTTCACTTAACACTGAGGATTTTCTGCTTGGGTCTATACCAGATAGACGGAATAAGGAGCCTTGCCGGATCAACATTCTTCAAAACACTTCCGGCCCATTTAGTTCCATATTCATAGCTAAACTATGATATGCCTTGTGATGGTTCCATTCAAGATCCTCCACATTAAGTAAAACATCTTAAGCATTGTTTTATGTAACTTACTGCCACTAAGCAGCAAATAGAATTGGAGATCTGTGTGCATGACACCACATTATACCCTTCAGAGGGAAAAGGAGACGGAACAAAATTAAATGAGATTCGGTCGGCACCTCCACACAAAACACCACCTCTGGTGTTTCTGTGTCTTGTTCACACTGGAAGAAACAGAAAGAGAGAGACTGAGTGTGTTTCCCATCTGTGTAACACTCAGCGTTCCGGGTTATTGGCTGGTTTGCACCGTTGTGTTTCTCCTCGAGCACCAGCTTGGCATGTCAGGCCCAGGAGAGCTGCTGTTCTGCTTGTGTGCCTCCTTTTATTTATATATCTTTTATCACAATCTCTTATCCTTTTTTTTTTCCTACTTAATATAACTCTCTCTCCCTCTGGCTCACCACGCTATCCACTTCTCAGTTTATTCCTGACTGTCCTCTCACCTCTCCATCTTTGAATCTTTCCTCTCAGCCGCTTTCATCCCTCCCGCCTTCTGTCTCTCTATCTTCTTCTCTCCTGGGTTGACAGTGTGGAAAGTTGATGAATCAGACTGCATGGGACAGCCTGGCATTTGAGTGAATCTGATGTGGTTAATATGTTGCCTGCTGACAGCGCTGTGGAAATTGTTCACAGTGGAGGAGCACTGAGACACACATACACTTTGGCCCAGCAACCCTCAATCACTCCTCTGCTAGTGTGTCAGCATAGGGAACACACGTGTTTATGTGTGTGTAAGTGTGTTTTTTGTGTGTGTATTTTTGTGTGTGCATCCACATTTGTTTCCTGGGGGTCAAAGGTCAGCAGCGTAAGCCGCCATTCATTTTTCTCTGCCCACACTTATCCCCCTTTCTCTAACAGCTATTCCTTCAAGAGTTCACATCACCACTTCAGTGATAGCATAGTCGCTTCACTGAACAAATTAGAGTGATACTCACATCCACCTCTGACCATGGTGTTTGGCTTACAGGAAAACAAAGTAGGTGCTCACAAAACTCATATTACATAATGACTTACTGTCAATAAGATCATGTCTAAAGAGGTGGGTAACTTTGGGTGTCTTTCTGAGTCTAAACTTGTAAACCACAGACAATAATTTGCAAAGCTTTTTCATGCTAAAAACACTTTGCTTGCTCCTCAAGCTCGTCTTTGCCCATAAAACTGACATTTGATTAGCAGTTACACCAAGTGTTACCTTACATTTACAGTCACATTGATGTTTTACGTTTTGCTTTTGCCATTTCCTTTTTTGCTTTTGGTACACTTGAATTTGTCTTTTTTTAAGTTTTTCAATAGCTTTATATATTTTCAATGTAATGAAATATTCTTTAAAATTGTTATTGTATGAAGAATAATTAACTATTTAAAAATGGTGATTATTAAATATAGTGGTATAGGTTTTACGCCAAAAGTGTCACCAAAAGACCCTTTGAACTGTAACTATTGAATTTAAATGTATTTAAAGAAACACATAATAAGAGGTCTTACATACTGAATAAATGTGTTCTGAAGTGGCAACATTATTAGGACAATGCCTTATAAATGTAGTTTTTGTGGGCATTTTTATGCCTTTATTATAGATTGGACAGTGGGATATTGTGGTCCATGGTTGATACTTCAAACCCTTATAAGCTGACCAGGGGGTTCTATTATACCCATGATTAAAAATCATAAATAAAACAATAAAATGTTATGTTAAGATTATTCAGCTGTGTAACTTTTTCTATTATTGTTGAGTTGGGAATGTTTGCAAGTTTTTGCCTAATAAAGGAATCTGTATACTGTGGTTCTGCTCATATTTGTGCATAAATGAACATGTCTGTGCATCTTTACATATGGGCACACACCGAGATATTTCTACATTATTATGTGTGCGTGTGGGTCCTGTGCACACTCAAACTGTGATTTTCTCTGTGCGTGTGTAAAAAACATATGGTGAGTCAGTGTGTAGGAGTCGAGCGCCAGTGTGCCGGTGGGAGGAGGGAGAGCTGATAGGTGGTGATGAAGAGGAAAGAGGATTCAGGTTGTGCACCAATAGGTGGCACTCTACCCTTTTGTGATTGGCTACGGTGACCCAAGACAGGTCTGGAAGCACTGTGTTTGCATCCGAACGGGACAGGAAGTTAAATGATATAACAAAAAAAACGTCAGGCCTCTGGTTATTTCTGCTGCTGGCTACTCTTAGTGTGGAGGAATAAAAGCAGAGTGCAAGGAGAGTGTGACTGGGGGGAGGTGGAGTTATCACTGATGGGGTTAGAGGCTAACTTTCCTTTCTGGCTAAATGCATGCCTTTATTTATGCCATTAGGCGGTTTTAGTAAAAATAACCCCGAAAACATTGATTCACTGGTTTTATGATTTGGAAATATACTTCATGTAAGTCTGTTCATGTTAATATATCCAGCTGCATAAACATGGTTGTTTGTGTGTATGTGTTTGCAATGCAAAGTGTCACTGAATGCCAAGCAACACACTGTGTCATTATCTGTAGTTAACTGTATTACAACCCATTCAGAGGAGACTGATTTATATAAATGTGTGAGTCACTGACCAAAACTACATATCTACAGTTGTCTCATGATATCTCATTTAACATCATTACTATCCTCATCGGGGGCGGTGAAGGACTCACATTTAGTGTACAGTAGCATTCATGTGTGAAATGAGAATCATTGGCTTCATACCGTGGGATTAAAAGTAAAACATGGAACTGGTTTGATGAACGTTGGGATCTTCTACATAATGATAGACTTTAATGTTTTAAAAAATGTAATTTACATGTCATATAGTGGAAAATGTGGCAATAATGATAATAAAATGTCCTGCTCGGGCTTCAGAGATTGCATCTTCACAGTCTTACAACAAAGATTGTATTTTCACAATAAGCACAGACACAAATGTTACTTTGAAATACTGAATCTTTCACTGCACAGTGGCAGTTTTATACAAAGTAGAAGAGAGAAATTAATATATTTATATACATAATCTGGCTTTATTGAACATAGTATTATACAATCATGTGGGAAAAGTAAGTAGGGGTTCACCTATTAACAGGGGAAAAGCGACCTGGATATGCAAATATTATTTTCTGTTCCAATAAAAACAGGCCTTCCTGATGACAATTGAAACTAATGGAGAATAATGTGTACAAGGAAAAAATGTGGATGAACTAAACTGCTGGAAAAACAAAAGTTGTTGGTCTTGTCATTCAAACCAGTACAAATGGTTAACGCAGTGCCGATCGTCATCAAGCAGGGTCATACAGTTGGAATACAAATAGCAACATAGCCTACATAAATAATAATCATATTCATATTCACAAAATATACAATTTAAAATAATAATGTAGAGCATTCATTGTCTTCTAAATTGTGTACACAATCTCTAGGCAAATGTCTGATGAAGTGTAAAAATGAAAAAAAAAAGAAAGATTAAACCTGGTTAAATGAAACAATAATCAATAAAGCCCATGCCTGTGGAATGAAACAGAATGACTAAATGGCAGTTCATGGCCGCAGTCACCATAGCAACATAATTCTATATTCTATGGAGTTAACAACCTTCTACATTCAGCAACCCTAACAAGCACATAAAGGGTCGGAGGTCATGCAAGTGCGGTTGTCACGCTAGTGCGATGGAGCTGAGCAACTAGGCTGGGGTCCGAGGGCAGATCAATATCGCTGATAAAAGCAAACGAGCTCAATCATCCACACATCCACACATCCATACACACAATCCCGATGCAGGTATTTCTGTTTGATTATTCGACTGAAGTTTACTCTGCAGAAACACCGCTGGAGGTGGGAGATCGTTTGTGTTCAGAGGCTCCATCGGGTTTGAGCCCGTAGTTTCTGTAGCAGTCTTAGTTCACGAGCAGTCAGGTTTTTCCACAATAGAGCCTGACATAGGGGGCAATGGGGGCTGAAATAACCTGTCTCATCAGCCTTTGCCTCAAAGACAGAGGCCAACATGGGTGATGAATGAAGTAGAGAAAGAGGGAGGATACACAGTTCATACAGTCTGACACCACTGTTTCCTTAGTCCTCAGGGGTACAAAGAAAAGAAAAAAACATGCAACAGCAGGCCTTTGAAAGAAATCCTCTGCACCCCATAATTGACACTGAAGACTGGAGTCTGTGTCCTGTCATAGGTTTTCCTTTGTATGTTTTAGTAGCTTAACCAATAACCCTACCTCATTCATACCATTGGTTAACTTAATGGGTATTGTAGAAAGCAATAATTAAAAATCCTTGGCACTGGATGTGATCCGAGTGGTTGCAGAATCGTCCAATAAGTTCTTGTCTGTTGATAGAGTCGCTTGTTTGCAACCAGATCATGAAAGACTTGAGAATATAGTATTAAGCAATGGATCCCAACCTTGGGGGTCCAATCAGAGTCTATATTGCATTTTTATAGCATTGCATATATTTATTCTATGAAAAAAATAATAATAACTATGTTAACGGTGAAACGTTTTAATCATGCATTATTTATTTATGCTATCAGTATTGTTGCACTGAGCTTTACCATTCTGGTCTTGTCACAAATCAAAGGGCTCATAAGAAATATACATAATTACAACAAATGAATAGTTTCCTTCCAAACCAGAATAACAAAAAAAACAGAAACCATAACACAATATTAAAGAACCAGGATTTAATGTTTCTTCTTATTCAATACATTCTATATATAGGTCCCTCAGTATGAGCTAGACTGAGACTTCCTCCTATTGTACAGCTTTTTTTAACATAAAGTCTGAGTGAGAATTTTCATCAAAATCTGACACCCACTTAACAACCAGAGGAAGGCTACCGTTTTCAACTGTACTCTTATCTTTTGGCACTGTGTGCATTTTTTTCTTCCATTTCAAATGGTGTCTGTGTTAATAAGAGACACCTTGAGAACATCCTCACGGATGATGGATGTCATGAGGAAGCAAACACACACCAGTTTATATTTAGACACCACCTGGCTTAAACATGTTACAATCTCTACTTAATTAGAAGCTCTGCATAATTATATGCAAATCCACGCAAGTGGACTATGGAAAATGTTTGGCCTTTCGTATAATTGATGATGATAGGTTTAAGTGTCTATTTTTTGCTGTTTTTATTTTTTTTAAAGAAGCCTGTTCTGTCGTCACAAAAAAGAAATGGAGACCAGTGTAGGCTTCCTTTAACTTAAATTAAAACCGCTACAATATGTATAAAGAATATAAAACAATGTTAGTGAATAAAGGACTAAATCTTCTCTTAGGAAAGATGGGTTTGTTGCCAGGATACAGGCTACTGTATGAGACGCTAGCGATGATATGTAGTAGTGGGTTATCTGTATGTTTTTTTTTCTTTTCCACACTTACCATCCAAAGTGTTAGCATCCATCGTTGCACTGTAGTAGTCTTGCATGTCATACATTTGCAGTTAAAAAATTCTCTTACATGAAATGTCTGGCAAACTAAAAATTTATTTTGCGTTTATTCCTCACTTGTTCCTAGATACTGTGTGTTTCTGATACCAGATGGATTACAGGTTTGAACTTTTATTTTGTGATGGTCACTCAATTATGCATTGATTTTTCAAAGTTTACTTATGTCTAAAGGAAACATAGCATAGAATACTGTCATTTTTTCCCCCTATATGTGCACGTTTTACCATCCGCATATGCATGTGACAGTGCATATTCAACCAGGCCAATGTATCTGTGGAACACACCATACAAACCCTTTGAAGATTTCGCCTCACATCCTCTGTACTCCATCAGTGGAGTGAAATTAAGCCAATGAACCAAAAAATAGCGAGTGTTGTGGGGAAAGAAAATAAAGTGTGGAAAGAAGAGCTGGGAGTTCAGTCAGTCACATTGGATTCAGTCAGGACAACGAGTGCACTCATTCCATCAAGTGTGTTCTAAATATCATGGAATGGAATGTGTCATTTAAAACAAACATGCAAAATCACTATGTGTGAAACTGCATGCATGTTGCACGCAAACAGAAATAAATACATACAAAAAAGTTGTGGCTGCCTCTGGATCTGCAGCCGAGCTAGCTTAGCCATTGCATCTTGCCCCATCCACCCGGGCAGGGGATACAGGACAGACACTAAAAAAAGTGTCATACAACTTTTTTTTAAATATTGGAGAAAATAAAGAAAGACACAAAGAGATGTTGTACCTGTTTGAAATGATTCCAGAGCCCGGGGCCCACAGGCTGTGAGCTCCCAGGTCAAGTTGGCAATAGGAGCTGGTATATCTGCTCTCAAAACACTCGCTTTCCAGGGGAGTACATAAAAAGAAATACAATGCACTGAGGCGGCATAAAACAGTGCTTGGCAAGCGTCTGTCATCTATTTATTGTGTATGTGTGTGTGTGTGTGTGTGTGTGTGTGTGTGTGTGTGTGTGTGTGTGTGTGTGTGTGTGTGTGTGTGTGTGTGTGTGTGTGTGTGTGTGTGCCTGTGCAGGTTTATGAAATGTGTGTGGATGTCTCATTCCCAGGAAGACGAACTCTTGGCTTATACCGTATCCCTGTAAGAAAGAAAGAAGAGAAAAAGGTAGAATTAGTGGAAAGATCTGTGCCTGTGTAAAGCGTGTGAGTGTGTGTGTGTTATAGAGAGGAAGGGAGAGAAAGAGGGCCACCCTGGTATGCTGCCAAGGGTAACTAAAGGTTTTCTCTTCGAATTATGGATTTTATATTTGATCATATTTAAACATGCAGATAAATGCATACACCTCCACACACACCTACTCCATCTCACATGCAACCACATCTGCCCGTACAACGCACATTGGTATGATGTAACAACACGCTCCAGATCAGTCTTGCTTTGAAACATGGCATCCGTTCGAGGCTGAATTTACAATTTGAATTTATTCAGTCCCTCGCTGCCAATGTTGTTCACAAAGACCTTGTGAAACTCGTCTAGGAACCTCTGCCAGGTAGTTCACACCTCCACCTCCTCCACCTGATGTGCTAAAGAAGGAGACACTTTTGACAGCACTGAGAGCCATTTTCAGCCAGAGAACTTACATGGCTGCTGGCAATAAAAGCCAACTTTTTGTGTTGGTTGGTAGGTAGGTGATGATGCACTATGGGATAGAATAGCTACTGTGTCCATGTGCATTATTGCCCAAACATGGGACTAAAACTCTCTTAAATTAAATCGAATTTGCAAATGAAAACAATTCCTAAACTGTTAGCAGTATGCAAATGTATGTTGCATGTGTAGCTATCAGTGACTGTGGGATGGTGAGAATCGTTCAGCTAAATAATAGGTAGCCTAGCCATATGCTAAGTGGTTTACATATTGTTTATGATTTATGTAGTGTTGTGTATGAGCCACACCATTCGTGGTTATCGTTTTTGCAGTAACGACAGTCTGCTGTGTTAAGGGTTGTTATGAGAAGCAGATGAGTTGAAGTTGGTATGTGCAGCATACAAGTTATTGGACACAACATTGGCGACAAGGATTGGATTTTCGATTGCCACCTTTCTCTCAGTTCTTTGCCCTGCTTTGTGAGCCGCTGGCTCCATGGACACACTGACAAGAATGGTTCGAAACGTTCATCGCGGCCATCGGATTAACTGACGCCAGCAACAACCAGATGAAAGTCATACTCATCCACAACCCGGGAAGCGAAGGAAAGCAGATTTTTTGGACTCTCTGACCCGCCTTCAGATACGCTGCATTTGTCATATGGCTGTCTTCACATTCTACTTCCTCACAGATTATTATACTGCAGCGGACTGTTAGTCAGTCCACCTTTACGTAGCCAACCTGAGGGGCATGGCCAGTCTCTGTGAGTTTGGGGGACTGGAGGATGAACAGAAAAGAGACCAGCTAGCTAAACATACTAATAGCCTTAAAACTCAGGGATAAACCTGTGATGTCCCCTTACGATTTATCACAGGTAAAGGCGGTGGAACTAGCATTCTAGCTTGAACCTTTGGCTGGTTTGGAGTTGCAGCTAGCAACCTCCAGCCCATCCTTATCTCAGCCCATGCTACTGACAAAGGTCACCTAAGCATCGTGAAGAAAGGGGCTTAGTGTGGTGACCAGGTAATGGTAAAGACGGCACAGCCTGCATTATCAGAGGGAAGACTTGCCAGCCGCCGCCGCCACCTTTGCAGTGGCCACTCACGCCTTGGCAGCACATCCAGGTGGACATCTATAGGGCGCTGAATGGCATCCCACAGCATCAGCACTTGCTCATGGTAGCATACAACCTTCATTCAAAGTCGCCACATCTCAGGTAGTCACTTCCTTGCCTGCCTGTCTGCTCGGTGGGGGGTCCCTTACACCATCTCTAGGGATAATGGCCAGCAGTTTGCCATTGCTGAGTTTGAAAACTTTCTGGAGAACCAGGGGCTCCATCACATCCGCAGAGCCGTTTACCACCTGGAGGTAATTGGGTGCGGTGAGGTTCAACCACACATTCAAAAAACTGTGCCAGAGTAAACCTGGCAGGTGACCTTCCTTTTTCAGCTGCACTGCTCCGCACCCTGCTTCACTACCGGTCAACACCACACTCCACTACTGGCAGCTCATAAGCCCTTCGACCACCTGCCGTTGGTGCACCTGCAGCAGCCCCCCAAAAGAGTGGCAAGGTTTCAGGCCATCAAGGTCGCATGAAATAGCAGTTCTTGTTCGACGGATGACGACGGCATGCAATCCGAAAGGTGGCATCAACCATAGACCAAGGGACTGAAACTGACTTGGGCTCTATGGTCAGAGATCTCAATTTCCCTTCTGAGCAGCTGCAGGCTCCAGTTGGGCGCTCGCTTAAGCCAGCAGAACCCCTCGCTGAACCAGAAGCCCGCCTGGCCTGAGACTGGGCCAGGCCACGTCACCTTACACACTATGTCATAGACTTTTGTCTTCCTATAGTGTTCAGGCCATATCTGTCACAGGGCAGAATTATCAACATGGCTATGCTGGTAACAGAATATCTTGTTTACCTTGTTAGGCTGTGAGTACAAATGCAAGCATAAGCACAAGTGAGTTGGTTTCTTATGTGGGGAAGCATGGAAAGGTGATCTATCATTTTGAAAATGCTAACCATAAGCAATAATTCAGAACATGAAAATAATAAACTTTTAAAAAACCATTGTGTACACTATTTAAACAAGTCCAAAACACACTCGCAAGCCAATGAGAAACATATCATTTATGTGGCCATTGATTGATAACTATATTATCATATAATAATTAGTAAGATATAATGACTGTATCGTTTGTATTTGTCCATTCAGTATAATCAGCAATCTTAACTGTTGACAGGCAATCAAATATTAGTTGCTATTATTTTTAAGTAAGAAAAAGCCTCATTAGCAGGTATTAATTCATAATTATTCACTTAAAATGAGCAAGCAATGTTCAGTGTCTTGCTCTTGTGTACACTGACAGGTCATGCAACTGCTGACAGACTCATATTGGATCTTCCAGGAACTGAACTTTTGACCTTTTTGGTGATGGGACCATTTCTCTTTAGGCGGGGCTGACTTGCTGCATTAACTGTATTAGCTAAAGTAACTAGATGGCCAATTTGCATCTATACAGTCGGTAATGTAGACAAATAGATGAGACACATTTGCAAAGTCCTACGGAGACAAGATACTGTTTTGCACTTAAATGACCGGATGATTAATGCTGAGTAGATGAGGTAGAGGGACAACATCTCTGCTTATCCTGTTGGACTGTCCTGTCTTATCAAAGAGGAAGCAGAGTGCAGGCACTTCACTATGGAAGAGAGAGAGAAAGGGGTTGGGGAATATAGAGGCAGGGAGGGAGTAGAAGAGAGAGGGAGGGTGTCTGATAGAGTGACACCGAGATAAAGTGAGAAATAGAGAAAGCAATTGAGTGTGATGGATGGTAGACGAGAGAAAGCATGTATATTTGTACGGGAAGTAGGGGCCAGAGATCAGTTTTCTTGTGTGATAATTTATCTTATAAGGAATTATAAATGGTCACATTTCTACGCTTGAGTGTCCACACAGACGTCCATGTAAACAGAGGTGGTAATGTGAGAAATGCACTCATGCAAACACTCAAACAAGGTGACAAAAGCGGATGTAGCAATTCCCACGAGAAATGTGATAGATAGGGTATCGCTGTTTATATTGGTCTCCCTCACTCTCTGTCTGAGTGGCCGGTAATTGAATGATCATTACACCAAAGTTATGGCTACTGCACGGAAGTCGAAAATTGGGATTGAGTTGGAAACAGCATTTAGTAGTTTTGATTTATGACCAACAACGGGGAAGTTGTTTTTCAAGCCTGGCACTCTGATAGGTAATAAAGAGGGGCAAGGCTTATCGCCTGCTGTACCCACTCTGACACACATACACCAGTCAGCCAGCCAGCCTGCAACCAGTCAGCCAACCAGCTGGGGCCCTTCATGGAAGGAAGTGTTTTCAGCAAATTTGTTTCCTTCATGTCTCGCCCTGAATGGTGCTATTCATTAAAATAGCCTCCAGTCGGTAGGCACTGCTGCCATGGCACATTTATACACTTGTCCGCCTGTATCCTCACAGAAGTAGAGACACACACACACACACACACACACACACACACACACACACACACACACACACACACACACACACACACACACACACACACACACACACACACACACACACACACACACACACACATTTGCACAAATAGAGAGTCTTTTCTTCTGGTCCAGCTCATCTTTGCAGGAGGGCCCTCTATATTAAAAGCAAAGCTACAAAGAGATAAAGAGGTATGCTGCATGCACTGCTACGTGCTTTCAGTGGAGGCCAATGGAGCTGTATATTTATCTATCTGGAGTGAAAAGGACTACCCACTTACACTTAATGGACGTGATATGTGGATTAAGGTGGGTCTTACTGAGAATCAAGGGGTTGTCAGTGTGGGTGGTGCTGCATAGAAATAGCTACGGTAAAGTATTAATTATGGAAGTGTGAAGCATTGTACCGTGGACTGTGATTCAGCTGTGGCCCAGATCATTCAGCTGTGGCCCAGATCACTGAGCAGCAATGCTTTCATTTTCACAGGTGCTGGTGTCTACAAAACTCTGAATAGACTCACAGTTTAGCTCGATCATATGTGTGTTATGTAATCTCAAAACCCAGAATTTCAAATTCATCTCCATTAGCCAGATATCATTTTGCAAGGCTATATGCAAATCAGTGCAAGCCATACTCCAGTCCAAAGGGTTTTGGTAATGTACCTGAAGCTGTTCTTGCTCACATCACAGGCTAAGAACTCTCTCAACATGCAGATCACTGCTCCATAATCCATACAGATCATTCAGTGGAAGCATTGATCAGAGATCAGATAGATGCTACAACAGTATGTTGAATCTTCTGTATGAATGTAAGTTTTGTTTAAATATATGTGACTTTTATACTTATATATGACACTTATATAGTTCCTGTAATATCTGGAAAAGACTGACATTCCATATATATTTTTTATTTTCTGGTGGGTAAATGTCCACTACAAACGTCCTGGTGGCGGCCATACTTAGTTGTTGGATTCTTAGACTTGTTGGTACCCAGCCATTTTGTAAGTTAAAGGAAACACATCTGTAAAATCGAACACACTATCTGTATGAACCCTGTGTGACAGCTTTCGTCCATGCTAGACATCTTGATTTTCATGGTGAGAGTGATGTAACGAAAATCAATCCCAGTGACAATCTGTGGTTGCACTTGTTCTTTACACTGGCTGGTCAGCTACAGGTTCAAACACCACTGGGATTTACAGTTATCAGTCTTGGGACATGGTGTCACCTCCTCTTTGCTGTCATCACTCCCCCCTACTCACTGCTTGATCAGTCATACAGTGCACTTGAATGTATGCAGACATTATTGTGTTTTGCACACAACTTTATACAGAAACAAACATGCAAATTACATTCCATGCTATTTATTTATTTCTAATTCCTGTTGATTCCCACAGTCTGAAGGCCACCACTCTTCTGCTTCCGTACAAGACCTTTGTCAGGATCTGCTTTCTCGATTAAAGTCCCTATCAATTAATAGAAACAGTTTAGACAGTGTCACTAAGAGGGTTAGTCACACAGAACTATCCCAGTGCCTGCCAACACTGTCTTGTCTCTGTTTAGGCCTCAGAGCTGTTCCCTTTTTAGAAAAAGAGCAAGTCAGGGAATTAAAGGAGCTGAACCCACACAGCTGAAAAGCCCCAGAGTTAAGAGTGGTGAAGCCCATCAATAGCACAAAAAATGCACAACCATTCATATGCATCTGTTTATAGCATTTGCTTAGGGAAAAAATCAAACTCACAAACTTGCATACACACACACACACACGTACATAAATAAAACTTTCATCTTCAACCGGCATAACCGTCAGCACTCACAGGATCCATCGAGGTGATGTATGAGAGCAACATACATCTCTTGTTGTCATCCAAACACCACAGAGTGATTTCATCTGTTGACAGACGTATTGCTTTGGCAATAACAACGCCACGATGACTGCCGTGCGTTACCACTGTGAATCATATATATGTCTAAGTTTATCACATGTATTTAAAAGACAGCGCTTGTGAAAATGACATAAATGTGCCTCTGAGCCGCTACAATTCACCCTGGCTATGGCAGTAGCTATCGTGTTCATTTTAAAGTGACATTCTTTGTATTGTATGGTGTTTTTATTAAAACAGTACCAGATACCACAGATATTATATTTCAAAATGGTTCAGCAGCAGTGGATAGGAAACCAGCCAGTAGGGTTAGGGTGTGATAGCCTTTTATAACCAGTATCCAAAAATACTTGTATACCAATATACTAGTGTAATCTATGTCAGGCAAATGGCAGTGTTGCCTGTTGGTCTTGTATTGCAATTGTAACATAACTACTATATCAAGCCTGTGACCAACTTTTCCATTCTGATGACTATAATTAGAGCTGAAAGTGTAAGAGCTTTGTGTGGCTGCTGAATAATATATCAACTTTAAGGCAAACATACATGAACAAGAAAAACAAATACATATATTGGGGACAGATGCATACTTTACATTCCCATGCTATCCCTCATCACACATAGCACCCAGACACACACAAAAGAACAACTGCAAGATACAACTTGTGAGATTAATTCACAGCTCTGTTCTGTGAACTGAACCATGTGGTATGGTTTAAAATGTGACTTTAAATATAGATTATTGTGCTCAGAATCAACACATACATTATAGACTCAATGTGCAATCTAATGTATACAGTGTGTGATGTGGCCTTTTTTAAGCAAAGGTACAAACTGAACATCATATATAAACTGATAACTTACTGCATGCCTACCTCTCTGTGGATATTTATCTATTGTTATGGTTAATAATAAGACAATAACAAATGGCAGGATCCAACAACTTTGATGGACTCCAACAGCTAAAGAACATCTGCACCAACTTCGAAAGCTGAGAAATAATCAGCCAGTTTGGAAAACGTTTTTACAAAAGCAATCCATTAAGTTAAGGCCAGGCATTTTTTGCAGTTGGTTTTGATTCATTTTTAAACCACAGACACAGTTGCAGTTCAAACGATAATCAGTTTAAAGGGGTGTTCTTAAACTTGTTCACATGTCCTATAGGGATATTGTGCTATAACCAACCCCTAATTAATATACACACATAAGGAACTTGTGAGTATGTTTGAGGTTGTGCAAGATTAACCCAAACAAATTATTTTCAATGAGGACGTGCTGTAACTATTTGTAACAAAAATGCCATCTGCTCACCTGGACATCTCCATCGTGTCCTTGGTGAGATAAACGATCCAGTAGACCAGGTTGAAGGCGCCAAAAGAAAGTGGGAAGAGGATGCGGGAGTATTTGTCGATGATGCTGGTGCCCGTCAGAACGTTGTTGGCTGGCACAGCTGAACCCTGCTGCAGGAAGGCCTGGGCATTGACAGGTGGGTTGGGAAATGTTTTGGCAGGGCGGTCAAACAGCGGGGCAGAATTCATCCTCTTCTTCAGCACACTGCTGGCATCCACCTTGGAGAGGGAAAGGGAAAATGTGTATAATTGGTATGAGGAAACTTTCATTAAAGAGAATAGTGCATGATGTAATACGAGTGTATTAATAATGAAACGGGGGCTGTGCTGTTTCCAGAGTCATAAAATCATCATATGTTATGTGCCAAAATATTAATGCTGTAGTACAAACTGATTGTGCGTTTAAAGGGAAAACTTGTTATAATGGAATTTACATCAACACACTATACAGATAATTAAAAATATATTTAATAAAAAATAATCCAGATGTTAGTGCCATAATAACACAGCTATGAGTTGATCAGTGCATGTGGGAAATGTGTGTGTGTGTGTTTGCAAAAATTGTCTAGAACACCAATGAGTAACTCAAGTAATTAAGCTCCACAAAGGAAATCAATGATATTCTGCTTTCCATTTGATGTGATTTCTATCAACCCGTTCCATGAAGATTGATACAATTATGGGAAGCAAACAAAACATCTTTAACAAAAGAGACTTGCGTTATATTGACACATGGTTATCGCTATGGCTCATCAGCTTTCAGTAAACCAGTGTGATCTAAGCACATGCTCCCTGCTCCAATAGTTGTAAATCAGCTACAGTATGTGTGTGGAGCCAAAGGGAGAATACATCTTGGAAATGAGTCAAGGAACACCGTGTTGCCTGCAATGTCAGAGAGAGTGATAGAGACACTGAAGGAGAGCGAGCCATTTCTTTTTATGAATCAAAGAAAACTCTTTTAATTACTGTATCAATCTGAAGTGCCATAGAAATAATACAAACAGTCAGTTCTTGATGGATCAAGTAGAGTTAGGTCAAGGGACCTAACAGTAGCTCCATTAAGTTATTATGGAGATGAGAATTATGGAAAATTGATACATTTTACTCTATTAAAAAAAAAAACAACAATTTCAAAACAAATACTTAGCAAATTGCCATATAACCTTATGATTGCAAGACCGTTTATAGGAACATACAATGTTTACATTTGTTTTTTGGTCTTTTGGACCCCACGTGGGAGTGTAACCCCTAGCCAATAAGCAGGGTGGGCAGCTTTGTAACACCCCATTAGTGATCTGAGGCTCACAGACCTCGCAGGCGTTCACACATAAAGAGAAGGGACCACAGCAGGAGGAAACGTGCCTTTGGCTGCATCCGTTCAAAACCTGCCACCTTAACTCAGGTTTGTATTGAGGTGTGAATGTGTTTATTTGTTCTTCAGAGCGTAACTGTCGTGAAACAATCAGAAAATAATGTTTTATTCTTCTGATTCACGGCTTTTCAGACACCGATCCCACTCTTCATTCACTCTCTAGCTCCCTGAACAACAAAGCTACACTTTCTCTGTCACGCTCACTCGCTCGCTAGTTGAGCCGGAGAGGAGGTGTTTGCAAAAAGCAACGGACAACGCTAGTACATATTATGTCTTTAATAAAAGGTATGAAGTGTATTTTGGGCGAAATGGAAGTTATCACTATAGACATGTTTGATTCCAGTGAATTGATTCCAGTGAGAAACATGAAGTCTTACAGATTATTTTTTTTACAGAGAAGCACAGAGGACTTTTAGAGAGCTTCACCACATGTTGCAGCAAATTACGGGAGCTCAATATAAGTGAAACCCATATGTTTATGATGCATACCAGAGGCACAGAAGGCCCTGTTCTGGTTGTCATCCAGGGAGAGGAAGGTTGGACTCGTAAAAGCACCTTGGAGACCAAATTAATTGAAAACAAACCATTAATGTTATTTGTATGCTAGTTCATTATCACATGTGCTTTTGGAGTTTTCCTAAAATATTCAACAAAACAGGATTATGATTCTGATGTAAACCATACTTTAAAATAATTGTTTTTTCACTACAGTGTGGAGGAAATATACTTCATATGTAGCTCACTGACCTGTCCAGATTCAAACTGTTTTTTCCAGACTATAGTCTTGGAGCAAAAATTGAATTTATGAGATTTAGGATGGATTTGTGAGGCTACAGGATTACATGCTCCTCTAAAGGTTGAGAAAGTGTCAGGCTGTTGCAATCCTCTGGCTGAAGGGGGCTCATGTATACTGGTCATCTTAAAATTGACATATTATTCTTTAAACCAACAATAAATCTACAAATTAAAAAAAATATCATGTTTTAATTAAGCAAATCAGTCATTGTAAGGCGGCCATCTTGAGCTGGACAATACACACTGCGCTGATATGAATACATTGAGTCATCCTCATTCCAATTCTGTATGAATGTCTGACGTCATGAGTATAACCATGGAACAATGTAAACATTAAATGAAGAAAAAAAAACATAAGGATCTATAGATAGAGATTGTTGTATGATGCATGGCTTGACTACATATTATACTAAGAAACACATTATCTTGGGTCTGAAACAAACACAGAATAACTTTCCTCTTCTTTGGTAAACCATAAAACTTAATAAAGATCGATGGTACCCCTAAAACACAATATAATTATTTCCTGTGGTATAACACTGATAGTTGAAAAGTACAAAGGGTCAAAGAGAGAGAAGAGAAAAAAAAGTATGATACGCTATGATTTAAAATTCTTTAATTGTCTCCAGGCTTCATTAGTGTGAGAAAGTGTATTTAAGGGAACTGCATCGGGCAGCAATAGGGCACTGTGAAAGATCTATGGGATAGAAGAAGAAGGGATAAAAAAAACAATAGATCGGGATTTGCTAAACCCTAGCAACAAGGAAATGGGGAGGGACTGTGAGGGGGGGGCTGTGGGTCCTGGTGATCCAACAGCTGGTCATCCCGATGTAAAGCTCACTCATCCCTGAATTACAATTTTTGCCCCTATGTGTGAGTTAAGTTTCCATTTGTAAATTCATCCTCACAGGGATTTGGTCATGAAGGTCTATTTGTATTCTGTTGTAACTAGTGAGTGTCAAGAACTGCAACAACACCAACTGTAATGCTTCCCATTGCTGTAAAAGATCATGCAGTGAGTCCACGTTGTGTGCGCGGCATACTGTACATATGCACAGCTGATCCGATATGCTATTTTTGATAATGACAACAGGCTTGCTTGGCTTCTTCCTGGTCAAATCCCAGAGGGATCAACTCCTCTTCTCTTTATCCACTGCTCAGGATTTCAACAGAACCACTCTGACACATGGAGGATGGGCACTGACTGATGGATGTATGGATGTTTGTTTGGGTGTGGGTATTGATATGCGTGGGTGGGAGCCACATGTAAATGTGTTTTATTATGTATGAGTAGGTGCATGTGTGTGAAATAAGGTTACTCTAACTGTGCACTACCAATATGGCATGGGAGAAAGAGCATGGAGGTTCACCTAAGTGGGTGTTGAGTGGGTGTGTATACACTTATGGATGATCATAAGTGGTGGAGATGTAAATGTGTTAATGTATTTGAAGTAAGAAGTAAGCAGTACGTACCCTGAATACATCAGCTATGATACTGTGCTTTCATTGTTTCGGTTTAGAAAGTAAGAGGATAAAAATGAACATCAGTCGTGACTAAAAATAAAATATAAAAAGATTATTTTATGAATTTGTGTTTCTGTGTCATGATATAAATTCTTAAGCGCTGCGAGCATACAAGTTGAACCAGCAGAATATGAGATTAAGCTGAAAAGGGAGAGATTACCCTATTATCAGCTAAAAATAAAATATAAGGTTAAGCCTTTTACAACACCCTCTAAATATTACACTGCATTTTTAACATGAACTGTGGAAAACATAAAGGATTGTCGCTTGAGATGCAAGAAAAAAATGAAAAATAAAACATTGACAAACTTTTCTGACTTCTGATTCTGACAAATCATGATCTTCTTTCTCTTAGTTACACAAGTTCATACTCCAAATTTGAACCCTGGTACAATATAAACCACAAGCTTCCTATGTGACTTGCCCAAAGGGTAAATAAAAAAAGGAAATGATAAGGCCTTCTAAAACCCATGTGATAACAAAACCACCATTTGTAGTCATATAGTCTTCCTTACACAAAGCTTAAGGGAACAGTCAAACATTTTGCTAATGCATTCTCTCTATTCGGAGTGGTACAGTGGTTGCTCAGGGCAAAACTAACATTGAAGTCCAACTTTTTAGCAGACACTGCTCTACTCCTATTCTTTGCTGGACAAATGTTAAGTCTGCAGAGTAATGTTTGTGTACTGAGGTTCTGGATAAGGTTACTAACAACACTATGAATGTAGTCCATCAATATTGTATCACTCAAAATCCCGACAAACATATAAATCAAATGTTCCTTGTATGAAATTATATGAAAATGAAAGATATGCTGTGGAGCTGTTGTTTGTGGAGCAATGTTTTATGAGCATTTCCACATTTTATTCTCACTTGTTCTCTACTAGGACACAAGCGAGGACACATGATAACATGCATGAGCAGGTGGTTGACCAAATACCCTTTCCTGCTGATTGCAGAGGTCAGTAATGCAAATGAGTAGTGCATGCAAGACAGAAAACAGGAATTGCCCAATTAACATAAAAGGGGTCTCTTGGTTTCAACCTACTCCACTGATCACAGTTCAGTTATAGTGGCAGGCTTTAAGGATACACACAACGTATTGTTTGACAAACAAGAAAACAACACAGGCATATGCAGGTACAGTACATGACATATATTGTCAAAACTGTGGTTGGAGCTTGACAATCATACCTCTCAGGACTAATATCAGGACACCGTGACCCCAGAACAAATGTTTGGAAATCAAACCTGTTCCGATGTAATCAGAATGAGTCTCTAAATAAAAGGTCCCTTCTTTTCTCTTTCTCTCTTCCCGCCTCTATTTCCTGACACCAAATGTTTTATTTTCTGTTTATTTCCTGCACCACATACTGCACCACCTACTCACACAAGCCGCTAACAATGCATGCAGGACCCTTTACTCAGACACGGATAAACACCCCCTTCCTCTTTGTGTTTACAGTCGTATATCTAAGTCATTAAATGACACATTTATTTTGTTTCTGGGAGTTGTCCTTTGCTGTTATTGTTTTACCTGACAGTCATAACAGGTAGTGTTTGGAAGCGTGACTGTTGGATGACTATTTCTATCCCCAATGATACACCATTGTGTTTTTTCCCCCTTTTCTCTATGTAATGAAGAGTCTTTCCTCCTACATATTTGTTGAAAGCAGTCATTTTCCATGATGCATCCCTCCCACTCTCTCTTTCTCTCAGTGTATCTCTCTCTCTCTCTCTCTCTCTCTCTCACACATTCAACACAAAAACAAACCACCCTGGTCCCTCACATCCATCTCTCCATCTTGCGCCACCAAAAAAAATGGACTGGTCCAGCTTTCTCAGCCCCCACTCTACTGGCTGCCCTCCTTCATGTGAGCCTGCAGTGATCTGCTGGATATTCCCTTAATCTATGGCTCTTACATAATCTGCAGCAACATCGTTCACAGAGCCACTGGCTGTCTCCTCGTGTCACTCTGTGGTTATCACACAGTAACAGGGCAGAATAGAGTGACTGGGAGGATGGATATGCTGTAGATGGATGGATGGATGGATGGATGGATGGATGGATGGATGGATAATACAGCTTATAGAGTGATGAGTGAATTGTATGGATGTGGGGGCATAAATTGCTGCAGATTACATGTGTGCATATATGCAGGCCTGTGTGAGGGTTTGAGTGTGTGCTGCAGATTATGTGTGCATGTGCGTTCTTGTGTGGGGCTGTGAGGACAAGCGTGGATGGAGTGGAGATTGTGGCGTTTCAGTGTCTATATGTGGACAGCACATTCAAGCAAAAAGAGAGGGAAAAATGAATAAGAGGTATGGCTAAGAGATGTGTGAGCGCACGAGAGAGAGAGAGAGAGTGTGTGTGTGTGTGTGTGTGTGTGTGTGTGTGTGTGTGTGTGTGTGTGTGTGTGTGTGTGTGTGTGTGTGTGTGTGTGTGTGTCCGTCAGGAATAGAGGGTTCAAATGAAGAGCACAGCAGGGGGCTAGAGGAGAGGCACAAAAGGAGGGATAATGTTATATGTTGGTAAGTTTTTTTTTGTGTGTGTGTGTGTGTGTGTGTGTGTGTGTGTGTGTGTGTGTGTGTGTGTGTGTGTGTGTGTGTGTGTGTGTGTGTGTGTGTCTGTCTGTCTGTCTGTCTGTCTGTCTGTCTGTCAGGAATAGAGGGTTCAAATGAAGAGCACAGCAGGGGGCTAGAGGAGAGGCACAAAAGGAGGGATAATGTTATATGTTGGTAAGTTTTTTTGTGTGTGTGTGTGTGTGTGTGTGTGTGTGTGTGTGTGTGTGTGTGTGTGTGTGTGTGTGTGTGTGTGTGTGTGTTGAGAAGGAAGGGAGGACAGAGGGAGGAATGTATGGATTAGATGTAGGTGTGAGTATGACTTCGTCTGGAATGAGGCAGAGGATGGAGGTGCAGTGTACAGCGTGCATTGTTTACATTGCACATGCTGCATGTGGGACTGCAAATAAGCAAATGCGTGAATAGGAGGGAAAAAGAGATTTGAAGAAATACCTTGAGAGCAAGACACGAAGTAGAACTCTACATGAGTGAAATCAAATAATATAAACCATCTAAATCAGTCAAATCAAACACAATTTTATACTCTCGCTTGAGTAAACGGTGCCATGTGGACGCAGAACCACTGAACCAACCTTAAAGCGGAGTGCAGTCCACAATGGAGAAAAGAAAACAAATCACACAGCACCAATCTCTTAACAAAGATGTTCAATTGGTGGAATCAAAAAAATGATACAAATCTGCAGGGAGGCAAAATCTTAACAAAACAGAGAGTGAGCAACAATGAACCGGAGATTGCAAGGGGTTGCTATATGAAATGATGAAAGCCATCAGAGGAAAGTCACTGTAACCACAGATTTATTTTTTGTGTGTTTAAAATATATATAAACCCAACAGATAAACATCATGGTGTTGTTAAAGCTAGTCCATGGTTTAAAACCCTGCTTAATGATGAAAAAAATTATAAAAATGTAATTTGCTTTTGCTCTGCTTGGTGACTGCTGCCACAAGGCAAGACAGAGTGATGATATGTTGCCTGTCAACATACATCTGCCTTTAACAACCTATACAGTACGTATATGTATAGTGTATACAATGAACACTATGGAGAATGTGACATGAATGTATTTGAACAGTCACACTGGATGTACACCTCTACACACAGTATTCAATCATTTTCTTTAATGTTCACTGTTGCATTATATTTATAATTGCTTTTTTTCCCCGATCCACTTTTAATTTGGTATGCCTTTGCAACACAGCTGTGTTTACGTGTTATGCTAATAAAGCTGATTGGGATTGGAAAAGGATCAGAACATTGAAATTGTTATATAAAGGCAAATATCTGCAAATGGATTTAGACAGAAGGAGAGACAAACAGACCAAGACAGGCAGGAGGAAAAATAGAGACGTGTTTACAAGAGACAACAACAACTGAGAACCAGGAAGATGAAAAGGACTGATGAAAACCAGTCATATAGAGAGATGGTAGTGACAGAAGGATTACATGTATAAATACAGAACAGTATCCAACCTCAGTATTGCAGGCTATACTGGCATTATTCTCCCTCATTTGGGGTTAACCACTTGCACCCAAATTACACTTATTACCGCAGAAATCACACCTCCTCTTCTCAGAGTTATATGTCAGCCCAACCAGAAGAACAAGTCTTAAGCATATTGTTGGTGAAATCCAATGATTGCAGTCCAAACAGGAACTGCTTTTAGCTAGTGCAAAATTTACCCAAAGATGTACCAAAATATAGTCCAGCTTTATATCAGCCCGATGTGACTGATCCACATTAAAAAGGATTTTTTTTTTTAATCTGGTTATGATCAACAAATTTTGTTGTGCAAAGCTGGAGCTAATACTAAAACCATCCCTTTCTGCAGGTGCTTCACTGACTCTTAATGTAAAAGCAATGGTACATCAAAGATGTGTACCTAGAAGTGATGGCGGTCGGCTAACGTTACCAAAATTTGACTTGATGTACATTTTCTAATTTCATGACGATAGCTTGTTCTAAAACATGACATAGACAAAATACATGTCCGAAGTCCAATAAAGGAGAACGGCTCTGAAAGCGAGTCCTAACGTTTCAATGACAAACTTTCAGCAAATGAAGTTAAAAGCCATGCTGCAAGTTATGTTATTTAGTAGCTCAGTTTAGATTTGGGAGAAAAAAGTGTGGTGGAGCTAGTGGAGTGGTTTGATGTAGAGGAACGTAATGAGGACAAGTGAAGCACTTTTTTATTTTCTGTAAGTGCAGCATCAGCTCGGATCATCATTTATCACAGAGACTCTGAGCAATTTGTAAGGTCTATATCCGTACACATCCCCAGTAATCCTACCTCTGAATGTAAACTATATTTATAAGACGTGACGAAAAGTGACACATAGAAGAATTATCTTAATTATTTCAACACAGTATATAGCCATGTTTCCATTAATGAGGGTTTATCAAAGTATCCTATAGGAATAGCATAATAGAAACGCCAAAATTCGAAAAACACTTGCGCTAAATGGAATATTAAATCGCCTTTGCCAAATGTGATCTAATGTAGCGAACATTCAACTCACATGACAAGAAATATATTTAAGTTGTCTTCATCTCCAGACAGCATGAAACATGGCCAGTATTAGCGGACATAAAAGAACAATCAAAACAGATTCCTGAGAAAATCTCTCCATTTCACTTTGACGGTCAGCCAAGGCGATCTGACAAAACAATGCAGCCTAGTTTATTTGCTTCAAAACTGTTGGATATGTTCCTATATCACATTTCTTTTTTGAGACACTTCAAAAGGTCGCTTAACATTTGCTTGACAATTAAAGGGAAACACTACAGACACACTTAAAATAGAGAAAAGGGGCACTGGTATTGATATTGGTATCATTTTCAATAGCATGGATGTATGTAACATATGCATTTTGTTGACAACTAAATACTGAGTTCACACAGGTTTAAACTTGAGCCAGAACTGATTTGTGAACGCATGTAAACGTAACTAGCGTAAAACCGTAAAGCAGACTTACTGAGGAAACCTCTCCGTCGTTCCCCGTGGCTGGAGCCGGTGCTGCAGCTGCAGCTGCTGCCTCCTGAGCCGCCGCCTTCATGGCTGCCGCTTTCCTCAGCTCCCTGTTGGCCTGCAGGGTGGAGAAGTAGTTGACGGCCGCAAACTCAATTAGGGCAGAGAAAACGAAGGCAAAGCAAACGGCGATGAACCAATCCATGGCTGTGGCGTAAGAAACTTTGGGGAGGGAGTGGCGGGCGCTGATACTGAGCGTTGTCATGGTCAAGACGGTGGTGATACCTGGATGCAGGGAGGAGACAGAAGTTATGAGTGCAACGTTCTTTTTACATCTGATTGTCTGTTGTTACTTGGGGTTGATATGCTTGACTATTCTTGTGTTTAATGTCATAGTATACTGAAACTTTTTTGTCTTTAAGAAATATTCAGACTTTTAAAAAACATTCTTATTAACAGAGTCAGAGGATAAGACTGATAAAACTCTCATGTCTTTTTGATAAATATGGACCTAGAGCCTGGAGGCAGTTGGCTTAGCTTCGGAATTAGAAAAAAAGAATAATTATGTCTTATTTGTTTATTTTGCACACAAATAGACAAGACTAAGACTAGTCACTTTGCTTATCTGCTGTTCGCCAAAAAATTGTAACGCGAGCTCAAGAAGTGTGAGTGCGCTTGTTTACTTTTTTTGACAGGCCAGGAAATGTGTGTTCAGTGGTTTACAGTCTTAATGCAATCAGGAAGGTGAATAAGTGTCTTTGGTACACAAAAACACTTACACACGGATGTAAACAAATGTAATGTTATGAACAACATAAAGCAACTTAAGGGTAAGTAGCTACCAGTCAGCCTGCCATTTGACTTCAGAGTGTCTTCTCTTAAAATCAAAAGATCATATCAGGTCTGCTCACCAAAGTTTTGGATCATTAAAGTGACAAACAAAACTGCACCATCTCTTTTCAAAAAAGCCATTTCAACTCTCTTAGGAAGATATACCATCTGGCAAGTAACGTCTGTGATCACGTCAGCATTGCCGAGATGATAGCAGTTGAATCCCTTGTGATTTCCGTATTTATTAGACCAAAATGCTGCGGAATGATTCAAAGCTACTTCCGAGTGAGGGTCTCAACATGTACCATAATAAATCATTGACATTCAGGTCTGACAGCTATCAGCACGATGATAAAGGGATTTTTATTTTATTGCATTCACTCAGTTTGTGAATGCAAATGCACAAGATGCACAGGTGCATGAGATTGAAATATAACTCATAGTGTAGATGCCAATTATAACCTCCTCTAAAAGGGGTAAATTGGAGTTTTCATTCTACTCATGTCTAAATACTGTGGCATGCACCAACTAATTACATACAAACTGAAGCTTTAGATTGAGTGCTTTATGTTCATTAAAATTTCCCAATAGGGTGAAAATCAAGACGGATCCTTTTCAACTTTTCATGCAAACTAAAAAATAATGAATTGAAACTGAAGGTAGTTTAATAATCACTTATTAATGCTTTGACCAGGAGGGTTTATTGTCTGAAAAAAATATATAAATAAATAAAGTAACAGAACATGTGTAACACCCAAGCTGTTAATAGCATAACGAGGCATTAAATGGAATTAGATTTGACAAAAAAAGTGAAAAAAAAATAATTGTAGTGAGTACACAACTGATTTTCCCAATGGATTATCTTTGACACATGGCAGAAACTCTGTTTGATGCCATATAACTAGAATGTCAGGCCATGTGGCATTTCTGCCCAGCAAGCTCTGCCAAAAAGTCACTTCATCTGAAGATAATCCGTCAATAAGCACAGTAACCCGTGACCTTGCACTTGCGCGCCAATACAAGACCAAATATCTGTAAACCTTCTCCAGAAAGCCATCCAGTAAGAAGACCCAGACACAAGCCACAAAGCATTTACTAATATTTGTTTATCTGCTTATAAGTACCTCACAATAGAAGCTACAGGTCAGATACGGATGTGTGAAAAACAAAAATGTATGTATCAATTGAGTGATAAGCAACATTGTTTTTTTTGTATATTTCTCAGCTGAATTAAGAGTGCTCTTTGCAAAGTTCGTCAAAAGTTCGTCTAAACTTCTGGCCATGGCTCCAGATTGAAGCACAGAGTGCAAAGATCCTTTTGAGCACACCCTCACAGTGTATTAAAATAAGAAAAAAAGTCTGTTAAGATCTGAGACTGCAGGCCTAAGATTCATGAATTCACTTAAATACATGATGGTTTGAAATGAACACAAAAGGTCCATGGAAAGGTGCATTTTAGAGGCCCTTTTGAAGTGTCAAACTATCAAAACACACCAAACAAAATAGATATGAAGTGCAATTGTGCCTCTGGAAACATGGCTCTTAGTCACTAGAAAGGGATTTTCCTCCGTCTTGCCCAGATTCTAACCTTATTAAGTCAGATAAAGATGCTGACACTGAACAACTCTTTTAATGGCCCATTAACAAAGTACATGTCTAATTCACTTACATCAAGCAAAGCAGGCAGGGAAAATGGGCCATTGAATACTGCAGCCCATGCTTTTAGCAAATGTGCACTGTTGTTGTGTACATCTCATTTGCAGGGTAGGAGCTTATGGGGGATTTAATGCATCCCATAATGTATAAAAAGCACGTTCTACACAACACTTCAGCACTGAAAGCTAACAGCTCTCAAATACGACCTCCTCCGATAGCCAGCCAACGCGGACTATCTCAAGCTCAAGCACAAGTTAAATGATTGCGAAGGGGAGGAGGGACATGGGAAGAAAGCCTGTCAGGGTAGGAGGGAGAGGCAAGAGAAAGAGAAAGGAAGAAAGAGTGTAGGAGTGGTGGGGGATGAAGCATAAAGACAGGATAGAAAGGAAATGCTTGGGGCATTTATGTGCTTTTACATGGAAAAAAAAGCAAGGTACAAATTAGGCCACACTCAATTAAGTCTGTGAGACTTGTGCTCAAGGGACTTTCAGCTCTTAGAGAGGTTGTTGACAATCCAGAACACAACATACTATGACTTAATGTTCTGTCAGGGTGGAGCACATCCATGCAGCAATTCGTCTTCTCTTTCCCCTCATTTCCAAACTACCATCACACATGGAACTTTGGAAATGAGGGAGCATTAAAGAAACCTACTCAAATAATGGCTTTTTTTTTTTTTTTTTTTTTTAATCAAATCGATTGTTTTCCTTTGTACCAGAGAAACATAGTACTTTAAGACCTAAAAAAAAAAGGGAGGCGATAAAGCTCCAGAAACAAACTTAAGCAGAGTTTGCAGATAAAGTTTGGCCTTGTTATTAAAATATCCAATATGTGGTATTTGATTTTTGCTCTGCAACCTCTTCTAAAATACCCAGCGCGCCCTTGGTTTTTTCGCCCAGAGCCCCTTTTTAACAACAGCAAATCAAGAGAATGAATAGTTATTGTTTTTTTCATCCTATGCCCAATACTGAATGGCACGTAAAACAGCAGGACGAGAGGGGTTAATTAGTTGCCACAGATGTGATCTCCGCATGGGGCCTTAACTTTTTAATGCTAACAATAATGATTGGGATCTATTCTCTGAAGAAGCTTGCAGGCTTGTTGAAACGCTAACTCCCTTGCCAAGACAAGCACAGAACCATAATCTACAAGGACCGGCAGAGTTACTCCGCTCAGCTGCAGCTTGTTGAGGATTATTGTAAGGGGAAAATGAATTATAAAGGAGGGGAATTTCACAAACCTTCCCCATGTTTTTCCCTCTTGCTTTGTCTCTGTCTTTTTGTCTCTCAATTCTCTCAGTCTCATTTTCTCTGTCTCTCCTCAGTGTCTCTCACCCTTTCTGCTCCCGGGGCTAGAGCTTGGTGGCAACTGTAGCGTAATGTAATGTGACCAAGCGGAACCTGTGAGTGCTCGGAAGAGGGCCAAGTAAACATCCTCCCTCTCACTGGCCCTGCATGACCAATTTCAAAAAGGACATTTATTCCCAATTAATTCAGCTCCAGCACAGTGACAGAGGAATAGAGATAATGAAGAAAGGTTACAACATACTCTGATGACTGTGTCTGTCTTTGTTCTCGCCGTGGAAGGTTGTAGCCAGAGCTAGACTCACACTGGGGTCGAGCAGTGGGTGGTGATTTGATACACTTTCGTTTGAGTTTTGGATACTTGAAGAAAATAAAGTTGACTTTTGAGAGGTGAAAACTGAGTGAAAACAAAAACTTGCTATAAACTCCAGCAGCATAGTGAACCTCTGACTCATCAGAGTTACAAAAACTGCATTCTGGATGATCAATCAGAGGCACAGCTTTAGAAAAGTCTGTTCTACTCGGTGAACTGACTTGATTTACTTTTTTCAATACATTTTATACAAGAAAAATCTCCATTATTTGCAAGTCATTGTGTTGCAATGTTGGCTGCTAAAATGATAAAGTTCCATCCCAGCAAGAAAACAATGTGCAGCATGTGTTCTTCTTTCGTTTGCATTTTAGTCTGCAGTATTTTCCATTTTCGCTTGAAAACAGGCTTGAAACTTGGAATGTTTAACAGTATTTGAGTAAATTCAAAGAAATCTTACCAAACACCGTCCTCGCTGGAACTGATTCTTTATTAATCCAGAACGAGACTTGGGCCAGGATGACGGTCATAATACAGGGAATATATGTCTGAATCAGGAAGAAGCCCATTTTCCTTTGAAGATGGAAGTGGACTGTCATGATGACATATTCACCTGGGAGAGTAAACAGCAAAGACATTTGTATTTCTTTTGTTGGCAAAATGTTTGGTTAACATTATTGTATATTTTTCAATATATATTGGTTTCAAAATAAAAGCTTTAGTAATGCATTATACAAGATACTACCTCACCCCAGAGATACCTCATAAAAAACATGTCACAAATGACATAAAAAAAAACATAGAGGGTTATACATACATATAAACACATACTGCATATTGCACAGCACAATACTGAGCAAATCTCTAAGAATCTCTCCTCACCTGTATTGGACTTTAGCCTCTCGCTGGACACCGTCTGACCGATGAGGTCGTATTGCAGCAAACTGGATGATTCTTGTGGCACCTCCACAGAGGAGGTGGAAACTGGATGATTCTTGTGGCACCTCCACAGAGGACAGAGGACCTTTCTTCCAAGTGTATACAATCTCACTGATGGGGTAAGCATCTGGACAGGAGGGATGCAACATTTAATAAAACGTATATCCACCTGATGAAGATATATATATATATATATATATATATATATATATTTTTTTTTTTTGCATTTTTGATAATTTAATAATTTAGGACACAAAGTACACAATGAAACTATGAGAGTCTGAGAGGATAACAGACAAAGGGACAAATATGTTTGATTTCTGGCTTTCAAAGCGGAACTGATTATCTACATTCTCAAAAATAAGATATCAAATAACAATAACTATAATAAATAAACATAATAAATGAATAAGCAAAGAAGAAAAAGAAAAAAATAATCAATCCACTTAAACATTATACTCAAGCCAAAAAATAAATAAAAATACAGGGGTAAATGGCTGATGTTATAAAAACATTATAACATAACTTAGATTTTCATTTCATAAACATTTTTGCGCGCCTGGTCACCTACACAAATACTGGACTAGTTTTGTTTTTACAGTATTCCAAAGGTGACTTACTGTATATGACATTTCAAACTGACATCTCTGTAAGCTTTCACAAGGTCAGTTACTCGGTGAAAAAGTGATCATGTGAGAGTGTCACCATCTGTCATACCAGTGAGGCTCAACAAAAACCAACTCACAACTCCCAAACTTGAGCGGGCAGGCATGGCCATCCATCGGAAAGTTCATCAGACGCATGGGACACTCGGCATTTATAGTTAATCTGTCAGAATAGAGAAGGGTAGAAGCGAGTGTTTGCTATATATTTGATACACTATTGCCTGCTAAGCAATTACTGAAACCAGTCATTGCGGTGCCATGCAGTACAATGGCTGACTAACACAAAACATGAATAATATACAAATGTATATAGAAGAGAGAATAATTGAACTGAACCCTCTGCAAAGGCAAGTAACAACACAAGTTAACAATGTGGATGAAATAAAGATCCTGAACTTATTCAGTCAGTGTTTTAAAGTAAAGATGATCCACTTAAATGATCTAATTATATTAAAAAAATCAGTTTTAGTGCCATCAGTAACTCAAAGGGATTTGTTTTTTCATGCTACATTGGAGTCATGTTTGTTTGAATCGCTTTCCAGGCCTGTTTTCAATATCAGATGGCACATATCTTGTTTTTTTGGAATGGCACTCCTCGTTTCTTTTCATGTCTGTGCATATTCTTGGATGCCTGTTTGTTTGATTTGCTTTAGAGGCTTCTGCTCTATTCCGGTCTTGGCTCGGTTTGGAGCTCACCGTCCAGCAATGTTACCTCATGGTGTAGAGGATAGTTCCGTTCTGCATGATGCGAAACAGCTTGTTGGGGGTTGTCATGTTGTGAGAGATCGACCTCTTGCCATTCCGGAAAAAGGTGTCCGGAGTCCAGATCTTGCTGACCATCAGGTTGTTGAGCCGCAGGATCTCGATGGGGCCCTCGAATTTCAGCCGCTCGTCGATCCATGTCTGACGGAAGAAGACGTCCATGGTGTATTCCTGGATGGAGGTAAGAGTGTGGGTTAAGCATATACAGTATTTACTACCGCAGCTACTACTACCAATCCCACTGCTGGTGCTGCTTCTGCTCCAAACACTACTATCTCCACTACCCCCGGAGAGAATGGCAGATGGGTTTTGTGAGCCATGTTTTTTGTTTGGACCTGCTGGATGGCAATGTAGTCTGTTGTTTTTTTTATTTTTGTTTTTCCATTTCTGGACTATTCTATTATTGCTGCCAGTACTAATGCATTTAAAAAAATTGATTTGTGCTTCTTAAAATATTTTACAATTAAGACATTGATCTATTGTTGTTTCTTTCAAAGGAGTTTATATGTATTTTTTTTAGATAGTAACAAGTCTATGTAAGACACAGACATACGCTCATCTTCTCAAAATAGATGATTTTCTCTTTATCACACATATTCAATTCCTTCGATGCAACTCAAACAGATACCAAGACACTAAAACATAATTTGGAACATTTATGTTTTTTTTCATATTCTCAATGGACCGCCTTTAATGAAAATCAAGTAAATGTATCGATTGATTGATTGATTATGCAATCATTGAACATGACTACAGTTTAATCTTTCTACAGCCAGCATAAAGTCTAGGATGCTTTTAAATCCAAGGGATGTCCATGCTGCCCTGAAGAGCCTTTTACATGCATCTCTATAGAGCTGCCACTAGCCTATCGCATGCCAGTTCAAGTGGGCTTTAGATGCAGTGAAAGCTAAAGCCTGAACAGCGTAGCGTACTCCAGACCTACAGCGCTCAGCCTATCCCATGTCACACAGAGCAAACCTATCCCGTCCCAACATCAGCCACATCTCTCTCTCCCTCCCTGACGGGGGGATTGTCAACCAGATTAAAATCCTAAGCTTCACTAATGACGTCCTGCTCAAATGCTGGAATAATGAAGGCTGGATGGACTAGATGCTATATGCACAGAGTTACCGGGAAGACTGTACATATTATCTTTTGTATTCACACATTTACACTGACTTGGTTAACAAGTGTTATGAAACGCATGCATGAATATGGGGGGGCCAGTGAATTAGCCTGTGCGTCCTGTATCAGTGTTTCAGGGGTCAGCATGGTTTACATACCATTTCCACATCTGAAACAGGTCCAAAGCTGGTGACAAAGATGTCAGTTTTGACCTCTGTAACTGGACCTACAGACAAAAACAACAACTTTGGTACAGACATTTGACTATTTCAATCAACATATAAAGCAGTGGAACGTAAATCTTAATGTAATGTATAGTACATGAATATAGTAAAATGACCACTGGAAATCCAAAAATGAACATGACATTGATTTGAGCTGATTGTCAAAATGAGTTTCCAGTTGTTATAAATATACAAAATAATATTGAACCTTTACAGGATAAATGCTGGATGAAAATGAAGCACACACACACACAGCTACAGGAGCAAAACTTTATCTTTTGAGAAAAGACAAATTGATCCAATAATGTATCAGGCAATATCGTATAAATCATAATATGTCACGTTCATTAGCATACCTCCAAATCCAGGTCGCAGCCTGTTGTCATAGCCATCCAGCAATCTGTCCAATATGCGCGTTATGTTATCCAAATAGATACTGGTATCTGGTACTGGCTGATTTCCCCAAACACTGCTCACACTGTAACTAAAGTAACATATGCACTGATGAAATATCATTCGAAAATATGATTAAACAGTTGAAAATACAGAGTTTTTTTTCCAAACGCACATACATCCACCACGGTCTTTGGTTCCCCGTGCGTAAAAGTCGGGAGAACATGCAGAGAAAAGAGTTGTGATACTCACCAAGACAGAAATAAGCAAGTTAAAAGGAAAGCCATGCCTCGCAAACACCCCACAACTAGAAATCCCTGGTCAACTTTTAAAATCAGCATATTCCATCATTTAAAAGCATGATTAAATGCCAGGGTCAGGTCTTCCTTTAGTTGCGAACCGAGCGAGAATATCGCGCCAGTCCAGCACGACTTGACTTTCCTCTCTAGTGCGGTTGCGCCCACCTCAGGATCGCTCAGTTGGAAAAACCTGAAGAGTTTTTTAAGAGAGTGAAGAGGAAGGACGAGGAGGGGTGGGGTGGGGGGGCATTATCATTAACCGAACAAGGCACTTTAGAAGACACACTCAAGAGCAACTTGTATATTTGCAACATGTATCTGTTTGATGGAGATGATGACGGTTATTGTGCCTAGTTAATTAAGGGGGGTTGAGGAAAAAGCGATGGCGAGAAAGATGGAGAGAGAGAGAGAGAGAGAGAGAGAGGGGAGGGAGAAGTGCACAAATAATATCACATCAATGGACAGTATGCCAGTGACCTTTTGAGTGCAATATCATTTTTAAATTATATCATTTGCGACCGCCTTCTCTCTCTTTGCGTGTGTGTGTGTGTGTGTGTGTGTGTGTGTGTGTGTGTGTGTGTGTGTGTGTGTGTGTCTAACCACAATGCTTGGCCATAAAAAGACAGAAAAACTGCTACTAGAGATAAAGCATGATGGACTGTGATTCATATAGTGGTTGGGGTGGTTGAGTGGAGTAGGTGGTAGATACATTTAGTGCAACATCAAACTCACACTATCCATAGACCGAGAGCTAAAGGAAAGCACAGGAAGTCAGCCATTCCTACAGCGCTGACATGAGTTTATATATGTTGCAAAAAAACAACAACACACGATTCAAGAAATTGCATCATTTCCATTGTTGCTCTGCAAAGTTGATCTTTCAGTGGCACAGCTGGCAGTGTGCACAAACATCAGCTGATTATGGCAAAGGTGGAAATGATGGTAAGATAAGAAGGTTAGTGAACCAGGGAGCTTATCTTAGAACTTAAACTGAAAAAAATTGTTTGGTTTTCTGATGTTCCAGATTCAGCAAACATCATCACTATATCACGTCCCTATTGATCAATGGGCAGGAATACATTATCTTAGCACAGCATTACTTTTTCATTATAAGTGGTATCATAGCTATCAATAATTCATGTCAGAGAGAAAAAGATAGGATATTCTTCTGACAGCATTCAAATGTGGAGACTGATTACGCAACATAATCCTTCAACTCTGGTCTCTTTGTACTCAAAACACAAGTTATATAATGATCTCAAAATATGATTTAAATCATATGCAGAAAACAATTGATCACTTTCAGATGAAGCCCATCCAGAGTAAGACCTTTCACAGATTAGACGTAACTGCGTGAATGGAAAGATCTTGGTGATCACTACAAACCTCTGGTGAGTACTGGCAGATTTAGCTCTACATAGTAAAACAAGAAGGTTCAGCATGATTTCAAGTTTGCATAATGTAACTTAAATATGTAATTTTGACATGTCCCACGTGCTATAGAAACTAGAGGAGTTGTTTTGTGCTGGTGTGTTGTTCAGGGACATATGTAACATAGCTGGATGTACTGGAGGATCAAATCAAACAACTTTTATCTGGATCATCTGCAAACCACCATCTTAGAGTTGAAGCTACAGAAGAAGTAGAAGTAGCGGTGCGGGCACAATAGCAGTGGGAATAGTAGGGATGGCTGACATAGAGGTAGCTGAAGCAAGCAAGTAGGAGAAGCAGCAGCAGTATTCATACACATTGAAGTATAACTTGAGTAGTGGCAGTTGTTGTGGCCATTGAGAATTAATCTTATGTAATTTGTGAACAAGTTCATGTTTCAGTTTCTCCGTTGGCTTGCTGGTAGACAAAGTAATCTGACCCTAATGCTGTGATCAACTTGATCTTATCAACCATGGGGTCACTGACCATGAAAGGATTCCTGACCTGATTCACTTTGCTGGCACTGGACGAGCTTGTGGATGAGCCAGGTCAAGACTGAACTTATTCTCTCCCCAATTGCTGGGGAATGTGCTTACATAGCATGCTATGCAATGGCTTCTCACATCACAAGCAACCACAGACCCGTGGGTTTAGCGTACACACTCACATGACACAGACAAGAGCCATTACTCTTTAATACACGTCTATGGCTGGCACGTATCATGCACTGGGCACATCCATGCAGTCATGATTAATCTCTGCTTTTTAGGAATGTACCAAAGTTTATCCAGTATTCCCACAAAATTAGCACAATCCATCACTGAATTCATACTTGATGAAACAATATTGATTAGAATCTAGATGATGTCTATGGCTGAAATCAGGATTCTCCATGTGCCCTCACAAGTGTGTTCTTGCCTATATCTGTGTCATGTTTTTTTCCTGTCATAGTGACTCTATTCCAGACTGGCTGGCTGAATAAATGGCCCATCTATAGAATTGTGTACCAAGTAGCTCGATGCATCTCCTGAAAGGCTGGAGGACTGCTTGATTTATAGACAGCTATTAAAATGTGATGCCCGTCTTCCTGACAGGATCACTGTCTTCCTGGATACCATGTCTTGAAGCAAATGCTCTGTCAGGCAACCAGCCAAACATAAGTGCTCCAGAGAGCAGAGAAGCAGATGGTTAGACTGGATACATTGGGAGCTGTGCAAATGGACATGATTATATAAAACAGATAATAATCCTACTAAGTGAAAGTCAATAGAGATAATAGTCAGCTCAGGTGAATCCTTTCACCAGTCGTATTGATTATCCTGCTATAGCCAACGTCTTCTGACATCTCATTCTCTATTCCATTTGGCCGAATTCACGCCTCTCTGTAATTGGTCATTACTTTTTTAAAGCCTGTGACATAGGGACATTGTTAAATAATAGGAGGCCATTATATCTTATAGACAATATTTCCACAAAATATAATGACGGAACCATTCATTAGACTTAAGTCTGAATTGAGATGAAAAAGGCGCAGTGATTATGATGGATTGTAATTACGTATGCTTCGTTCCTTGAGAACAATACACCTCATATGCCACGGTGGGTAGCAATTCAATTATGTCAGTTTAGGAAGTGCAATTACTTTGGGAAGATAAGGGGACATACTTCGAAATCCAACGTGTTTTGAAGAAGAAGAAAAACGCCTTCAGTCGGAGTTTGTTAATTAGTTCATTATTTAACAAAATAGGATTTAATTAAACATGTCATGATATGTACTCTGTATTTGATTCCCCATAACAGGCAGCTTGGTGCAGAGCTAGCAGATTATTACAAGAAACTTTTCAAAACTCGCTGACCTTTTGACGGAATAGGAGCTCTTAGATGACACTGCTAGAAAGGTTTTTTTTTTTGTTAAGCTTTTTGCTCAGTGCTCAGCTAGTTATTCTAATTTTTCTGTGGAAAGACAGAGACTGACATACACAAAGGCATGCTGTGAGGAAGAGTAAAAAAAGAGCTGCAGAAACGGATGACAAAGAAAGAAAGAAAGAAAGAAAGAAACAGAAGAAAGAAAACTCTCTTTTGCTCAATATCTGAATATTTTGAATGCCACACTGCACTTCCAGCAACACGGACAGTTTCAACATCCAATTTATTAATAGAACACTGAAGTACTAGACACAATGATAATTCAAAGTCACTGCTAACGTACAAGCAAAATGTGGCTCACAGTACTTCTTACCCGCTACAGCACTTCATTGCTCGTTATTGCCCAAAAAAAGTGCATTGTCTAAACTCATTCCTGGCCACACCACAGTGCTTCTATAAATACACGATAGCTCCCACGTGAGATGGACCCACTGTACTTCATGAGCCTCACCATGTGGTCTCTATGGTAACCACTTACAGTAGGAGAAGCTCAGCATGTGTGGTGGAATATGTGTGCGCGTGTTTGTGTGTGTATTTCTAGGCTATTAACAACTGAATGTCTTTACAAGAATAAAAAGGTGAGGAATTTCGGGGGCATTGCTTCTAAAAAGTGACTAGAAGGGGATTAGGTAAACTTAGAATTAACTTAAGGTTACTGTGTGAGTTGAGGTTCAGTCAGTAAGAAGTAGTCAAAAAGGCTGAATTTAGAGTCATATGTAAGGATGTTTTTAGTGGGGGAAGGTAAGGTAGGGGTAGAAAGTTGGGAGATATTAGCTAAAAAAACGATGTTGGTGATGAAGATTCCCAATTAAGATAAGATAAGATAAGATAAGATAAGATAAGATAAGATAATCCTTTATTAGTCCCGCAGCGGGGAAATTTGCAGGCTTACAGCAGCATAGAGTAAAGTGCACACAAGAGACATAGTAGAAGAAAGACAAGATAAAAAAAAAAAAACGGAAAAAAAAACAAGTATTATAAATAAGCAATAAAAAACAGTAGAAAATCAACAATAACTGAAATATTATATTTACAGACAGAAAAAACTATTATTGCACAGTGTAATGTATTGCACAGGTTTTTTTTTTTTTAAATGTATATGTTAGAGGTTCTGCATTGGGCACGGCGTGCTGTGCCTGGGTTAGTGGTTGGATGAACATGCAGCACAAAGTATCTCTTCGTCAGCGAACTCAGACCTACTTTAAACTCAGTGGTTTGAAAACTTTGGGACTCAGCCTGGGTAGAGGCTTTTTCTCTCCCCCATGGCCACACACCCACGACAACAGCGTTCTTTAAAAATCTCTGCTCCTCAGACATGATGTGCTGCACCACCTCCAGTGGATTTGACGGTTGGAAGAAGGAAAATAATTCCAGTGCAGTTTCCATGGGAACCAAACCATATCATAGTAAGATAAAATAAATGTTGATTTTTGAGAAAACAGTTGTCCTCACTGCCTTGGTTGACCTTTTCCCTGACTGCAGCCAAAAGCTTCCCAGTGAAATGCTCTGGACAACTGCCAACGACCTCCAGTATAGAGAGAGGGAATAGAGGCAGTAAAACACACAGAAAGTCAATTCAATAAACTTCAAGGTTTGTAGTTCTTATTCAAAAGTAAGTGCTATAATTATTGATCTTTTCTGCAAATCACAGAGATAAAGAAATGGTGACATATACACTTAACATACATATAATGTATACATATATATAATTTAGTTGGTAACCGATCAATTTAAACTGCAAGTCAAATTGTCACAGAAACTTTATCTTTATTTTCTTACTGATCTGTAAGCTACCAACAAAAAAAGAGGAAGAAAAAGAAAAGGCAGGGAAAACTTCAGCAGTTCAAAACTCGTCCAACAGACCCCAGTGAAAAAAACAAAGTCAAAACAAGTTGAACATATATATATATATATATATAAATAAATAAATGTTGAGGCATGTCTTACTAATACTTCTATTTGTAGCCAACTGTGTGCAAACATTTAATTTAATTTATGTTTGTACAGGTTAAGAAAGCATGCATGTATTATTTATATATGTGTAAAATGTGTGTATGAATTACAAGCATGTTTTTGTGCATTACCATACTTTTTCATTTGAATCGGGGATGACACGCTTGTTTACACTTTTTTTCTGTTTCTGAAACACTGTTGTGGTTCCCAAATCATTAAGTTTATACCGAGCAGCAAGGATTTTCCCCGAAAAAAGGCCATCCCTCACAAACAACAAATGATTCATGTCAAATAAAGAAACGTATTTATGACTTCATCTCTTTATGACAAGTCACATGTCTCGTAAATTGCGTCAATATTAAAACCTCTGCAACTGTAATTCAACCCTCATTATAGTTACTAAACAAAGCCCCCTTGAATGTCAATGATAACTACTTAAAATCCAGACTCTGATGTCTGAAATTCAACAAAAAAGCAAATGAGAGTAACAAAAGGTTCACTCAGACACACATACACATCAACCATGATGTGCATACATCCTTCGATTTAAGTGTTATGCCCTTTCAACACTTCTTTCATTATAAAAAACACACAAAGCCTGTCGGTGAAGCTAAATTTAAACCATGCATATGATATTCATCCCTCAACAGATGTAAGCATAGAGATTTAGTATTCAGTCTCTATGGTTACCACTTGTAGTTATGGAAAAATAATCAATGTCAAGTTAAAGTCAGTGAGCCTGCAGAGGTGGTAATTTGCCAACTCCGCGGAGCTGTGTCTTCAAACTGAGTTGATCCGATTAAACTTGACCCGGTCAGACAGCTGGCTATTACTTGAAAGCATGTGGGTGTTGGTTAACCTTTAAGTACAAAAATATCAATCGAAACTTTTTATTCCATAATTATAATCACTTGATAATGCACCGTTGGACTGCTTTTTGGGTTTCAACCTGAAGACGAAAAATAAAACACTTTTAGAAAATAGTTTTCATGACCAGTAAATAGTTTCAGAATAGGTCTCAGTTGTGTACTAACCACATAGCATGATGAAAGTGCAACTTTGAATAGCATCAAGCATCTTTCTCACAGTGTCACAGTAGCCCTTGATCTTTGTTATCTGCAGGTGGTAGGGTGAAATGGAAAAACTTGTGGCCAACTGCTGTTTTACCATCCTGTGTCATCCACCAAATCATCACTTTGGTCACCAAAAAGGGGGGCTTTTTGGCAGAGGCCTTCAAAATAATCTTCCTATCGTTCGGTCCTTCCACCACTCCCCACATCTTTCCACCCGTTCAAACTGTGGCTAAATCTGACACTCACTCTGGACTCCTGTCAGCAGTTCTGGCAGTGATAACCAACGTCTGTCAGTGGTAGAGTGGAAGACAGAGAGAGAGAGAGTGAAAGAGAGCGAGAGCGAGAGAGGGAATGTGAAGGTAGGCAAGGAATTAGCCAACTGTCTGCTGTTTTGGTGGTAAGTAGGTAGCGAAGGACACTGCAACCTTGAGGAGGTAGCAGGTGGCGCCTCTTCTGGTAGAGGGAGTGTAATGAGGCATAAAGCTTGGCTGATGGACTTCGTTTGTCCTGCTTATCTACACTTCAGAGGTCGAAACCACCACTATGCCATTATGCCAGGGACAGGTGGAGATCCTGGCCAACAGCAGCCCTCTGGTGGTGCGAGGGCTTGCATGGAAACCCTGCAGTCCAGGACAAATCCAGGGCCATTTTGAGGCTTTGTTGATGGGCTAATTTGCCTCCAGTAAAGGTGAATGGTGGTGGATGGAGTGCAACTATGGAGCTACGACGTATGGTGACAAAATTATGAACATTATTGCCCTTGAAAGTGTCCCTCAGCCTGGATGCAAGGGGAAATGCCTTAGTTTGGTATGTGATTATTCAGTGAGTCTATCAAACCTGATCAGATCACACCCACACAGTCCTTATGAAGCACATTATTTACTTACTGTTAAATCATCAAAAAATTAAATAAATATATTTTACAGAAATACGGAAATTTGTATGTTTCTGAAGCAAGTTTTCAGGGGCTTTACTTGGGTTGGGTTTTATTTTTCATGCTTTACCCATTGGTTCTCTAGGTTATTATAACAACTGTCCAAAGTAATTGGTCAGATCCCAGAACACAATAAAAAATAAAATAGTTAAAAACGGGGCAACAATCAAACAGGTTGTCAACTACCTGACAGGATAGCCAAAGATAATTGATAGACACTCCCTGTTTTCCTGTGCAATGATGACACATTTATTGTACATCATTTTTTTCTTACTTACAAATAAAGAGATTTCGATATTTGTTTACAACCGTTCTGATTATCTGACCAACCTTTTTATGTTGTCCCATTATAATTTTCTTTTAGCATTGTCAGGATGAGAAGGTGGATTGCCATTCACTGGGGTAAGGGGAGGGGAGAAGGAGTTGGCAGCTTGTTGTGAGGCAGCATTTTTATTTCGTTTAGTGTTGTTGTTGTTCTTGTATTTACAATTGTATTGGCTTTATCTTAAATAAGGTGCTGGAAGTATCAAAAAGCTTAAACTGGTAGAATACATATATCTGCACACTTTAATCTAGAGAAAACGAGCTTAGATTTAATTGTGCGGATATAAATTCTACCACATCTGAGTTCATATAAAATACAACGCATTGCTATGTAGATTAAACCATCCAACACCAGTTGTTAAATTGGCTGCTTACACAGTTTTGCATCAATATTCAATAAAGTTTGTTATAATAATTTAAGACTGACAGAGGGCACTTTGCACAATGCATTGTTTTTGTACTTACTGACTGTTAGTTGAGTATGATTTTTTTAATACAAGGCTTCATTTGTAATGAGTATTGAGAGTATTTTTACATCGTAGAAGTGCAGCTGTTACTGACACAAAGGATCTGTATATTTCCTCCACCTCTGCATGACTGTAAGTATTTGGATAGTTGTATTGCCTTTCTAAGAAAAAAAAGCCTTGAGAAAAAAGTTAATTAATAAATAAAATAAATCATTTCCAAGACAGCTATAATTACACCACACTTTAGTGGTTGTCATTTTTTATATATTTTTTTTATTTCTGAATAACTTTTGTATATCATAGATTTAAATACACACCTTGTCAATAATAAGAAGGCCATCATTTAAATGTACCTTCCACTGGCCTCTAATAGAGCTTTCCTGCCGAGTTAAGGAGCTCTAATCAGCAATGTCAATGCTGTTATTGTGGTACACCTTAAAATAAACACTGAAAGATGTTTTAAGTACAGAGAAAGGCAGAGTGCAATGTTCATCTCTGGTAGGCACGTTGTGTATGATTATACTATAAATGTTAATTAAGGTCACTATTGAAATGTATGCTAGTTGGTCATTTTTTTAACTGGCATCCAAACTGAAACGCAGCTTTATGAGTTACGTTAAGCCAAATACACACACACACACACACACACACACACCTGTACACGTAGTATATGTATTTATATCGTAATTGTATCTCCACACTGTTGATGGACATTTCATAGACACAGGCATTACAGTAAGTGGGTGAAATGATGCTTCTATATTTTGGCCATGTGCTTTGGCATTCTGCCGCTCCATCCCTGTGGATCTGGAAGGATATCAGACCGCCGTTCCAAGGGAGGTGTTACCTGCTGAGAAAAAGACCAGGTGCAAACTCCACAGTAAGACCACAAGCTGTAGAGGCTTATTAAGCACTGCATAGTAATCCACCCTCCTCCCTTTTCACCTTCCCTCTGGAAACGCCTAAAATGTGTAAATAAATAAAAGCTAATTTCATTGGCTTTATTAGATTGCCAATATTTGGCGAGGTTGTACAAAAGCTTTGGCAACATTTAATTGAGGAAACATTCATAAATGAGACATGCGGTGAGTAGAGATGGAAACACAGCCACGTGACTTAACGTGGAAGGATTCACATCATAATAAATGGATATTGGATATTTTTGAAAAGAAATAGATGAACACCATCTCAACCCCCAGTCCCTCCCCCATTACGTTGTAGCATTCATTTGAATTTGAAGGTTATTAGCATCATGTAGTATGTGTGTCTGTTTATTTATATCGCTCACAATGGAGAAACAAAAGTCTTTCCAGAGTCACAATGTAGAGACACTGGAAAGATAAAAGGTACACCATGACAATGTTCCCCTATGTTTGTATGTCTATACGAGTGTGTAGAACTGAAGCTTTAGACATCCAATGCAATGCCCAACTAAACACTGATTGTGTGACATTGTGTGCCAAAATTTGTTTTTTTTCATCACGTTGGCTATTTATTGCAAAAACAAAAGTCAATGTCATGGCAGACACTGGACTGAGATGTGTTATCTATGTACTCAGGCACAGAGTCCTCACGCTTACACACACACACACACACACACACACACACACACACACACACACACACACACACACACACACACACACACACACACACACACACACACACACACACACACACACAAACAAACACAACAAACAAACACAAACACAAACACATAGAGCCAAAGAGAGTTTACAAGCTCCCTGCCTACTTATGGACATTTTCCATCATCTTGCCGAGATTCCAGCAAACAAACCCTTTTGCTGACATGAAACAACACAAATGCCTATTTCAGGCATTGTGGACATCCTTTTTTTATTCATCAGCACACAAAAACCTGAATATTGCACCGGCGGAAGTGCATGGTGTTTTACCAAGGGGCTCAGAAAAGCAGTCATTATATTCCCTCTAAGTGCAAAGATGCAGAACGGCATAGATAGAGAGAGAAAGAGGAGAGCTAGAGCCCTTTTGGGAATGTTAAACAATACAGTAAATCAGGCATTAAGAACGGATGCAGGTCAAAATATGTCTTTGCCAGCCTCAGTGCCAGTTTCAAAGGGATGTGAACATCCGCCCACTGACATTGTGGGGTTGCAATACAACTTTTTCTATCCTCACAATATTTTGATTGACAGAGCACTCTATGGTCCAACAATCTGTTCGCCCTCTGAGGAATATTAGTGAGCTATGAAACGCATGCTGAAAGAGGTCATGATAGTATGTAAAGCCTTGATGGATAGGCATCTTGCCCTGGATAACCGGACGACCAAACTTGTACATTACTTTATTTATTGACTTGCTTTTCATGACCATCACTAAAATATGTGCAAAGCAAACACTGGGAGTTTGAATCTAACAGCAGGCAATTTTAAGTTGATGACAAAATTGATACTAAACGTATTGGCCCATGGGGAAAATATGCAGCAGGCATACCAAATGCAGTGAGTGCTATCCATGGTGCTGATTTGACTGGATTCCCCCTGAGCAGACAAAGGCACATCCTCAGGAACACATCAGCGTTCTTACTGTTACCCGCAAAAAGGTAACCAGAGACAGTCATTAACAGCAACATCCTGAATGCACTCTAAAAAAAAAAATGGTGTCCTGTCTCTACGTATTGCTTAGCGTTGAAACGTCCTATTATAAAACCAAATAATCTGTGAAGGAGTATCTATTTGAAGGTACAAAACGACTTTAAAATCAAAGAGAGCGGACTAGAAAACCACAACAAAGTACCAGAGACAAACTGTGCTACAAAGAGAGTTAACACTTTTAAAATCAGTCCATAGCAATGCATTAGGCTATTGTAGGAAAAGTATTATGATTATTTTTAATCCCTAACAATGTCCTCTCGCAGCTATTGTTGATACCTCTCTGTCAAAGCAACAACAACAAAAAAACGAAGTAATAAGGTGTCATATACTGTAAATATGTCATCATTGATTTTAATTGGATTTTTTGACATGTGTGGGGGCTTAAGAGGTGAATTCAAAGCCAGGAATGCAGCAGCTAAACTAATCTTTCGCTCTCAACAATTTCATACCAAAACCAACCTGAAGATATATTACGAATTTGTGCAATGGGGCTGCAAAGAAAATATTGATTACCCAACAAACTGCGTTTTATTTGGCATTAAAATTCTTCACATTTTTACAACGCCCCCATCAGGTCAAACGGGGTTGCCGAGTTTAATTAGATTTTTGTACGTGAACAAATCAATAAAATCCCATTATGAGCCCAATCCTCCAATGGACAGCCATCACGTTCTACTTGATACTCGTGCTTTTTTTTTTTTTTTTTTTTTTTTACAAGACAGTGCATCTTCCTGGTAGGATCACTTCCTTCCCTCTCCTTCCTCGTGCAGTAGAGCCGCTGTAGAACCTCTCTACACAGGGCTCACTCTTCAAGCATCCGCCTCTGATCCCGGCATATCCATGACGATTCGTGTCCGAGTTTACACAGTGGGTGCACATCCTTCTTACCAGTGTTTGGAGCCACAAGTGCGCTTGGCTGCGAGAGATGTGCCGAGTGTAGGCTTCAGTGCATACTGCTCTGCTCTGCTCTGCTCTGCTCCATGCATCCCAACGCTCCCAACGCTCCCAACCCCGCAGGCACTGCACTGCCACCGCGCAGCTCAGAGCATTAAAGCCACGCTTTTGTTTTTCTTCGTCAGAGGCCTGAATGCTTGGAGATGATCGATGCGTGAGCAACATGAAGCAACCCTTCATTTGTGTGCAGGGAAAGAGATAGTGTGTGTGAGAGAGAGAGAGGGGAGTAGATTCAGCACCATGGACAGAGTCAGAGTCAGAGAGAGAGAGAAAGAGAGGGGGGAACTGAATTCACACAAATCCAGCACCATGGACAGAGTCATTAACTAATAGTGAGGTTGTTCTTTCTTTCTTTCTTTCTTTCTTTCTTTCTTTCTTTCTTTCTTTCTTTCTTTCTGATCTGTTCCCCCAGCTTTCCCGTGAGACCCGCCTGACAGTACTCATAAAAACTGCAAGACACACGAACAGTTTATCTTACTTGTATCTGCCTCACGTACAAGTTCACACCCACGCACGGATGGTAACGTCATCACCACACATCAGTGAGCAAGATCAGTATTCTGCAATAAATGCAAATGGAATGCAGATCTAATAAGACGTATAGTTTAATAAGAACCATACGATCTGTATTGGTCTCACTGCTGTCTCACATATGCATCCCAGTTGATTCACTAACGTTGGATGCTTTAGTGTTAAGTTAAGCACATTTACACTAAAAGCTGTCCACTCCAGACTTCAGATGGGAGCCCCCCCGGGCAGCTAGAGTAGCAGGGTTAAGTGCCTTGCTCAGGGACAGCTAGATGAGTTGGCTGACTGGTGTCTATACAGAGCGAACGGGGGAAAAAAATGACAACTCCACCCACATTTTCATCCTCGCCCCCACTGGATTTGCACCGACAACTTTCCCGTCACGACTATGTCACACGGTGTCTGTGTGTGTGTGTGTGTGTGTGTGTGTGTGTGTGTGTGTGTGTGTGTGTGTGTGTGTGTGTGTGTGTGTGTGTGTGTGTACAGAAACCAGGGAGACCCCCATGTGTTACTGAATAACTTGTAGTCATGGTTCTCCTTTAAATTTTTTCTCCTCCGTTCCTGGGTACTACATCTGCCACTACCATCACCAGCAGCAGCGCTGCTTCTTGATGTTGTGGTCGGGAATACGCATGCGCCCGGCATTGGAATTACTGCACTGGGAAGAATAAGTTGGACCTCGTCTGTCTTCACTAAAAGAAAGAAAAAAATACACATAAGTATGGCAGTGTTCAGAATAAGAAGGATGAGGTGTTTCTGCGTCTGTTTCTTCCCTCTGGTGGTGTCCGTGATGTGCGTCCAAAGGTAAGTGAGAGCTTCGGAGGATGCTCCACTCATTTCTTTTTTTTTTTTTTTTTTTTTTTTTTTAAGTGTGACTGTGTTACAGACGGCATGGAAAATACTTGGACACTTTATGGTCCAAGAATGTCTCGTATTTAAATTCCCTGTGCACCCTTTTCTCTCTTTTCTCTCCCATAGTGCCGGTGTCAATGACCCTAGCAATATGTCTTTGGTTAAAGAAACGGTGGATAGACTGTTGAAAGGTTATGATATACGATTGAGGCCAGATTTCGGAGGTAAATGAAATCGTATTATCATCAACTCTGTTCTAGTTTTCGCCTTGTCAGCCCGTATAATAGTACAGTGTTTTAATCCCCGATAACTCAAATGATAATTGCGATTTCGGAAAGTGAAAGAGACGTTTCTTATCAGATTCTTCCACAGTGTATGACATTTTTTTTAATTTTTTTTTTTTTTAAATGATACAGTCGAGGCAAAAATGTGTCAAAACAACCCAGAGTAGCGACATGATGGGAGAACACATGAGTGGTTGGGAGATGAGTGTGGACGATAACATACACCATCTTATCTATTTCAATGAAAAATCCTAGAGGAAAAAAAAAAAAAAAAAAAAAAAAAAAAAAAAAAAAAAAAAGGTGACTGTCAAGTCCCAGTGCTTGCCTATTGGAATTTAAAAACATTTAGGTGCCAATCTGTGTTTATGTTCATGTTTTTTATTTTTTTATGACGGAAACATGTTTAGGGTAAGGTGATTTAATGTCAACAACTTTTTAAGGGGAATCACCAGCACTTAACCGCACCTCAGCGCGTCTAATCCCACCCGGAATGAACACTGTAAACTATTATCCGGCTGACAACAGCTACATTCAGTGTGTTAATGTGTGTTTTCATCACGCACATGTTATCCACCGTCTATTGTTAAATGTGTCAATCAATCAATCAATCAATCAATCAATCAATCAATCATACAGGCTGCACGTTATGTACACTATATGTATTGCTTACTGTTGTTTTGACCTGTTCTATAGGTCCTCCGGTTGGAGTGGGAATGAACATAGACATAGCCAGCATAGACATGGTGTCAGAAGTCAATATGGTAAGTAGGCCATCATCACCTCTACTTTGACAACGGGAGACCACTCTGGACTAATGATCCCTGCTAAGCATAAACCTCCCCGGGGAATACCCTCCCAAACCACCGGGGAAACCCCCCTCTAAATGCAGGTCGAAGTAAATGTGTCTTTACCCCATCGACTTGTTGGTATGAGAACTCAAAGGCAATGTTCGTTTTGTTTGAGGGTTGATTGCATGAATCCAAACTCTTTAGGGTATTGGAATGGATTGACATAGATGGGTTTTTTTCTTTTTTTTTCTGTCTCATAAGCTTATTGCTGCTTATATTGACTGAGCAGGCACAACACCAATCATCACTAATCTCCCAAAACAAATTATATTGGGAAATAAAAGTTCAATTCAATCACCACTTTATTATTGGGAGTTTAAGTAAAGTTAAGTATTAGCCTAAGTCTTTACTCTGGTTATTTTTCACACACTGACATTTATGTTGCTTCATGAGAAATGTTTCAGATTGTCTGTTATGGCTGGTTTATTACGCTTAACTAGAAATAGAGACAGTGAGGAGAACTTGAGAGCTGTGGATATGAGAAGTGGAGATTAAGTTTTGCTTCATACAAGTGCACCTCCTAGTGATGAGATATTGGAACTGCACCTTGTTTTACAGAGAAACTCAAGGCTGCCATTTATCTTCATGGATGGTCAATCTTAACACGTATAATACAGTTGACAAGGTGAGAAATAAATATGCATCACATTTTGATGCGTAAAAAAAAAAGATAATACTCTCACCTTTTTTTTTCTTCTTTTGTAACATTGTCTCTTTCTGTGAATGACCTCTACGGTTTTAATTTACAACTTATGTACATCCTGCATAGAGGCCTCCTGCTGTTGCAGTTGTTTAGGTGTTACTAGCCATGGTGAGTCATGTTGTAATCTCAGGGCATGGTTATGCGCTGGAATATTTTTGGCAGCAGCACCCAAAGGCTGTTGCTCATGTTGTTATCTCTGTGCTCCTGTGGACTATGTTGATGTGTAGAGATGAGATGAGATGAGAGAACAGATGATGCCATGTCTATTTGCATGTATTTACCCAGAAGACCAAAGGCACATACATGGAATTGCATACAAAATGCAGGTCTACAGAGCCCTCCAAAGTGGGCCTTGAATCCTTAATTAAAGACATGTTTTCCCTGTGTAATAGATGCAAGTGCTGGAGAGATGGTGTGTTTGTGCACGTGTGTGTGTGTGTGTGTGTGTGTGTGTGTGTGTGTGTGTGTGTGTGTGTGTGTGTGTGTGTGTGTGTGTGTGTGTGTGTGTGTGTGTGTGTGTGTGTGTGTGTGTGAAAGAGTTTCTGCAAGTGCAGTATGCATGTTGTTAGAGTGCACATGGGATGCATATCCAGGAATCAAATACTTAAGTATTATGTATGACGGTATGTGTATCTACATCCCAATCACCACATGCATAAGAGATGTTTCATGCAATTTGTATATTGATTTTCTCAGAATAAAGGAAGGTATTGATTTAAATGGCCACTCAATTGTGTAGGCAACAAGCAAATGTTGATATTTTGGATATTTGTTCTTATAAAATAGCATAGAGCAGATTGAAATCCAAGCAGAGTGAGGAAAAGGGGCACAAGCTGTTTTGTTAGCCATGGTGTTGCAAGTATATGATGTACAGCATTACATGTCCAACAACAGGACACTCCAAAGTTTGTTTGGGCTGTGTTTACTATTTCCTCTACTGCTATGATCTCCTCTGGGCTACAACTTTCAGGAAAAAAAAAAAAAAGTAGAGTATATCCCAGCTTCATTACTCCTACCCAGAAGTGCGTCACGGCCGGGGCTTATATCCACACACACCCACACACATGGCCAAATTCAAATAAATCCCACTCTCCATCCAAACACACAAAGCCAGTGCCGCACAGCTTCTTTGATCATCCAATTCCTTTGTTAGCCTTGGCCCACTAAACACCCTCTAATGTGAAAGGGGAGTCATTACCACCTGACCCATTGGAGTCTCATGAAAAGAAGAGGCCACATGTGTGCGTAATGGTTTCGGCATCTTTGATCTGCTCCCCTTCCTATAAATGTAACCACTTTTCAGGATAGCAGCTGGTGTAGAAGCACTTTCCTTTCTTCCATTTCCTCTCCCCCATCTGGCTCTCTGTCTGCCACTTATTTTGGTGTGGGGATGGAACCATCCTGTGTTCTTTCTTTAGAGAGCAGATGAGAAACAGGGTAGAGGATAATGGAGAGATGTCAACGAGGGTGTATGCAGCAGTGTCCTATGAGCCATTACGGCAGAGCAGGACACCCATGCTTTGGTGTGTATTAACAATATATTCTTCTATCGACCACCACTGCTCTCTGTTGAAAGCCTCGCATTAAATTCAGAGACAACAACAATTGAGAAGTTAGTGAGTTAGTATATTTGTTTATTCCAGGGGGGGCTTTTAAAATAACTGCAAAGAGATTCCTCTTAAAACCCATCTGTTTTAGCATGTTGTTACCCATGTCACAGAGCAGAAGCCCATTTAGGAACAACACAGGCCTCTAGCTCACTTTAGATGAGTCACCAAACCAAGTATGCAAGCCTTCAAGAGTGAGTGCCCGCAGAGGACTTAAAGTCCCCTCCATTATTAAGCATTAATAAGCATTTCTGAGGTCCAAATTCACAACCTGGACTCAAGCATGTTGCAGAGCCTAACCCAAAAAGCGTATTCTACCATTTATTTTTTTTAAAAGACAAGCGTCTATAATAAGGTAGTGACTGGCGACTGTTTAGATATGCTACGGCTAAATCTGTGCACCAATAGGTGGCTTAACTGAGTCATATACTATATAGAAAACTACATGACATGTCACTTGGGCCTGGAGCCGGACATGAAATGGAGGCAGTTGCTGGTGTTCATTACATACCCATAAAAGGTCACTTGTTCCTTGGTGTCAGGGCCAAGGGTTACGATTTGATTGTGTGTAAGACCTAGGAGTCATATTTTTCACCTCTGTATTCATGTGACAGAGAGAAAGACAGACGGAGATAGATAGGAGAGAGAGAGAGAGAGAGAGAGAGAGAGAGAGAGCTCTGACATTACCAAGTTACCATGTGGAGAGCCAGAAGCGGTGCTGGTGGAGGAGAGAAGGTCATGTACATAGTGCTGCTGAGGGTTCATTCTGCATGACTCAGAGGTGGACATACAGATAGGGACACACACACTGAATACCAATTTCATGTTAAACATTCGACCCAAGGCAAGTGGCTGGGCGAGCCTTATTTCATGCACTGGTCAAAGAAAGAAAGGAGAATAGTAGGCGTATAGTGGAATTGGTTGATTTCTTTCTTTGTCCTTCTTCCCAGCAATTCTCTTTTGTGAACTTTCTTCGACTACTGCCATTTAAGTTTCAATATTTGCTTTTGGTTGAGCTCCTGAGCACTTGAATCCTGAGCCAACAGTTTTCACAGGGGGAGAAATACTCCCGTCTGAAGATGAACTAAGGTTCTTATCCTCTTCCAACGGGCAGAAATACCATTATTGATGCACACAAAGGTCAAAAGGAGCTTATTGATTGTTGGAGAAGGACTGTGAAATTCAGAGCTCCCCCATTTTTGTACCCAGTTATTTTAGCCTCTCAGCAAAAGATGTTTCTGATAGGATGTATGCCATAAATTCATAAGGAGCACACTGGGAACTACGTCTATACTTCATATTATACAAATGGTTACATTGTAATTGATGTAGGCTGAAAGCCAAGAGATCCTTTCCAGCTCTTTGATAATAAAAGGCAAGGGAGATTGGGAAGTACTTATAAGGTATTGCATAATATCTCATCTGCATATCGGAGAGCTTCAAAATGATATAAAGTCTGCATCTTGTGTCTAGATCTATTTTAAGACAGCCTTCAATTTTATATTGCTGGTGTGGGCAGGCTTGTAAATTGATGAGCAGGAGGCCTCAGCCAAAACAGTAAGTCTATATAATTTACATTTTTTCAAGGCACAGATTTAAACATTTAATGACCAGTTTATCATGGCAATGGTGAGGAAAACCTCACCCTAATCAGCTCATTGTAATGTTAATGATACAAATGAAAAGATGGATGATATAATTAAACTTTGAAGATAATGGATGCAATGTAATTTAACTTTCTTGATAGGATACAGAGACACTATTGTCTCTTTTGTCAAAGCACACCCACTTTTGTCTGGCCGGGTTTCACCAAAATGATTCACAAGGGTTGATCGCTGCAGTCTTTGTCAGAACTCAAATTATCTCCAAACTCCTGCTCCATGATGGTTGCATAGTAACTAAAAAAGAGTGTCGAGGCAATGTGCGAAGATTCACAGACTGAAACACATTCCAATTGTGTGGAGAAATAAATACACTCCAACTTTTTCTTCTATTTTTAAATGAACTGCCAAACTCTTCAAACTATCTCCACACTATATTCAAAACTGGTAAGAACTTAATGAGCAACTAGGGATTGGCCTTCGTCCCCAGATGTATTTTTGGGTGATAAAGCATATATTTAATAGGTACAGTTTAAGATATCATTGTAATCCACAAAGCTGTAGATGGTTGGTTCGGTATTGTGAACCCAAACCAACCAACAGTTTACTTTGTAAACGGTTAATCACACCAATGCAATTATTGTGTCGGCTGTCAACGGTAATAACAGTTCTCAAAACTGCTACATTAAAATATTTAGAGACTGAAGTCCTTTGGAGCATTGCTTGCAGTGTCTTCTTTCTTATTCACAGTCTATAATAAGCCTGCTACCATATAGTGTAGACACGGGCATACTTTGTACTACACTTTGCATGTCTCTAGTGAGAATGTACGCTCTCTTTTCTTTCTCTCATACACACATTCTCAAATCCTAATCCCTCGCTGTTCTCCAGTCCTGCTTCTTCATAAACTGGTATGTTAACGTAGCCTCCAGGAAAGTAGCTCATCTAATTACGTAACAGACCGAGCGGAGACAAACTCAACCAGGGTTCAGCAAGGATTTGATTTGTTGTTGCAGGAGAGAGGTGGAGAGAACATAATGTATGAAGAAAGCCCCACTCTAATGATAACAGTATTGATTTATTTTCATTGCTAAGGATAGATGAAACATTGGTCTGAGTCATCTCCTGCCTCCTGTTCAAAGAATTTTTGAAATAAAAGACAGCTTGAACAGGATTTAAAATATATGCCACTTGATTTGTGGTTTAGTGCACAAAAGAAGTGACCTCATTGCATATTTAATAACTTCATGTTATGAGGGAAGAAAGCAATAGACAATTTAGACCTGAAGAGTACAATCCCGATTTAAACAATTGTTTTAAGATCAGATGTCATGGTAACCTTATTGTTACTGTTAGCAGTGTCCCCTTTATATTATTACTATACAGACTCTGTTGTAACTGGGATGTACAGCAAGACAATCAAATCAAGAGTTACAAAACAACAATGGGCCTGTATCACCAACCGTTCCTGAGAAGAAATCTCTTCTTAAAACCCACTCAGCAGTTTTCAAGAAGATTCTGACATTCAACAATGTTTTCTTATTTGGGATGTCGTCTTAGGTAAGAACATAATCTACCCACACTCAAGAGTATACTCACACACATTTGAGTGTTGACATGTTTGTGCAAAATAATATATATTTTTTCTCAATTCTACAGTTGTATAATTTAGGATTTAAATAAAAGTAATATTTGCTCCATCATTTATAGCATATTTTAATATTTGTTTTGTATGACATATTTTACAAAGCACTATTGTCTTTTAAAATATAAAAGCACTACACTTTCACACATCAAACTTTTCTCAGCACTTTTCTCAAGAAAAAAATCAATTTAAAACTTAGGAGGTTATTGGTGAATGAGGCCAAATCTAACTGGATGAATAAATATTGATAGCTTTTGATATATGTTAGATTTAAATATGTCTTTTTTTCCCCTTTTTCCAGCTACTAATTGGAAGCAAAACAAACTGAAAACACAATTTATTATCTCCAAGTTGATTTGGCAAATTTGTCAGCAACAGTTAACTCATAAACATTCAACAGACAAAAGCAACATTAGAATTCTGTTGGAGTCCTTTTTCTTTTCCTTAATGTAAATTCAATATGCTGATGCTAAATTCTCTGTTTAGCTGAGGATAGTGCAGTGTTGGATGACAATTAACTACAGGTTTATATTTATTAAAGACACCTTCCACATAAGCTTTAGTCATTTGACCTAATGCTATGCTAGAAATGTTGATAGTAAAGATGGTTTCTATAATTTTAGGTAGTTCTATTAATGTTGTTTATGAATGTTTATTTTTGTGGTTAGGTTTGATTAAAATGTGTTAATTTGGTGGTATAAAAAGGGGATGTGACATCATGATTGACAGCTGCGTAGCCATGGAGCCATAGAATCAGGATTTGTATGGAACTTTAACTTTCCATGACCGTGTCTATTTCAAAACAAAAAAAGATCTGCATACAAAGATCTTTACATACAGACTGTCTATTGTTCACACAGTCACTGACCATATTGCTAGCTAGCTTAGCAAAACCTCCTGACAATAAAGTTAGCCAGCACTGTTAGACCACCGTGTGTGTTCATATCCACACGCAGATAACAATTATTAAACATAAATCCAGAGTTTGTGTAATAGAACATAACTAAACATATATCATGGTGCTTTTGTAGCAGCTATGTGGCTCTTACGCTAACTAACTGCGACCCTGCACTCTGGCTGTATGACTGTAATGTAATGTAATGGCTGCAAATTATATGAAATGCTAAAAAATGGCAGCGCCTGTGTCAGGGATATTTTGGCTTCACTTTTTAATGTGGCAGGAAGTGAAGTCCCGTCGTTCATTTATAGATACAGTCAATGTTGTAAACTGATCAAACGCTCCCAATGTAAGTCACTCCCTTAAACTCTTCACTGTCCAATGCACAGATATGACCAATGCAGTAGGTCAGCTAGACCAATCTCAGGTCTGATACCAATTATTTAGGTGATGGTGGGTTATATTCATTCATACCATTAGTATTTTAGAGACATTTTCAGCCAAATTACTGTGTGTGTGTGTTGAGTTTAAATTTCACAACCCTTTTATTCGGCCACTACTGTGTAATTCTGAGTTTCAATTTCACAACCCTTTTATTCGGCCACTTCCCTCCGTTTTTCCCACCTGAAGTTATTGCCAACAACCTGCTACACTTATCAACAGATTCAGCAAAGAAAGAATGAGGAAAAACATGAATTATACACAGGAGTTGTATGGATTGGCTCACATACGAATACTGAAAAATACGTACAGCAAGCTTGTGCATAGGAAAGTCACAGGGGATGTTTGTTGCAGCAAAGGAGGAGTGGTTGAATTGTGTGAGTGGAGTGCTGAAACAACCCATGCCCCAACTTGCATTATTCATGCTGGAAGGTTTAGATACATGTGCCTCCCTATAGAGTTTTAGTAATCCATTCAGATTACACTGTGTGCCACTTGAATGCAGTAAAAGGACAGACATTAAGTGGGTTGTTTGTATACTGAAAAGAGGATTTCATTGTCACCAGTGAATACATTACATATGGGCAGGTGTTTACCCATTAGCAGAACCAATTAACTCAATGTAAATAATGATGAGGTGGCGGATGTGTTGCTGTGATGATGATGGTGATCATGGTGATAAAATAAGGACACAAGATGATTTTCCACTTATTATGGAGGATGAGGAACAAGCAAAATATAATTAGGATAAATATATGTAAAATGATCAACAAAGTGCCGTCATATGAGAGCAACTGTACATTACACATTAGATCAGTGGGAGCATCTGCCTCCGCCACTTGAATGTGCTAAGCTTTGGGTAGGCACAGCCAGAAGACTTGGTATTTTTTGTGTGTACTTGAAAGCACTTTATCAATTTCCAAGTGACGTGGAAGCGAGTTCAACATATAATAAATGTGAATGTAGAATAATGAGATAGAATAATGTTATGTAGGAATGATGTTTCAACCTGAGGTGTATGTTATTATCAAAGCAACACTAGGCAAGTGAATTGCCTGAAAGTCTGTTGGTAATATTATCTATAGTTCATATTCTGGAGCCATACCTGAGCGTTTATCAAATTTGGCTTATTCCTTTGAGTTGAAGACCTCAACTGTGGTTCAAAAACTGTCGAAACGTAAAATGAGCCACTGCTGGGAACATATTTCTTCATTACAATAAACTTCATCACTGCAGTTTTTAGTAGATCCCACAAACACTGTTCTGCTGTTGCAAATGGTGCACCCCATTTGTCTTAATACACAACTGAAAATAGTCACCAACAAATGCACTGTTTTCTCCAGTTTGAGTAGTATTTGCCCAAAACTCCGGTGCCTATACTGTTATTGGAAATATTTTTTTTTCAAAAGGACCAAGTCAAAAAATATATTTATTGAATTAGATTTAAGATAGACAGTAATTATGGGCATATTTTTTTATAATAATTATGAGCAAAGATTTACCAATAGGTTAGCATTCACACTCTTTCTAAAGCAAAAAAGTGAAAATTAAGTGGTACCAAAATCAACGTACAATTAAGCTGGAGGTAATTAAGTATTTTCGTGGTCAAAAGACAGGTTGTTAAAAACAAAGTCAATCATATAGGGCAAAACAAATCCAAAATACTGAGGGGTGTTAGGCAGTCAATCAAAAGGCAGGCAGATGGCCATATAGAAACAGCAACAGACAGGGAAAACAGAGCAGCAAGGAAACAAGACCACAGAAATAGTCTGACAGAGGCCAACATGGACGGATGAGGTGCGACTGGGTGAGCAGGTGACTGAGTTGTGTGTCGAGCACGACCGGGGAAACTCAAGTGCAGCAGCTGTTGGCGCATCTGAAAGATGTTAGAAGAATTCAGGAAAGAGGAAATAGTGCAAAAGAACTAAAGGCAGAGGAAGGAGGAGAGGTAGACGGAGCAGCTGTCAACCTGACAAGATTACCTCAGATTTTTGTGCACTCAAAATCTCATAAGCTGTGTGTTCAAAGATGTTCGTGAAAATGGTGACTGAAGCGTTAGGCGGTCATTATTTCTGTACTCAATGCAAATATCTCTTTCAATCACATCTGTACAACAGGTTTGCCCAAACTTTTTTCAATTTTCATTCATACCTTTCCTCCTCGTTCAAGCAAAGTGTGCAACCTTGCAACACACTCTTATGTATCTTTTTGATCTCTCTGGATTGTGTTCACTTTTTCTCTAACTCTTTATCTATTTAGTCTCTACATGTACATATTTATGAGCCTGTTCAATTTTTCAACTCGGGCAACAAGCTGAGCTGTTATATATCCAGCAACTTTGTCTTCGAGTGAAATATCTCCACAGCTATTGAATTTATTGCCAAATAATACTGTATGTTGATGATCTTCTCACCATGTATCTATTGCACCATCATCAGGTCACAATCTTTTGATTACAATCAATTTGATAACATTCCCATCAGTCACAGCTGAACTTTATTAGTGCCAATTAGCAACAGTTAGCATGCTAACCCACCTAACATGGATGACATGGTAAATAGTACCTACTAGCATGTCATTACACTGATTGCCACTTTGCCTAAATATATCCCCAGGGAGCCACCAGCGGGGCTTCTTTTAGCACCCATGTGGGTTCTTTTCCTGTAAAAGGAAATTAATCGACACAATGTAAAATGACGAGTGGAAAAAAAAAATTATACAACAAACAATTCCTCTTTGATAGAATTGTATGCTCAGTTGTGTTAAAACAAAAATTCTCAGACCTCTTTAACAAACTAACTTTTAAAGTTGACTCCATTAAGATATCCTAAGAACGCTGCTGCAACAGTTTGTTGTATGTGAAATAATTATGTATGTGTTTGATCAGGATCATCACCATATTACTGCTTTTTTGAGTTTTGTTAAATAACTCATATTTGGATATCTTTTGAGAATAATATGCAAAATCTAACATTAATAATTTAAGTGACATACACCATCGCAGTACACACACACACACACACACACACACACACACACACACACACACACACACACACACTGTCATAAAGTAGTAGAGATGTACTGACTAAAACCTTATTAATGTTACAGACACTGCTTATTGTACAATTAATAACGCAGCTCTAAATGTCAGTGGAAGGAAGGCGTGTAATCAATTCCCCCAGGTTAAACAAGCTCACTGGTTAGCCATCTGATTTACTGTTGCCTGTGACAGTGAATGATGATGGTGGATGTTTAGCCATCAGAGATGCAGCTGTAGGTCTAACTGTTAAACGGGAGCATCTTGTACTTTTGGTGGGCAGAGCGTGGGGAATTGATAGCATATTGCCATTGTGTGATTTGCTCATTGCAGGGCAATATATTTTCCACACCTGTCCTGTGTCAAGCTGATGTTATTATCTCCTCTGTTCCTCACTCACTGTCTGGTCTGTCGCACTTATGCGTTCTCTTGTGCCTGTTTGATAATGACACTAGGCCGGGGGCACTTCTGCAGGGGGATTAGACAGAGTTATAAATCGAATTGGGTTAATCAGTTGGCCTACCATTTCAGTAGACATCTCTACATTCACTAACCCCACTGCTCTATGCAAAGTGCGCTGCTCGTTATATGTTTCTTTTCAAAATAAACCTCCATGTTTACAGAAAACGTGCAGTTTCGGCTCGTTACGTGCATGTAGTCTCTTTTCAAAAATACACTTTCAATGGAGGTTTACTTAGACAACAAAACTACTTGGTTTTATTTTGCTCTCTGAAAACTGTTGCTATTTGTTTATTCCTTCCCGATTGCCGAGTTGAGAATATTTTTTCATGCCCTAATGCCCTGCACGGGCCACTCTTGGGTTCATACTTGTGTCATATAGTTTTGCTCTCTGTCCAGCATCAAGCAGTCAATAAATGACGAAGTAAAGAATATGATAGCTGTCTAGCCATGTCTGTCTGTGCACCTGCTGACGGGTTGACTAAAAAACACAGACGGACATCCCAGCTGTGGGAGCTGCCTCTGCCCTGTCCACGCCGGGCTAGTGCTTAACCCAATGTGGGATTTGCCTCTGCCCTGTCCACGCCGGGCTAGTGCTTAACCCAATGGAGGAGCTGCAGAGACAAATATTAATGTTTGGATTTATTAAGAGGGACAACACAATCTTCTGTTCGCCAACATGTTCCAAAGTCTGTATAGCCAGCAGTTATTCACAAAAACAAAATGAATGACGCAGAGTTGTGTGAGTGCCAGCTAGAAAACATTTCAGCTCAAGGGAGAAAAGGTCCACATATCATAAGAATTCATGAATCTGCTTCATAAATCTACACAGGCAAAAAGTGCTACACAAAAACACAGCCCAAAATTACTAAATGGCTTAAACCAAAGGCTCAATGTCTATGTAAACAGCATCATGCACAGTGGTGATCAGTGTTAAATATTCACTGACAACTATTTGGCTTTGACAAGTGCTGACTGGAGTCTTTTTGTCAGTTATAGAGCTGATGTGGCTCTTGTCCAGGTGATTATTTATGAATTAGAAGTTGTGCATTATCTCAGACCCTCACAGTTTGCTGTGCTCATAAATCACAAATGATGAGAACTGGAAAGTGCAGTATGTCTTTGTGTCATTGTGGGTGTGTCATTGGAGAAAAAAAAAAAAAAAACCTTGATCGATTGTAGTTGACCCTCTCTATAGTTTAGAAAGACCCCTGACTAAATGTATTAATTAGTTTAATAGAAAGGACATGTGATACAGAAGGATCATTGGGGGTCAGGGACAGAGGAATGATGAAAGAGTCAAGGATAAGGAAGTCAATAAGGAGTCGACTTTTCAACTTTGGCAATATTTGAGACACTATTGATGAGTTAAATACTGATGATTTTCTTTTTCATAAACTTCAAAGCGCATTGCTTCCAGCAAATTTAAACATTCTACCAATCCTGCCTAGAGTGTGTAAGCAACCGCTCTTTGCTGTGTTGAGGGCATAACACTCATCATTGTGTGGGACCTATTTTTAGATTAAGTTAATCAAGGTAATATGTTCAGACTGACACACTCAGTATGATATCCCATAAAGTGTGAGTAGAGTGAGATTGCTTCATTTCGGCTCATCCCCCGAAGTGAACGAACAGAGGTCAAAATCATGGATGCAAGTGTGTTTGCAGCAGAGGAGGCTGTTCCATTACGTGGTCTTCGATTTTTGAGAGGCAAGAGGATCAAAATATTGCTTAATTGTACGTCTGATGATTAGCAGTATTGCCACCCAACACCCATACACCTGATCCCACTCCTGTAATCAAGTACACAGAGTCAGACACAGTAAGACAGAAAAGCTCCTAGGCTAGTATGAAGCAGAGGCCATGACATAATAAGGGTCATGAGGTAAAAAAATATCACTAACTTTTATCCTGCATTACACAGTTAAGCTTAGAGCGGGGTATGTCCAGGTGTCAAACTGAAAATTAACTAAACCTTAACCTTTTTATTTACTGTTGTTTGTTTCCATTTTGGTAGACCCAGCTGGAATGTGGACTCTGATGATTAGGAGACAAAATCTCAGATTATGAGAAGCTCCTTTTTTGTATGATTTCTATATGGATTCATGGACGATCTGTTCATGTCTGAATCTTGAATTTGGTTATATTTCTAGCCTTGCAAGGACAAGTAAATTATAGCCAGGGCAACATATTCTGACACTAGTGCGTCAAATAACGAAGTTTGGTCAGTGGCACTAGCCTCTGAAGTTTTTCATGTCTCAGTGACAGCATGTCAATATACACTTGTTACTTTCCAAACTGTATAGGAAGTTAGGTTAAGGCACTGAAACCACTTAATTCAATTTGGGAAAAGACTGGTTGACATTAACTTGACTGACCAAGACTCAGAGGAAGTTAAATGTGTGTAACATTGCTATCATGGAAGATTTTATCATGAACATTTTATCACCCAGCCCCTACCATGTGTTATGCAATTATATGTAATACTTTATTAATTTGCAGTTTCCCCATTTACATTTGGCCAGCTGTTTTAAAGGTAACCACACTGGAAAGTATTTTCAGAAAGATGCATTTTGGGGGGGTTAGACAATAACATTGTGGAGGAAAGGCCAACACAAAAGAGACAATTCTGCATTCTGAAAAGTCTTTATTTGATATGTTTGAGATAAATGTGTTTCCGAGTTGCATTGTGGGTGTGTATGTGTATGGTAAATGGTAAATGGACTGTACTTGTATAGCGCTTTTCTAGTCTTCCGACCACTCAAAGCGCTTTTACATTACTAATCATTCACCCAATCACACCCATTCATACACTGATGACAGGAGCTACCATGCAAGGTGCCACCTGACCATCAGGACCCTAACTAACATTCATACACATGCAGGAACAGCCTGCGGGAGCAATTTGGGGTTAAGTGTCTTGCCCAAGGACACATCGACATGGACTGCCGGAGCCAGGGATCGAACCGCCGATCCTCTGATTGGGGGACGACCCTGCTCTCCACTGAGCCACAGCGGCCCTGTATGTGTGTGTGTGTGTGTGTGTGTGTGTGTGTGTGTGTGTGTGTGTGTGTGTGTGTGTGTGTGTGTGTGTGTGTGTGTGTGTGTGTGTGTGTGTGTGTGTGTGTTTCTTACAAGCTGAATAGCTTTACTCACATGGTTCTGCTGTTTTGTCTTGTCATCAAAGCTTTATAATTGGTGTTGCTGGTCTCTGTAGTGTGGCTCATGTCTTGAACTATCACAAGGCTTCCACAGTGTGGGGGTACTGACAGTTGTCAATGGAGCACAAGGTTCTGCTTTTTCACAGCTTGTCAACATACAATAAGTTGATAATGGCCAAAAAGGAGAGGGAGGAGGGTGTGGATTGGTTTTCACACAGCAGCCGAACATGACACTGAAACCTGATAATGGGATAGCAGAGAGCGGGATATATGGCAGAAGTTGCTCTTGGTCCGAGTGATAAGTTTGCCAGTACTTCCCTTTTTACTTTTTACATTTTTACTCATATGCTATATACCAGAGATTTGCAATTTTACAGTTTGTCTTTAGTACAATTCTACAAATCTGAAAAAAGAACAAATCATTATCTTTACAGCCTTGCCTCTCAGGGTCTTAGGTTAGAGCTATTGTTGTAGTTCCCTCTGTCATTTGAAACCACACAATTGCACAGTTGGTAAAATGAAGCCAAGAGCAAGTGTTGCTGTTGTCTATTGGGCTATTAAAGGGAGTTTAACATTAGCACCTATGGTTTAGATGAAGCTTGAAACAGTTTCCAGATTATTGTTTTTGTATTATTGAGCCTTATATTGACTGGCTGTGGGAGTGAATTCAAAAAACAAGAGAAAAAGAAGAAAAAACCTGGACTAGAGGTTAGCCATGTATGTGTTCCTTATGGATACTTCAATTTCTCCCTCTTCCGCATCTCCCACTCATGAAGATTGCCTCGAAGAAATGTATGTGCATCCTTTTGTATTTATGTATGGGGTTATATTCTGTGCACTGATTCCCTAAGAATATCCTTAGTGTTCAATGTATTTGTAGCATTGTAGTACTGTAAAGTGTTTTATTGCTTGTTAAGTAGCTGGAGAGCAGGAAAGGTAGTCGACTCCTATGTTTTGTCACCATCTATTTCTCTAGGGAAGCAGATTTTGCACTTTTAAATAAAGTGTTCTCTGCACTAAATGATGCCAGTCGGCCCTCTATTAGACCAATATCAGACTTTAAACCAGAATTAAAAAAAATAAAACAAGTCTATAATCTTGATCTCTCTCACCAGTTAAAGAGTTCAGCTAGGGTGAGATGAGGAGAAGAACCACTCCCTTGAAAAACAAATAACATTGTGAGGATTAGTGTTAACCATGATGCATGTTCGTGTCTGTCGAGATGCATTTTCATTCCAGAGTACTATGGATATTAAGGCTTTTTGATGCTCAAATCAAATTATTGTTAACGATAATTACTCTTTGTTGCATGCATTAAACCTTTTCTTGAAATACTTTAATCAAAGTGTTTAACATGCAAAGTACTTGAACTAGCACAAAAATATGAAACTATTCTCATCACACCAATAAAAGGGCTGATTATATAAAATTGAACATGTTTTATACGGTAAATGTTGTATGCACTTGTAGACCTTAATCAGGTTAAAGTGGACTATAGTTCTACACTTATCCTTTTTCTTTTTTTGAACACAGAATAAATGTCGATTTCTATTAATTCTAAGAATTATTCATTTTGCTCATTTATTTCTTATTCATCCATGCTAGACAGTTAATGTCACTCCAAGCTTTATAAGAGGCAACCTTTGTCATTAAATACTGACGAAAAGAGGACTCTTGTCAATCTGCACAGTAAAAGTGAGGATCTTCTTTCCTGCATCAACAAATAGCATTCCTATAGGATTAGATTGAAATCACATGTACAAGCTCCATGAAAAGTCTGCTGTTAGATGTTTTTTGAGAGATTACTTTAAAACATTGTCCTGATTGGTTTTTTTTTGTTCTATGTTTTGGGATTTTAATATATATTTATACCTCTGCCTGATAGGTAGTCGGTACATCCACTAAAGTTGATTAATTTTAAAACAAAAAAAAATCTGATAAGGTTGTAAATCTGAAAATGTTCCTTTTTAGGAGTCAGTAGCCTGAAAGACTGCAAGCCGGTGATGTTATTCAGGAGTGTATAAAAATGACATGTTTTAGTAATGTGTTCAAATACATTTATGAACTGTAATGCTCAAAAACCTGCTGCTCCCCTCTTGGCTAAAATTGGAATAAATTCACAAACGCTTTTAGACATGACAATCATTGGACCGCCTAGATTTGTCCCCTGATGGCCCTACGGTCCAGTGGTGAATCTGTAACTACACAGAGGTCCATGGCTATGCAAGTGCACGAGCACAAACACACACACACACACACCCCCTCACACACACATTCTGAAGCTGACCCCCTCCTAAAGCACCCCTGTGTCTCTTGTAGGTCATTCAAACTGCGAGGAGATATTGCTTCTTCTAGGGTGTCCTTGCTCAAGGAGATACTGTATGCAGGCCATCAAATCTGGGCTCACACAACTCTGTACATAGACGAAGAAAAAAATAGATGCACAGGAGACACGCATCTGGAACTGGATTTGTTCAGATATAAGTTGATAACCATTGTTCTGTACTCACTCAGGCTCTTTGCGCACAATCGATCCACAGATGTCTATATATTGCATTATCTCATTGTTGACAATGTGTATATGTGGTGTGTGTGTGCTCCTTGGTACTCTGTTTGAATAGCAATAAGCTTCTTCCTCAGTTCCCCAGACCTCCATAATGCATGAGCTGTGGGACCGCTCCAGCGGATCAGTGTATTTATATGTGAATTGTGTACGTGGGATAGTGAAAGGGCAGCTGTCTGATGCTTTAGCAGAAATTTTGGCAAGTTTGTGCTGAAACAGATATACAGCTACGCATCTTTAGCTGGACAATGACTCAACTCCCCTACTTCACGCACACACATAAACTCTTCAAGTAGGAGAAGCAGTAAATGGGACAGATGACATGTGCAGACACAGACTCATTTTTTCTCCCATCTCTTTGGCCAGCTAACCTTCCATCTAGTTTGATTGACAGCTGAGAGTGAAATCGCCATCAACTTCCTCCCTGTCTTCCAGTGGGCTTCAAAAGGCACCCTGACAATTTGCCTTCTGCTCTGCCCTCTCTTCTCCCCCCCCCACACACAAACACACACCCACACACCCACACAAACACACAACCATCACCAACCCTCCCTCTCTTGGAATTGCTACCCCACTCTACTCCTCTCCGAGGACACAAAAGGGCCTGCAGATGCTCCAATCGACTCTAATAAATTGTATGTATTCAGTTAAGGTGCACCACTGCCAACTGGCAAAGCTGTGAACCTGTGCTTTGGAAGAGCTCTGAGGAGGGAGGAAAAGGTTCCTCTAAATTTGATTCACCTTCAGCAGCACGCTCTCTTGAAAGCAGCCTCCAGGCTGGAGTAATGATGAAAGAGCAGGCTATTGAAGTAAAATGGGGACGTATAGAGACAGAGGGATAAGAGACACTGGGAGAAAGAGAGAGAGAGGAGCAGTGTGATGGAAAGGGAGGTTAGACAAAGTAAAAGTAAACAAACAAGAATCTGGGCATTATTGAAATCCATCATTGAGTTACTGACATGCTATGAATAAGGAAAAGGCCATGATGGAAGAAAAACACAAAAGGTCTAGTAGCTTTGGTCATACCAATCAAGGCATTTCAGTTATAGATATTTTCTTTTTTATAGATATTTTGATTTATTTTAGATCGTGCTGAAGCTGTCAGTCTGACTGTTGGGTTAAAATATATTAAAATGATATGTTCTGGAGCAAACGGGCCAAATCAACCCCTGCAGCAGCCCCTGTGTGCTTTCCTGTCGCAGATTTACAACATGCGGTGCACAAGCTGTTCCAGATACAGTGCTGGATCCTAAGGACTCCATACACAGATCCCCAGAGACTGGGAAATATATGTCACTCAGCACTGTGGGGACGGGCTTGTTTATTATTAGGCCTCTTTGGAAATGCTGTGCCCAAAGCCAGGTTCCTCATACGCTGTCGCTGACGGCATGAGTCCTGTGTGAGTCACAAAAATTGAAAGCCACTTGTTGTTGGAGGGCTTTTTGGAGGAACTGAAGTCGGGGGGGGTATGGACATATGACTGAGAGGTGGAGTGATCACATATACCAAATAAAGGTATTGCAAAGAGAAGAGCAGAGTAAGAAAGACAGAAAGAGGATGGAGGTAGAGGAGGATTCAGAGGCAGACTGCTTTTGGATTCAGTGCCACTCTTCAAGGTCAGTGCACTATAGAAATAATTTAAAGTGACACTTACCTCGTTCTAAAAAGCAAAAACAAAATATTAAAAATCACATGTTTGTCAATGTTTGATAAATATCAGTCCATGCAATCATGTGATTGATTTGGTGCCCTTTTACCTATATGCAAAATATGACAATTTTGGAAATGAACACTCCAAAGCTCTATTGTCAACAATCTTCGAAGGAGGATATATTCAAATCTGAATGTGGCCCTTCAGAACCCATAAAACACCTCAGAGGCTTAATCCAACACCTGTCTTGTTCTCTGGACGTCTCCCTCACCTGTGTCTGTTTAGTGTGAACGATCTAAGCCATTCACACTCCCCACCAATATATTCCCACTGTCCTTTTTATACCGCATGCACATAGACGGAACAGCAGGTCCTCTGAGAATGAGATGGATGGATGGATGGAGAGGGAATACAGGAGAGATGGGAAGCTGTAGAGAGAAGTAGATGGAACAGGGTTTGTGTAAAGGAATGAAGGGATAATGGGAGATGAAATAGAAAAAAATGATATAAAAGAGAAAAGGGGGAAAATGTAATGGATGGGACAGAAGAGGAAAGGGATGAAAGAGGAGGGAGATAAAGTAGCGGAGGGAGGTCATTGCTGGTGCTGAAATCAGAGACTGGAAGTGAGGAGCTGGGAGAATAAAAGCAATTTGCATCACTGCTCAATTGAGCTTTCCAGTGCCTTTCATTTACTCCCCCTCTAAAAACCCTCCCTCACCCCACATCCATTCCAGCAAAATCACCACACCATTCCACTGCTCTCAAATGGAAAACTGGCTTCCAGGGTAGTGGGAGGAAAGAGATATATTACCAGTATTCCCTATTAAGTCTTCCTCATTCTGAGCCCTCTGTCGTTTTCCTCTCCCTACAGACTTAAGCCTCCATTCTCCCTCATCTCCCTCCCATCACTCCCCAACTTTTGTCTTTGTTATCCTGACTTTCTCAGACTGTACCTTACTTTTCTATTCCTCCCCCACCTTATAGTCCACATCATACTTCCCCTTTTTGTATGTTTCCTTTCTACTTCATTAAATGACTGCTTTCAGAGAAAAACAACAAATTAGTTTCTCATTTGTTCAAAAGGTTCAATATGACCTTTTGATCTTTATCTGAAAATGATGTCTTCTGCCTGTAAGGAGCAAGGCAGTAGTCATATAGTGTTTTACAGAATTGCAAATCCAAGAGGTTGAGGTGGATAGATCTTTGTTGTTTTCTTTCAATATCACATTTTAGGTTGATTTGGTGAACTTATCTTGAACAGTTGCTAAACATCCAGCACGCACAGCAACATTCACATTCAATTGAAGTTGTATTTCTGCAACCTTGTAAATGTAAGTATATTGTTTTTGGTCTCCACTGACTACGGAGGAAGTATCTGGCTCCTCACTTCATGCTCTTTCATGTTCACCTGCTAGTGTTTGATTTTGCCTTTCTGCCGTCTGTGTTGGGCAGGTAGCCCACAGTGGGTATAAAGAGCTTGTTCGCTGAAAACAGCTTCCTTCTTTGGCTGAAAACGACACTATGAGAACAGTGAAAGTTAACCAGCGCAGTAAAACTAACAGGTCTCAGATCTGAAACAATGAGCTGAAATCTGCTAGAAAGCTCTGTTTAGAGCTTACAGGGAACTGCAGAGTTGGGTGATGACTAAGTGGATTCATCATTATGATCGACCCTTTTCACATTATAAATAGTGATGACATCCATTGTTATTAAAAAAAATATTGAATATAATCCTCTTTAATCAAGCCAAATGCTGCCTCAACCTAACCAGATCAGAAAAAAAGCTTCATACGTTGTTTTGTAAGACAAAGAAAACAACGTATTTTGTCTTTAAATTTGTTGGGACTTGCTTTAAAAAGATATAAAAGAAATCCCATCTCCAGGGACAATCGCAAACTTATCAATAACACACAAAGTACAATTTGTAAGAAGTCTCAAACAGTGTAACTAAATAAGTCTAATATTGATTCCCTCAAGCTGCCTCAGCCCAAGATAAACCATGTGTTGCAGGGGTGGAGATGAGATGTGAGGGGTTAGTGGACAGGGCAGCTTGAAGGATGAGTGGGGTTGACAAGGTCAGAGTGGGCAGCTGGAAAAACGTATTTTTGTCTTGATTTCCAATTGTTTGTTTGTCTCCACAAGTTAACACTGATGTATTTGAAAAAGTAACAAAAAGAGGAAGTTGTATTGTTCGTATTTGTTTAATACTGAGACAATAAGGCTATAGATTGTTCATATTCAAGGGCAATTCCTGGCACAGACAAGTCTCAACATGCGCAAAGCATCTGACTTGTTATTCATTTGTGCAATGTGAGACTGTTTCTAACACTTTTATGAGACTCACTTTATGAATATCCATGTCAAGAAATGTCATATTTTGCCCAATTTTGCTGCATGAAGAACTGACTGACCAAGCATTGTATTGTATATATAGCATTGTCTGGAATCATTGCCTCTGTCTGAGAAATCTGCCCCCACAGTGACTCTGGCAGTAAAATGTGCCCTTTCGGTATTGAAACACAAACTTTGCAAGTTTGCAGACATCATCTGGATGGGGCTATAGAGCGTGTAGGATGGGCCTTGTCACGGATTATGTGTTCTATTAAAAAAAAACAGACCTCCATGGTAGAACATGAGGTCATCAGTGCCACACAGATTGGCAGTTCCCACCATTCACATTATAGAGCACCTTAAAAGTCAACCATCTCATCATATATCATACATCTGTCATTTGCTGTCCACAAGTTGAAATTCGCCACTCACCAGCTCACCAGTTATTTGCTGAAGCTGTTTTCTTGACTGATTATGAATCAGGTTACCACAACAATATCTCGTGGTGATTCTTACAGCTGTTAGGTTTGCTCATCTTGTGCAATTGATGGGACATTCATTTTTTTTCATGAGTGAAAGAAATTCTGAAATTCCTCATCTAATTCTAAGTCATGAAAAAAATTATTAGAAATGATATGACAAGGCTTAATGAGATGTTCGATGATTGCCACCAAAAAGGCATTTTCTCTGTAAAAACATGGAAATAGCAGAATAACCTTGTATTTGTCTTCCTTATAGACTATATAACTTTTGAGGTCTAATATCTGGGTTGCTTTACACATGCACCAAAGGATCCTTGGCTGCTAACCTCAACTGCTTTCATATCAGAAGAGACCTTGGTCCTTATGACGAATTGAGGCTTTTTACCCGTTTGTAGCTTGGGGTAAGATGACTCGAGATGTCGAGGTCATAATATCAATGTGTGTTGGCAAATCATTGTAGGCTGCTTCAATTGCCTCTCACTCGCTCAGATAGGTCTGAGCTACTGCAGAGCGCTGATGAAACAGCCTCTCTGAGTCTTCAGCATATGCCGTCAGTGGGCCAGGTGAGCGGAGTCAGATGATCTAACAGCGCCAGATTCTCCCCCAGCAGTGGAGCGCACCCTTGCAGGCGTTTGATGATGATGTAGCTGTAGCTAATGTGTCATGTGATCAGAGCAGCTCTATTAAAGATGCAGGTGTTTTACATAAAGGATAGAACTTTAGACCTCATTTGAAGGTTTGGATTCTTTTTTTTTCCCAGAACAGTACTGTACATTTATATCGTCAACAAATGTCATTTTCAGTTCTATAAATTATATTTTTGGATTGAATAGACAATAACAGGAAATATGAACAAAAGCAATCACTGACAGATTGATTAATTGACTGAATGGCTTATATTAAATAGCTTGTGTGTTTAACAGGATCTGTTCGAAATGTATTTAAGCAAAAAATGTGAGAAATTAGGAAACAGCACACAGGAGGAGGCGTGCTGTGGAACTGAACATTAGTTATTAGTAATAATGGACTCTCGCATTCTGCAACGGTTTAGAGTGAGAGAATATAATGATCACTTTGTAATGTCCTTTCCTTGGCAGCTTGGCAGCACAGCATATCCTGCACTCATAAATCCAACATCATTCTTCTTGCATCACTCTGTCTCCTTTCCTTTATCTTTCCCATTCTCTCCCTCTCTCCAACACAGTTTATGTACTGATGCTCATTATGACTGTTGTTATGACAGCCTCCCTTGCACTTACATGCACACAGCCGCTGCAGTTATTCTGGTGATTTACAACCTCCTCCTCCTACAGTGGGAGAAAGAGAGGGGCACACTATAGCTGTCTTTGACAACAGCTTTATGTTCACTGTAAACTAGCCACAGTGGCACTCCAAAGAGCTAGTCCCGCAAAGCAAACCACAACTTCCTCAAGTATATAGGCCTGCAATAACAGGCTCTCAGGGATGACAATGGAATAATTCACTCTTTAATAATTACGCTCCACGCCGCAAAGTAGCCTACCTTCTTATTCCATCCTGGCAGTCAGCTTTTTATCAAACATCTCACGGCTACTTAAGGGTACTTCCAATCTAAAACGTGGACACTGTGGTGAGGAGGGCGGTGCGTATGCCTGAATGGCTGATGGCTTTTTTCAAATGATGCATATTATGAGTGCTGGGGCTGGCAAGTGATGTAATATACAAGATCATGACTCTTGTTATCTAATCCCTGCTCTTAATATATTGCATAGGACATATTGCAATATTACATATTGCATCCACAGTGGCAGGCGACAATCACAGCTGCATTTGTTTGCTTCTATATTATATTAAAATCCTGGAAGATAGCATTTTCAATGTCCACATTTTAACAAGTAGAGCTGCAGCGATTATTTATAAATCTATTAGACTAATAAGTTAATGGATGAGAGTAATTTTTCAAGAAAAAAAGTAAATTCTCTGATTCCAGCTTCTTAAATGTGAATATTTTCTGGTTTATTTACTCTTCTACAATAGTAAACTGAACACTTTTGAGTTTTGGACAAAACAAGACATTTATGGACGTCATTTTGAGCTTTGGGAGATACTGATAAACATTTTTCATATTTTTTTGACATTTTAAAGACCAAACAACTAATTGAGCAACTAAAAACTTAACTTAACTAACTGATAATACAAACAAAACAGGATGAGACACTGTGTGTACATGCGAGAGCGTGCCCACAAGAAAGAAATGTAGAGAAGCCTCTCTGATGTTTCATACATCACAGTAGACGCGCCTGCTTGATGCTGCGTATTGATGAATGCAGCGATGGTAGTTAGGGAGGACTACATGGCAACAAGCATTTCTTCTGCCACATGAGCTGCAGTACACAGCAATCCAGAAAGAGTGTGATCTGTTACATAACCACCGAACAGCGATGGAAGTGTTGCGAGAGCAGCACGTGCAGCCAAGGATCCTTTGGTGCATGTGTAAAGCAACCCAGATATTAGACCTCAAAAGTTATATAGTCTATAAGGAAGACAAATACAAGATTATTCTGCTATTTCCATGTTTTTACAGAGAAAATGCCTTTTTGGTGGCAATCATCGAACATCTCATTAAGCCTCGTCATATCATTTCTAATTATTTTTTTCATGACTTAGAATTAGATGAGGAATTTCAGAATTTCTTTCACTCATGAAAAAAAAAATGAATGTCCCATCAATCCCATTACAGTTTTTCAGCCGGGATTTATGAAATCAGTCTGTTGAACGCCAGAATTGGCGCCAGACTTTTTATGTCTTTTGAATTTTTCCCTCTCGTGGTTTTCAGCTCCCCAAGCCAAATAAGGTACAAATAGCAACATAACAAAAGCTATTTGTCAAACAAGGGCTTCACTGAGAAGAGCTGCCCTTGTTTTTCAGACTCCACCCAGTCAATATCCAAGCCTCCAGTTCCCAAGGTGCTGTCGGATGTCAGATCTGTAGCCGACGGGCATATTCAAAAATGCATGTTCAGCCTCTTTGCCAGGAAGTGGATGTGCCAGTCATGACAAAAAGTTCCCTGAGACAGCAATTTTAATTCACTTCAGTTTTTTCATGGATGATTGGTAGGCTTCGTACTTCAGTGAGATACATGAGCACCTGACTGCTGGCTTGACTGTTTTAGCGCGTCCTAGATTTAGCGTCATGGAACTTAACTGCAAGTTTTCAAACTTCCTCTCTTTGTTTAGGAATTATTAACCTCTTGTATGTGTTTCAGGAATTTAGTGTGTGTCATCATAACAAGCCACAATGTATCATTGTATAGTCCCAACGGCCTGAAATTTAGAACAATCATCTCTCTGAATGCTTTGAATTTGGATATTTAAAGTACAGTAAATCTACTGGTCTATACATTGGGAGGTTTTTTTGTACAAAAAAAAAAGGTTAAAATTCTGTGTTTTTCTCACCATGATGCTTTGTAGGGGTGTATGTGCAAACCTACTTGGCAATACAACATTTCTGTTTCTGATGCATTCTTGAGGTCCAAACGGTGGATTAACATCCTCATAAAACATTTACCAAGCTGATTTTTCTTTTAAATTTTGAAACCTGCATCGTTTACATAAATATTTGCTATTTAGCCTTCTTCCTTTTCTCTATTTCTTTGCTGGATCACAAACACAAACTGCTGATCAGCAAACGGCACAAAACCGTAACAGGAATGTGTATTGCATTACCCGTAGGCATATGCATGTATGTTGTAAAGCATTAGGTACAAATACCACAGAAAAACACAAAAAACATTGCTCTATAGCACTACTAGTGGTAACTCTAACCTACAAGTGTCCAAATAAAATAAATCCACACAAGCTTGCCTCAGTAACACACACAGATGGTCTTCGTTCTTCATACTTTAAACACACATGATGAAGGCAAACTTTTATGCCCAACACACTTTGATGTCTGACTCTTCTATGTAAAACAAACATGTGCCGTCTTTGCTTGACTTGTTATGTGATGCAAGAGGATGGTCTACCATTCGGATTGTTGGAGGAAAAGCAGAAGAAAATGTTATGCAAGTACAACATAGTGAGCTCATTTCACAGGCAATACTTAATCCCAGAAAGACAACATCTGTCGAAGCAAATAGAGCATATAGGAGATAATTTAAACAGATTTTTGAGGTTGCTTGGGGGCTATTTTAGTTGGTTCGTCATATTTTAACAGACTCAGACCTACACATTCTCACACAATGGGTCAAACAACATGGTTATAGCATGGTTGACGTTTACTTCACTGACTAATGACTCACATGAGGGAGGCCTAACAAACAACTTACGTGACTAGCGAGTGACAAACAAGTCACGTTTTCTAACAGCCGTCTCCTGGACAAAGTGTATTTGTTAGACCCTTCCACCACCACCACCACCCCTCCGGACGGTCCGGACTATCCTCATTTTATACTGAGCCTTGTATACAAGCGCTAAACACTGACCAAGATGCGTTATTTGAAACGTTGTGAGTGAGAACGGTTCGCTATGTGCATCACTTCCACACAATGTCAAACAATAAATAAAACAAGCAAGCCCAATACATATTTTTATCAGATATTTACAGACCCAAACTCTCTCTCTCTTTCCCACACCACACACACACACACACGCGAAAACCAAAACCATCCGTCTCCCCGTCTCTCTTCCCCTCTCTGACACGTAAACACTGTCTGTCTAAAACTCATGTTTCTATGAAAAAAAGGAATTCCTCATTGCCTTTCACTGAGAGTTTCTTTGGCCTGTACTCCTAGTGTTACATTTGCGTTTAAGTGAACTTCATCCAATATTGAAACCTAGTCTGGTCCAATCGGAGTGTTTGTAGTACAGAGCAGCTGTGTAAAATGAACACTTCGTGGAATAACCAAGTCTTCTCTCTCTTTGCTCTCCATTTCCTCCCCAATTCATCTGTCTCCTTCCACTCTAATTTTATGTATCTTTCCTCCCCCTCCCTCCCCCCCCCTGTCCTCTTTTGCTCCCTCTCTCTTTGCACTTTCAGGACTACACACTGACGATGTACTTTCAGCAGGCCTGGCGAGACAAACGGCTGTCCTACTCCGAGATCCCTCTCAACCTGACCTTAGATAACCGGGTGGCTGACCAGCTCTGGGTCCCCGACACCTACTTCCTCAATGACAAAAAATCGTTTGTCCACGGTGTCACAGTGAAAAATAGAATGATCCGACTGCACCCGGACGGAACCGTACTGTACGGCCTAAGGTGAGATTTAATCTCTAAGAATACAATTTTTGACTACACAACAAGAACAAGGTGTTAGATGTTTACCTTTGGAAATAAACACAAAAAGACATAATATCTCCCACAAGCTGGATGAATATTGCACCAGATAAAATAATAAAATGATACACTATGATGTAAAAAATTGCAGTAATGGTAAATAGTAATTTTCACTTCAAATTTGAATCTTTTGTCAATGTACTTTCTAATTTTTTTATTTTTTATTAAACAACTCGGAGAAAAAAACAACACCAAACAAAAACAAACTTCTACCACCTTTAACTCTAGAATGTGTCAATGATTGCTGCATCAGTCTCAGTCAGTAATTAGCTCATTAGAGCCAGATGAAGAAAACTACTGACGTGAGGTGCAATATTGCCCCCGGTCGAAATTAAAATGATGATGTAGTGACCTACTTGTATCCTCATTTACCGGACATGTGCACATCACCAACTAAAGGCTTCTGTAACACTAAACACTTTTACCAAGTATCTGCATAATTTACATCGACACCAAAAGTATAGATAAAGCATATATAAAGTTTGACTTTATATATGTAGTCAAACTTTATATATATATATATATATATATATATATATATTTGCTCTGTAAATTAAATTGTATCTGTTATCATCAGAAAAAGTAATTAGAATCTGACAGAAAGAAAGTTAGGCTATATTTTATGGCTTTATGATTATGTCCTTCATGATTATGTCCTCTATCTATACAATGAAAAAGTAGGAATGCTTGACTTTTCCAGATTACCAGATGGATAACTTATATTTTACAATCAATCCAATTCACACATTTGAAACAGTTTATTTGGATAAAGAAGTAACATCATCGTTTAATCATAGGCAGGTGGTCAAACTGTCTACCAGCCACACAGCAGCCTGCTACACAAGGGCCATAGGCTTTAAACAACTCTCATTAGCTATCTTACAAACATACGTCTTGTGCTGCAGCATTGCTCGCTGAAATAAGGACCAAACCAACATCCACCAGGAAACAGTGAACTGCTACTATAAATTGTCAGTTTGCAGATCCTTGCTCCTCAGTATCACTGATAACAAAACACTGTCTGGCCTTGGTTTTGTGAGTAATACAGCTTCCAGCACAAGTTTGTTTACTTTGTCTCCGCCGTTCCCCTGTCATTGCTCAATCACATGCACCGACATGTCCCTCCAGAGGTTGAGAGGAAAATTAACTTTTGGGATATTTCCTTATAGACCTCTTTTCCTCCTTTCAATTATAAAAATGCTATTAACATTGAATTGACCACTGATATTTTGTTTGATGGCAAAACTGGATCCCTTATTAAGATTTTAGTTGGACTGTGATTGAAATCTTGTCAAATGATTTAAACATCCAGTTATCTTAGTCATGTCTCCTACCAGAGAACAATTGAAGATCAATTGGTTTTATTTTTTTACAATCTACTCAAACATAGTGGAATGAATGACTTTCTCAGACAAAGAGTGTGTGTTTGTTGGATACTACTTTAACAAAACATCAGGTTTGATCATTTCTTTGTAAAAATTCCTCTCGGAGGCCACTTCAGAAACAATTTTTAATATTGCCCCAAGCTGAAACTTTCGCATGTTTGATATGTTAATGACACATCCCATCTGTTTTCCAGTTGCCAGAAACAAAACCCCAATAGTACAATATAAATTGATTGACCCATTCCACTGAGTTTCAACCTCTCAAAGTTAACATGATTACAGTGCACTTCTCACACCTCACTGATGTCTCATCAGTTCATTTTGCAAATAGGCCTCTGATGCCCAAACTATAAAAAGTTATTGAAAACCATAACATCTTAATGGCCATCATGGCAGCACATTGGCACTGCTGTGGGAGAGTGAAGTTAAATATATATATATATGAGGATGAGAGAGGGTTTTACTACTTTAATGTCAACCAAAACAACATCTCTGACAATGATAGATGGAAGTGATGTGTTAAAGTCCAGCTGTTTCTGATTGTGAACACTTGAAAAGCAACAAAAGGGTAAAGAGTTTCTAGATATGGCGAGTGTTGTAGCTACAGCAAGAGCAGAGGGGAAGGGGAGGAGAAGAAATAGATCAGTCATATTATCTTCAGAGATGGAGAAAAGCATTAGATAAAGAAAGAGATGAGTATGACAAAAAGAAAATAAGTGCAGCACAAAATCCTACGGCCAGCAACTTCCTGATCTCTACAAACAACAATCAGTCACATTTTACTTTATATGGAACAAGTGCTTATGGCCTTGAGTTAAAGAAAGAAAAAAACTGTCAGAGTGATACTGAATATATTCTTGAATTTACCCACTTAAGGACTTTTCTGCCAAACAAAGGCCCAATAAGTAGGTCCTTTAGTGTAATATTGCACTGGGTTTGGGGCCTTCACTTTAGCGCAGTGTCCAATTATGGCAGCGCATTCACGAGTGCAAAGTGAATTAGAATCATATCCATTTTTAAGAATTATTTTTTAAGAATATCTGATACATTTATTGCCCTCAGATTAAATCAAAACAAATCCTGCTGTCAAATTTACAATTGGTAAACTGCCATAACTATTTCTCCTGGATCATAGCTTTGTTTAAAATTTTTAGCAGACACTTGATTGTTTAAAAAGGCAAAGCATTACACAACCGATTCATACACACAGGAAAAACAGCATCAAGCAAACTGCCTGATGGGTGTTTAAGTTATTTGATGCAGTAGGGGAATAAAGACATTTTCAAAATAAAATCAGTGACATCCTGGACATACTGTACCTCAAATACTGTCATTTCCCTAGGACGTTAATGACATTTAATACTAAGGCAACTTCTGCTATTCATTTCATAAGAATGGTGCTTCCCTCTGAGATCAAAGCATATGTGTTCATTGCTAGAAAAAAGCTAGAGAGGTACCAGCAGATTGTGAGGGTCAGATTATGCTGAAATAGCACTGAAATAGTAGAACTCATCCTTGTGTCGGGGCATTTTACTTAAATTGGATAACATACAGTATCAAAACAACCATTGAATCCAATATGCAAATGAAAAATCCATAATAACTTGGAATATGGGTTTGCACATTTCCCATGCACTGCAGAAGTGATGAAAAGTCAGTGCAAATATTAATTTGGATGAAGCGGGATTAGATTGAAATAGGGAGAAGAAATCCATCACCCTTGACACTCAGTATCATGTAAGTAGGATGACCAGATTTTTACAAATCCTAAATTGGGTCATGGGATCTTGCACATGTCGGTGAGTGGCCACAAATCCATGGAGCATATGCAGACACAGCATATTGCTGTCCACTGAAAGCCTAATACAAATAATGTGGTTATATATTTGTTTTGCCAATAAATAAGATAAGACTTCATGAAACTTTGAACATCAGTGAGATGAAAATTGGGTTATTCCAGAAGGCAGTAGTAAATCCATACACCATAGAAAATTAAATATGAATAATTATAGGGGTAATGCAAATTAAAATTAATATATAAAGATACAAATGTTAATAACAATATGTGAATTGATTTATAGATGTATTCAGTATCATAAATCTAGGACAAAGTTGGTGTTTTGTTCTCAACATGTATTAGATTTATAGACAGTATAAGCTTAGCTCCACATAAAAAAGCACGGTAAAGAGCTAGAATGGCTGTCTCCAAAGTTCAAAATAACAAACATGTATTAGGCTCCCAAATAAACACATTGTGTCTTGTTTAATTAGTCTGTACGCAAAAAGGAATATAAAGAAACAGATGTAAAAAAATAAAATAAAGCGAATTTAAAAGCAATATGTCATGGTTTTACAAAGGGTTACTTACTGGAACTATTTCTAGGCAGTCAACAGCCAGGCATTTTGACTTCCCAGAGTCCCATTTGTCATCGTGAGGTTGCCAGCTAACCAGCAAAGATGCTGCACGTGGGTGGATGGACAAACTGTTATTTTTCAAGAAATAGTTACAGAATGTAACACTGCAAACACAAGTGCTGAGTGCTCTTAGAAAGCAAGTTTAAAAAACAATGTTCAATGTGACAACAAGCATTACGTTATTTGTAAAGCTTGTATAATACGGCTATGTGAAAATTACCTTCCGCTTTCTGTAGAAGTTTAACATAAACTATATGATGATAATTTGTAGCACACAATGTTCCTTCATGGAGTAGACTTACTGAATATTGATTGACATCTTAAAGAAAACAAGTATCTGAATATTTGTGGGATTTGTTTTAATGATCAGACTCTAAAGGATGTAATTACTTTTTTATGATAAAATTTTAAAGTTGCAAGGTTTTGCACTTTTTCCTGACCTGTGGCTTATATTGGTGCTCATTGTAAACTGTGCATCACGGTTAAATTTGTATTTGCCACATAAATACTATATCACACTTTAACAAGGAAATAGTGGCCACATCATCAGTAAACACAAAAAGTGAGATGCATTGTTGAAGAGAATCTAGATAAAGCCACATAGAGAGAGTGTACTAACAACTGATGGATATTCATGGAGACACACACACACTAATTTTCCTTCCTTGAGGGGCCTAATTATGGGACACACACACACACCTAATTATGGGACACACACACACACACACACACACACACACACACACACACACACACACACACACACACACACACACACACACACACACACACACACACACACACACACACACACACACACACACACACACACACACACACACACACACACACACACACACACACACACACACTTCATTGTGGTGGAAAATGTTTTTTTACATATCTGTTGGCTATTGTTCTTTTCCCACACAACTTGTAACACCCCAAAATGTATCTAAATCCATTAACCTGGATGAACAGCAAATAGAAGAAATTGACTTCAGGAAGTACAATACCATAGCGAAAGCTAATCATGTCAAGCAACAAAAGTGTCTCTCCGTATTTTTCTGGAAGGGTACAACTAATATGACACGTCTAAAGGAGGGTCTTACCTTTGTTCTTTATCAGGGTTAAACAATGAGCTTTTCTGACAATAGGGTGAGAATTTGGCATACACAATAACTATTTGATTTTAACAATTAATATGATAATATATGGGTGAATTAACATTCACAGGAAATGCCAAACAGAATAGTATGCCTTCCAACAATACATTTTGCTGAATATTAATGTTACAGCATCCAAGTGATTTGGTTCTGTGGGCATTCTACTCCCTATGTTTTCTTGGTAGGCTGTAGGTGGGGAGCAGCTGGCTATGGGGGATGAGTGCTCTCTAAATGCTGTCATTATCAAATAATGCAGCTCTGGCACAAGACACATTTCGTGTCTCTGAATTAATATTATAAAAATCTGCAGGCAATGGAAGGGAGGTATTCAGATTCTTTATGAAAGTAAGCAAGACTCTACCAGAATGTAAACATTATAAGTGCAAGTCTTTGGGAACTACTAGGGAATGTGTGCTGGGTTTAGGCTGTCATGACAGAGACTTGTTATAAAGTTAACCTATGATTTGTATGTAATATCTGAACTAAAAAAACTAGAAAATATTACTGTCAAATAACTTTATTTGATTTTTTCTGGAAGAGTCAAATCATAACTGTTGCAATGAGATTGGGACAAGAATCAATGGATATTAAATACTGAAATTAATTTTAAAAAGTGGACTTAGTCTTATGTATGTCATGTATGTCTTATGCTGCTGTCAGGCTGCACAACCAGCTCTGCTCCCAGCAGACCACATGACACATGACAATAAAAACACTGTGCAATAATAGTTAAAATAGTTTTTTTTTCTGTCTGTAAATATTATATTTCAGTTATTGTGTTTTTCTACTGTTTTTATTGCTTATTTATAATACTTTTTTTTTTTTTTTTTATCTTGTCTTTCTTTACTATGTCTCTTGTGTGCACTTTAACTCTATGCTGCTGTAAGCCTGCAAATTTCCCCGCTGCGGGACTAATAAAGGATTATCTTATCTTATCTTATCTTATGTACAGAACTTGTGTTTAAATATTTAATTACTTTCCACTTAGCATATCTGTTCCGAGTATGTGATAAACACTCAACACATTTGCTTGGGCTGAATCCCAATGACTGCTGGAAACCCTCAAGGCTACTTGTCCCTGATTCTACCTCACAAGTTTGATCCATCCAGGATCAGAGCCTCCGAGCTAAATCGGGTAAATATGGAGGGTCACTGCAGGTGATGCAACATATGGGGCTCAGTCGATGCGGATGGCCGTGTCCTCAGGCAGCAGCCAGGCAACCAAGTATTAAGACAGAGTGAGGAAATGTGGCTGTGCATCATTTAAAGGATGGGTCAAGCCAGAAAGTATGTGAGGGTAAATGGAGAGCGAGACAGATGCAAACACAATCAGGAACACATAAACACATCCAGAGTGACAGCTACATAACAGACATGCTCACAAATGCACACACATAACCCCACTCAAACATGCATAACCTTAACCTTTCCCCACACTTTCTTTTTGAAGACCCTGCCAGAGGCTCTTGCTCTCAGTTCTACACCGTTGACTCCATCTTGACACAGAGATCAGAAAGTTGCCAGAAAGTAACCGGCAATTTACTCCTTGGTTAAACACTTGGAAGCCGTAGTGCCCCATCACCAGCAGCAAATCCTTCAGAGAGAAACAAATTGTTACAAAGACAGGGGTCAAGACAGAAAGAAAAGAAGAATCCATCTAAACCCCTTAGGCTCAAACAACCTCCCTATCTCACTGTGGGTGGTGGACACTCCTGAGGTGTGTATTATTAAACAGCATGTAAATGCTAGAAATCTTTCCTTTGAACTTATTTAATGCTATTAAAAGGCACAGTTATGATAGTTCCCTCACTTAATCACCTGACATCCTCTATCGTCAAATTGTCTCCCATCTCATCTCTTTTCATCATTTAACTCCTGTGGTATCTTTTGCCTTGCCTTCATGTCGATATTCATGGAGCCACAATTCATCCTACAAAAACATAAAAATAGATTGTTGGCCAGCAAAACATATCTAAACAGAAAAAAAAAAAAAAAAAAAAAAAAACGTAAAAGAAACCTCTGTGACTGTAGGACAAGGTCCATGAGGTTGCTGAAGTTATACGCTTTATACCGTTAAAACCATAAGCCCTTTCAACAAACAACCCAAACATGTTTTTATAAGCCTTTATATGACCAATATTATATGGTCCAACTGTTTGTTATATGTTGTTTGCGGTGAGCTTGGTTGCTTGTACACAGACACAAATGATTTACAGACAGAATGGGATGCTTCTATAGAACAACAGCATGAAAGTATTGCCGCATCATCATTTCAAAAGTTTGCTGAAAAATATAATCCGGTATGCAATTGTGTGATCCTTAGATTATCTTGGATTTTAGAGAAACAAATTGATTATGTGATGCAAAAAAAAATGGCATGGCAGTGGCTGTTATGGTCTGAATAATGGAATGGGGACAAAGAGTGAGCAAAGGGAGTAGAGGGCAAAAGAGAGCGAGAGGCACATGGAGACACATGGGTGATTATCTCTACTGTGTAACACAAAGGATTGGACTCAAGATGAGCCTCTCCTCTGGCACAAATTTATCTATGTTGTCAGGTGTGCCTAGACGATTACCCACCATGCTGTGCTGCTCTGTGGCAACTCCCTCAGTGGGAGTCAAAGTTCTAACACAAGACCAGAGCCAGGCAAAGGATGGCAGCCTATTACTCACAGCACAGTCCTTATGTTCCCTTCACAAAGTCTGATGGACCACATCTATTCACTCGTGGTTGCTGCTGTTATTATCCCTTATTATCCATCCCTGTGTATTTGTTTTGATAGAGATTGGAAGGCTAAATGCTATTATGCTGGAATAAGTACACAGCATATGATAGGGGGGATCCTTGGCCACTACTGTTTGTGGCTATTATAACATCACTTACCATGCTTGCTAGATTTGATTTATGAGCAATGATCCAACAAATAGTCCAGATTTAAACTGCTTTGATTCATTTCCAGTTAATTTAGTAAAGGAAATGTGTGTGGTTAAAAATGCATCATGAGTTAGAGTAGGACTTCAAGTAGAATTAGTAAGATTGTAGTATTGACTTTGGTTCACATTGTCAAAAAGATTTACCGGTATATGTTTGAAGCAGCTCAGTGTCAAAAAATGCTGAATTTATTTATATAGATATGTCAGACATTGAATGAGCTGGCTCATTTAACTGCTGCTCAAGTGACAGAAACTCAAAGTTAGAGATCAACTTCTGAGTTGTTTTTCTTGATGCAATTAAAACATAACTACTATAGATAAAAAAAACTAAAACAAATTACTTAACTTCTTCAATGCTAAACAGAAATTCATAACTGACAGTTCTGAAACAGAGTGAAGTTGAATACTTGTTTTATGTCAAAATTGGATTCTGCAAGCACCTATATACTCTTCCTCCTCAAGTAACAATTCGGGGCTTAAGAACATAAAACATGAAAATTGTTTTCATTCTATTTGGACAAAAACCTCCCACAATCTATTTTATCCTTGTTTGTTCGTGTACATTTTCACACTCAACAAAATGTTCATAAGGCATAAATCACTCAGGCAAATCAACAGAGGACAGATGGACAGCTGGCAAAACTTTACAGTCACAAAGATCTTTGTAAATCACAGACATAAATATGTAAATCATATTTAAAATGTATTTATTTATTTATTTATTTATATATATATATATATATATATAAAAAAATATATTGTTCCATTTTTATATATATATAAAAATGGAACAATCTCTATTATTATTATTTTTGTTATCATATAGTAGAAGCAGTATTAAACACAAGCATTCATTTTGACTTGTAAAGGATCTGGGATGTCATCAGTTTATAAAACACTACTCATCCCACATATGTCATGACAACATGCACTAGTGACAGTACAAACACTACCCCCGTTATGTCTGGCCTATTGCTGCCACCACTGTCCCACAGAGCTTGATCCCTGCTGTGACTCACATCTCAGGTGGGGCCTGTCAGAGGACCCACAGGATAATCCAAACAATGCTTAAACTGGGACATCAGGATTAGTTTTGGCCCTGTAATCCCCAGTGGAGTTCCCACCAACGCTGCCACCACCCACCAACACTCAAAGGCTCCACATTCATGTTTGGATCTTTTGAAGATTTTAAGTCTGTAGTTGCTCATGGTTAATTGGATGTAATTATAGGTATTTAGATTTTCCATTAATATCTATAAACTTTGAAGACTGAAACCTAACCTTTTTTTCCTCCCACTGACAAACAACCAGTTTTGCGGTCTACTAAAATCATCCACAATGCCATGAAATTAACAAATTGTGTTATGTGTTTTCAGGATTACTACCACTGCTGCTTGTATGATGGACCTGAGAAGGTATCCACTGGATGAGCAAAACTGCACACTCGAGATAGAGAGTTGTGAGTATTTCCTCAATTTATTCATTCATTATTTTCTTATGTCACTTATCATTTTGTTTCTTGTCCAAGTTGTAAATCTGTGGACTGCCCCGAGTGTTTGTGTCCTTATACACTGGCGTGGCCTCAGCTTTTTTTCTGTCAGCTGTCACGAGCCATGTGTGACTGGGCCCGCACTTGGTCCAAACAATTTATGCTCTGCTGTAGTGCAAGGATTTACTCAGAATTTTAATATTTTCAACATAATCCTTCCCATCCAATTTACTTTATTTCCCTTGGTAAAAGGAGATGCATCTTTCCTTCCTAAATATACCCTACGCTGAGTTTGCTCTTCTGCAAATAAAAAATATACTTTACCATGTCAGATAATATAGAGCTGTTTTTATTGCACATAATTTGGTTTCAAGAAGAAAGATCTTTTTTTAAACTACACTGACGTGTCACACGGACTTTGGAAAAATGAGTGGAAGGTAACATAAATTTGAGCATGTTGTAAACCAGATAGCTCTCATCAAATTACCTAATGGTCATAGTTCAATGAGTGCCTCTATCGTCACTGGAGCAGCAGAATATTTTGTGTAATATGTGCTGTCTGTGCTGCTTTTAATGCTTTCCAAAGCTGCAGCCCAGCTTTTTTTTTTTATATATATAACTTGCTATGCTAACTGCTGCTCCTATGCAAAAAAAAAAGTTTTAGTTTTTTTGTTTCTGGCATACTCCGGACAGATTAAAGTATACCTTCAGTGGTGAATGGTTAGGTAGAAAAGGTGCCCTCACCATTTTTTAACCATCACGGGAAAATTATATTTACTTGCAAGGATAAACTTGCTCAAGCTTAGTCAACTAAACTGGATAACTGTAAATGCATCTTAATGGAGTTTCCATCTAGAGAGAGTTAAGAGCGTTGTACTCAACTGTGCAATGTGAGCTTGAAGGCTTACAGCTGGTGCTGGTGTACAAAAGGAAATAGAGCATAAGGAGCAGGAAGTGATTTAAGCTTTTCTTTTTTTTTTTTACCCAGGATTGCACAACACAGTAAAAAAGTGAAGTTTAGCAGAGCCCTGATACTACCAGCAATGTGCTTTTTAGAAACGGTAACTGCTTTGAGAATTTTGACCAATATATTGCTTTCCATGAACTGTGATAATAAAACCTGGTAGTTTCTGTATGCAAGGATAAGGATGCATACAGCTCTATAACATAACATTACGTACGCAGTTACAGACCATTTGTCCAGCAGCTGCCGGCTGTGTGTCTGTGAGAGTGGTTACAGGAATGCAGTCAGCTAATGGACTAGGATGTGTTTTGCTTGGTGCATGATGGGCACATAAAGCAACTGCACCAACCGCATTACATATTGCAGCAAATGATATAATCCCAATGAAAATAGATTATATCAAATGTGGAATTAAAACACACATTATGTCAATCTCCAATAGGAACAATTGAGGACATCTGGGCTTCAGATTGGTACAGTATGGTTGGAAGTTAAAATAGAAAAATAGTCCAATAAAAATTAAGAGAGAACGCCAACAGAGAGAGAATTGAAATCAAGCTGTGGATGATCAGTGTGAAAGGGATGTGGAATAGGATGAGAAACATTATTTTTTGAGCTGTTGGGCCAAATGGTTAAAGGGAACCAGGAGGAGTCAAACCAATTAAACCCGTTTTTCAGCAGGTTTGACAAGTTGACCTCAGGGCAGCTACATGGCCTCCCCCTCTCCGTTAGTGATAACAGTATAGTTGGTATCACAGCTCCTTCTCAAATCAAAACCCAAAATTAGGGACCACTGTCCCTAATGACCTGCTCATATCACAGGCCCGAGGATGTTCCTGAGGCCTACAGATTAAGACTGTCAACACGGATTAACAAATAATAGGCATATTAACACATATTATATATATTTTTTTTATTATATTTAATATATAAAAATCCCCTTTCTATATGTGGAAGAACAACATTTGCATCTATTCTGGAGGGGGAAAAAGCATAGCAGCTGTGTGCCTCATTTTCTGATTCTCACATTTAGAAACACAATTGCTGGACATGAGGTCACAGACCAGGAGGAAATTAGGAGAGTATTGTCAAACTTAATCAAACTTAATTGGGAAACTGGTATGCCTTTGGTAGGATAGTGAAGGGCTTGCAACTGCAAATCTTACCTTACACTGTGCAATGTCCATTTGAACTACTTGTTTAACAATGGTTCAGGGAATTATGGTAGACAAGTGAGGGGGAGACAGAGAGGGACATTGGCTGTTTACAAATGAGTGTGCCTCACAACACAGCTAGTCATCAGAACCCCAAGCACACATCCTTCTCCTTTAAGTTGTTGGAGGGCCTCAAGTTTAAAACACACTGGCTTGGGAGCATTAGTAGTTTTGACAGGTTGTGTATAACGTCCAAGACATTTCATGCTGACCCTGGTTTGATTACCATTTTAATCACGCAATAACATGCCGTTTCAGTATGGTGATTACTGCATCAGCGCTGGTATTTTCTGCATAGAGGGATGGAACCATGATGTTGTTTTCAATCCTCAAGAAAATCGATTCATCTATTATCATTATTAAGTTACCGCACACAAAAAAATATAAATAGAAAATAATTCATTTTCAAATGTGACAATGTTCCAAACTTACATAGTTCTATCATTTGTTAAATAAAGGACAAATCAAGCAATAGTACACTTCTGAGGCCACACTCTATAGTACAGCTGCACTTAACCTGGAGAAAAACAGCATCAAATACTTTGCAAATCCCTCTTGTAATTGTACCATTTTATTCACCATCGGGAATCACATCAGGACGTAATGCACAAACAACTATACGTTCATCATTCATAGCACTTTTGACACAAATAAGAGGTTCCCACATAATGGAAGGAGAGAAAAGAAAATGTATTCTGAAAGTGGTGGGGATGGCGAGATGTAAATGATTAATTCTGGATAGCCCAGGGACATTCCCACCCTGTGTTAAATTTTCTTAAAGATAGGGGTGGGGGATGTTATATGATAGAACTTTTAAATTAATAAAAACACATATGCATACAACTGATTATCAAGTATACAGCCCCCTTCCTCAGTGTAGCTTCACTAATATTAACAAGAAAAGAGGACGAAACTCAACAATTTTATAAAACAAAGTAATAGATACTGCAGCGGGAGTAAATGTAATTGGTCCACTCAGCCGCTCTGGTCCGAATACAATCGGTCACCTCGACCTCTCTGGTCCGAATACAATCGGTCACCTCGACCTCTCTGGTCCTGATTTACCCACTCAGCTTATGTGCTCCTCAAAATTTTGAAGCTGAAAAAAGGCTCTGCAGTCTCAACTGTCAAAAACAGCAGAAAGGCCTCATACACCGCACTGGTTAAACGTTCCTAAGCAAACGAGGAAGTCCACCAAGATCCTGACCATTGCATTTAGCATGTTAGCTATACCCAGCATGCAGCTGTTGCTCAGGCTCATGGGTATGTTTGAATTGGGTCACTTAGATTGCTCCATGGGTGTTGCATTAATCCAGTGCCTAATTGATTTAGATTCTACCTTTTATCAATTTGGAGGTACATTAATCATAATTTTAACCCGTACTGAAGTTATTCTTTATTATATTACATTATTTTAACAAAATATATAAGAATGAAATTATTGAAAAAGTAGATTCTGGTAAAATACACTGCTGACATAACAATTTACCTATGGGCACACACTCACATTCATTAGTGCACCAACTTTAACAGAGAGTCATTTACTACAGAACAACTTATCCATGTGGAGATGTCTTGTAGCAAAACAGAAGTTATGTTTAAATTCAGTGTTAAACTCACAAGAATGCATTGTGGGTATTATTGAGCGCTAACACATGTGGTGAATGCATTTCAACACTAGAACTACCAAGGCAGTCATTTTGACCGTTTTGAGATTTTGTAATGTAATAAGACCGCAAAGATTACGATAACACAAGAGGTTGTCAATTCTGAAAGACAATGTATACCTCTAGTTTTTCTCTTTATTCTCATTCCAAGTTTTTTTTATCCACGCAGAGCTTTGAGACAGTTTGTTAACTCTTGCTCATAACTCATGCATATCTATAAAAATACGTCTTAAATTGAATACCACACTACCTCAACCTCATGTCCAGCAGTATAATAAAAGGGTTGAGTTCATAACCTGGCAAACCATGGCCTGTCAACCGGTTTTGTTACTACATCCTCAGCATCTCTATAATGCATGTGTAATCCAGGGCTTCAACGAGCGTAGTAGGCCACACAAGGTTTCACTTGAGTGCAAGGAAATACCATTGCACGCATTATTCAAAAAGGTTAAACCTCCTGATGTTCTGGGTCAATGTTACAGAGATGCAGTTTACAATGTAAAGTATATACACTGTTGAGCGGTAGCCCTACCGTCAGTTAAAGATGTAACATTGACTTCCCAAGTACAGCAGCTGTGCACCTTTTCAATAAATCATACTAAGAGCAGGGTCACTAAGCTGCTAAACAATGAATACAACACGGAAGCATTTTTGCCCTGATTAGCAGCTTTAGCGTAAGTGCGGCTGCATGGCTCTTCAGGAGACAGAAAAACTAGGTATCTAAGTGCTTTGAAAATGCATTAAGAGAGAACAAAAATGTAGACAAGCTTGCAGTCACCAATGCAAGCAGAAACAGACATCCCTGTTTATTTTTTGTCGTGTGTGTTGTGTTTATACACTGAGAGAGGGTGAGAGGTTTTTTCACACAGTTGCTGTGCACTCACAATGAAACTATCATTTCATTAAAGCATTTCTACCAAGTAATAGTTATATTTTCTGCACCAGCGATCCACATCATATGGACAGAGCCACTTCTACAGTTTATCTCTCTCTGGCTATCCTTGCCCATCAGAACCCATTTTTAGAAAAACTGCACAGATACTGTGGTTGTGAATGGGTTTCTACACTTGGGCATGCTTGGCTTATTTATTTAACTGATCTTTAGATGTTCTGTCCCTGTCCAGGCACGCAGTCAGCTGCTGCTGCTTGCTGTGTACTGCAAAAGTTTCCAAGTCATTTTTTAATTGGACACCAGGAATAACATTAAAGTCGCTTTGAACTGCGTGGAATCAAAAATTCATCTGAGAGATATTTAAGCGAGGCGTAGCCTTCTGAGCTTACAGGGAAGAGAGAGAGAGAGGCAGGCATTTTTTTCAAGGGGTTTGATTTGACGTGCCCGTGTGTGACAGTATCTTTGTGGGTCCAAGCAAGCATGTGTGTCTTTATGTGTTCATGCACGCTGGTCTATGTCTATGTACATTAACCACACATCTTTGTCTATTAATATACAGAAACTGTGGAAAAACCCAGGTTTACCAAACCATACATGGTAAATGCTGCGATTGTGGTTGGGTTGGACAGAGTAGGGGAAGATTTTCAATGGACACTATGTATCATAGGTTCCACCATTTACACACACTCCCCCCCAGACTCCATTGGTGCTTCCTGGACAAACCCAAAGGCTTGTTAGGTGGGGCAGCATCCACATTCCCAATATTCATGGCAAAGAAATTTGGTTTGAAGTCCCTTTTTCAAGGGCCTGTTCTCCAGCGAGGCTTGTAAACACTGTGACCTCAAATGTCATTCTTAAAAATGTGAAGAAAATCAGATAAAAGCAATTTTTGTGATTGTTGTTAGGGCCTCTGTGTGGCCTTTGAAATGTATGTCTAATACATGTGTCAATACATATTAGAAAACACAAATGTATAAGTTTTATTACAGGGATATGATGTTAAATAGCACAATTTAGAAGTAAAACAAAAAACGTTGCTGTCCCCAATTATATTTTGGCCAGAGCGATATCAAAGTCAGTGTTTTATCTCCTTCCAAAATCCGTCTTTGGCCATTAAAACAAATCAACGGAGACATTATTTCAAAAGCTTGATAAAAAGGCCCGGAGTCAGATTTGGTCAGGGAGATATGCCAGAGTCCCAGTTAAATAGCTTTAGTATTGTATTGCTATCTCCTCTGATGCTATCGGGAACAATTTAATTTATTTTTGGGCCTGCCAACGCTCTCAGACTTTGGAATCTATGAGAGAAGCCTTTGTGCTACCGTAAAACATATTGTCACACCCATAGTGGGGGTTTTTTTGTACTGAGGGATGAGCTTGACTCTCGTGCCACTAAGTACTCAATAAGCTAATTCCCTTCTTTATTTCATTGTTTAATAGTTAATAGATATACAGTAGACTTACTCTCTCTTGTCTGTCATGTATTTCAGATCATGTCTCTTTTTTCTCACCCTCACTCATTCCAGTCAATTTCATTTAATGGGAATGAGGATGATCTATTTGTGCCAAATACTGTGACATAATAACTTTATTATGAGAGGGAGGTGATGCAATTCTGCAAAGTCAGCCCCGATGATGTAGAAACAATGGAGTTAAGTGGATTGGGTAGTTGGACACTCCAAAAAATGTGGGCCATTTCACATCATTGACTCAAATGTTTGCACAAAACCATTCACTTCTCTTTACTGAAAGTGTGCATATGCAGGTTTGTTTATTAAAACAAGCGGCCCCTGGAGAAGCTGGAATGCACATAACACCCCATGGTATAAAAATGTTGGATTGAACAGTACGTTGTCGAGTTTGCTCTTCAATGCTTTGATTAAATTGCTTCTCCTGAATTGCCTGAGGAAAGACCATGGGGTCATTAGTATGAAAAAGTTCTATCCCGTTAGGACTGAGAATGCGCATTACAATCTAAATGGTAGATCTTGCAAAGCAGAACGGTTCATCCTCAAGGGAGAATGATTGTTGTCAAGGAAATGTCAATCTCCCCATACGTATTGATATATGCTGTCATCGGCCTAGGTGCTGACTCGAGAGGAAAAACCAGCATGTCATCAATAAAATGGGCTCTCATCATTTAGGGCCAATCCTCTGGGACTGAACCCATTGAGTAAAATTTTAATTTTAAATCTCAAGTAGAGGAGGCCGCTCAGTCGCGATTTTAGCACTTAAGAAATGTATCCAAAATGACGTTATTTCTGTCTGCCCCTGACCTGACCTGCCTTTATTTCATCCCATCTCGACTAATATAATTTCTTTATGCTCTGCACTTAGAGAAGCACTTGATGGTCTGCAAGTTGGTTCAAAATGAGGCTGCCAGGCTTTTTACTGGAACCGAGACGATAGAACGTTCATCTCATTTTCCCATCCCCCCCCTTTGGCTACTTATTTCCTTCGGAATACATTTTGAGAATGTATTGATTACCTTTTATGTTAGGTGATGATGATACCGTACATGAATGTTTTGGAAATACATTAAATTTGAGAGTATATCTGAACACAGTGAGCACCAAACTCTCCTTTCGTCAAGAGGACCAAGAGATGTCAGAGTGTGAGGGCGATGAAAGGAGCCACTGCGGACTCTGCGTTAATAATTCAGAGCAACTAAATAGGTCACACAAGTATTAATTAAGCAGAACAGGGTATGGCGGAAGGAAAGGAAGAGGGAACGTAGAGTGAAAGATAGTTGGACACATAATAGTAGTTATGACAGAAAAATTGAAGAGTGAAGGAGAGGAGTGTAATCAACCGGAAAAATGGTTGGGAGAACGTCGATTAAAGAAAATAACAAGTAAGAGAAGGAGAGTGGTGGAGAAAAAGGAGAGACCAGAAGAGGAAGACAAGAGGAGGTGTGGTCCATATTGTAAGCACTAATCAATGAAACAGCACGAGAGATGCCTCTAAAGTGTTCTGTCAATTGTGCTTTCATTCGTCATCCAGACAGGGCCTGTCATCACCCCCACCCCTCCACACAAACACGCACATTTAGTACATACTCGTGCAAATCCAACATTAATTCACTTTCTAGCTGCTAAATCTCACTATCATTAGTATTCCGGGGAATACTGGTCACACCAGTCTAAAAAGAACTTCCACGCATGCAATATAATGATAGGCTTTAACAATAATGGCTCAGGCAAATTTTACTAGCTTGCATGCAAATCCCCATTGCAGCAAACATGAGTTGTAACCACTGTTGCGAGCATCATAAAAGATTATTATGTTGCATGTTGAGTTACTGAAAAAAAAAAAATCCAGATTTGTTGTTAAAGCCATCTCCTGCTGTTACCCAAAATGACTACACATTGGAGGGACTGAAAAGTGTTAGCAGTTGTATGATATAAGACTACAATATTCAGATGTTTGTCTTGATGCAGCAAAGGGTATCGCAAGTATTGGCTTCCTGCCTCTTAGGTGAGCAAGTTCACACTTCAATACACTCATCCTGATGAGCTGTCAGAACTCGGAGACACTCTGGTGCTTCTAGATATACAAATATCACCATCTAACTGCTTTCCTCTATCAAAATGAGCTCTGTGTCACTTCAAACCCCTTTGTAGCCCTAAAGAATCCCAATATGGAAAAGCAATAATGCCATCTGTGATTGAAAAACAAGCTTATCTGCTGTACATGTGTACATAACAATGTTTTTTGTATCATGATGACTTCTGTTGTGGCATAGGGAGGTCTCAAAACAACTTCATTAAGACATTCATGCACATACATACTTATTCACATGGTGAAAATATACCATTTTTATACATCATTTTGCATATTTCTGTTTTAATTAGGTCCAATATAGTTTTAGCTTATCTTTAATGGGAAGCCAGTCTTCTAAAGAAGTGCGCTAACCCCAGCTGTCTCCTGTCTCCACTCGTTTCCTCATCTCCTTCCTCTCCTCTCTCTGAGACCAATGCTCTTATGCCCCGAAGTCAGCAGACATGTCAGCTGCACTAGAGCAGACAGTAGGCAGTGGATTATGCAAGAGCCAAGTTTCATGGTCTAATGAAAATGTTCTACTTTTCTTCTTGCCTTTTTTATAACAGCACTTGTCTTCAACTATAACTACATGTTATTCAATCATTTATTGCTCCTGCCCACTAGCCGCCTTGCTGTCCATGTCTCCACTGATTGGACCAAAATGAGAGCAAAAGAGCGAGTAGCTGTGGTTCATATTAATATTAATGTTCCCTTGTCCCTTGAAAGATTTTACTGGGTTTTAGAGAAGAAAATGGATTCCAGGCCTGATTATTTAATCATTATTGCTCTTGGCATTTAATAATTTAGTTGCTCATGGGACAAAACATAATAAAGTTGACTTAACCCACGAGCCTGTGCCTTGCTTGTGGGTTCCTCAGAAGTTGGTGTCCAGGTGCATTTGAACACGTGATAGAGCTGTTGTGAAGCTGCTTCCCTTTAACTGGATACACTTTTGGAAAGAGTTCAGTTGTGTTTCTTGGAATGTTTGGTCCAGGGTTGGCAAAGGAATGGCTTGAGGTGGCCGCTTGGGATGTTAATGTGTGCGTAGAACTTTGTTTATGCATTATTATTGTATTATTAATAGGTCAGAACACAAACTAATAGGCTACATGCATACAACCTGGGTTCTATCTTCCTCTAAATTAACTCAGGATCACTGATCTGAATCATATAGTATTACCTACATTATAGCATATGATGATTTAATAAAAGAAATACACAATGTTTTCGAGTTGAGAATAAATAAACAGGTTCTGACCATATTTAATAATCAGAACAGATGCAAAGTTTTATGTAAGCCCTATCATAACAGCAATATACAGGCTTGTGTTAATCTGAGGAGTCTTGTACGAAGAGACTACATAAGTGATATGGATCGTAACAATTTTTAATACCATCTTCAGGTTCCACAGTTTTATTATAATTTGAATGCTCTGACTTTAACTAAACCTGTGCGAGTATTTGTGGTCATGAAGCTATTACAAGCCATTCAAATTCATTTTTTTTGCGGATTTGTGCTTGATGTCCCGATTTGCGCATGTGAGAGTTCTCTTTGACCAATCAATGGTGTTCACTGTTTTAACTCCACCATCATGTATTGACTCAGCTTGCTGGAAAACTCGACCGAGGTGGTACTAAAAAAAAGTACCAGCTGTTAAACCTATGCGCAACTTTTGCTAATGGAAATGCAAAAAATAATGTGTAATGAACTGAAATGGACAGCTTGATAATATGACAACCCAGTGTTTTAAAAAGTGACAACAATATGCCCTTATCAAGGGTCCCCATCTGATGAGTTAGGAATTTACGATAATAAGAATAATAACAATAGTAGTAGTATTAAAACAATATTATAGCAAACTGTATTCATAGAGTTAATGCAAATGCAAAAAGTAGGATATAAATATACCCTTTCCTTGTGGATTAATCTCATATTTTAATTCAGTGAACCATAGACCAATTACATTGTCTGCTGTCAGCAGAATGTAAAATGGTGACAAATGCAAACCTAATCATGTAAAGTGTTTAATTAACTGGACTGTTCAGAATCTAGATGGAACATGATTATGAACATATCCATACAATGCAAACCATTAACAATCCTCAGTAATCCCTGTTCTCTGTACCTTTATCTCAGATGGCTACACTACAGATGACATTGAGTTCTACTGGCGAGGAGGACACAATGCTGTGACGGGGGTGGACAAGATCGAATTGCCCCAGTTTTCAATCGTGGATCATAAGCTCATCTCCAAGAACGTTGTCTTCTCCACAGGTAATGCTAACAAGCATGGTGACAAGGGTAGAACATAATGCAATCCAACAGTATTAACCCTTAAACAAATATTATCTCGAAGCATGTTATTGTTTTGTACATATGCACACACTTATCTCTTACTTCTTTGCCTTTATTTCCATTAAACAAGTCCTTTCATTATTTTCCTTCTTTAAGGTCCATTTCAAATGTCCTTATCATTATGCTGCTGTAAATAGGGCAATATGGAAGCTTATGAATATTGATTATTTTCACAACTTGCACTGATTGATAAGAGAACTAGCATCCACTAATTTCGAGAAAGGCAAAATGATATGTAAATCTACGAACACACATACAAACCTTCAAATGAAGTGCCGTCCTGGGAGAATCAAGACACTATGACTTATTTAACAGCAATAAACAAAAAGAATACTGTCTGATACAATGAAATATTCATCTCTTCTGCATTTTCATATTCATGAATTTGTCATGCAAGCAAGCAATGGTAAGCGGGACAGTGGTTCTGCTGAATACACTTTTTGGATGATGCAGAGAATCAGAGCTGAACACTAATGCAATAAGAGCATAGTGACTCCAATTATAAGAGGGCAAGGTTTGTCTGCAGTGGTCACACGTTCCACGCAACCCTATTAATAACATAATGCTTTCTGATGTATGCACATGGTTTGTTTATGCATGAGTGTATGTGTTTGTTAACTACCCACTGTGTCCCTGCAGTGTGCCTGATTTCACTGCCTTCTACAGGAGATATGGTAGACGGGGATTCCCTTTTAATTTGCTGTCTATTGTGATTTGTAGTGAATGACCTTCGGGGCACCCAGAGATGCAAACTCAGCACAAGTGCCTGGGCATTTACCAAATACATGCGACATGGTTCACTCCAAGGATAGGCAATGTCATTGTTGCCTTATGAATAATGAACATTTACTGTTGCACCTCGTTTTACCCATACGGTTTCCTCCCTTCATAGAGAAATAATTCAAGGATTCTCTCAGTGGCTCATGCTGACGTTAGTTAAATGAATAAGCAGGTCTAAGTGATGACTTTTAGGAGGAGCTAAGGCTAGGGGGTTGTTAGTGCTTTCATTGCAACAAATTTTTAGTCCTCCCTTCCCCCTTTTCTCTCCAACGGTATATTGCAGTGTATTCTAGCTCTTCTTTTGGTGCTTAACCCCATTTGGTTGCAATGCAACTCAAAATAAAATACAGCCAATTCCCTTAGGAGAGACATGTGTGTGGTGATACAATTTGCCCAATCCAAAACTCCTGCTGGGCTTATTTCAAATAGTGCAAGATAAGCAAAAAAAAAAAAAAAAAAAAAAAAAAAAAGGCCCCTCAATAGACAAACCATCAAACCTCTTGCAATATTGTGTATAAACACAGGCAGTGCAGAACAGGTAATTCTGGAGAGCGCCGATTTGTCAGTTCAGTGGACACAGATATGACATTTTACTGGGTTTCTTCTGCTACCCAGGAACTAGATGCTATTGTTGATAACAGAGCTTGGAAGAAAAATCGTTGAAGAGTGCAGTATGTTTTAGGATACCTTCACATCGATGTTAATAATAAATCTGTTGTTTTGGGTTATCATGAAGCCAAAGTGCTAGCCCCGCTCTTCTTGATTTGAGTATCTTTCTATTTGGTTGTTTGGACAAAATATAACTTCAGGCCCAGGGAAATTGTGATTAAAATGTCTCACTCTTTTCTTTTTTATAGAGTCAAAAGCTCATTAATAAACCAAAAATGAAATTAAGTATTTTATTCATTTCTATCATTTTTGAGAGGCCGTCTCCAGAAGACCTCAATTAAGTGTCAATTATAAACAAAATAAATGGTTGCATTCCGAAGCAAATGTAGATGTTCCATGATATTATTATAATTTTGTGAAAAAAAAGATTACAATGACAAACCATGTTGGATGTTTGAACATTGGTATCCTTTTTGTACATGGGTTATGTTAACAATAAGTGAACAAAATAGCAGAAAACAACAACAACAGAGACTAGTATCCTTACTTCATATCCTACCAGAAGTGAACTTGGCTGCTAATATTGATCCAAAATTACATTCCCAAACCATGAACAAGTAAGACTTTGTGCCAACATTTAACCAGTGTACCTTTTACATAAAGCAAATCAAAATTCATCACTGTTTTATCTTTCTTCCCTGTCCCTTCTCTGCAGGTTCTTACCCTCGTCTGTCCTTGAGTTTTAAACTGAAGAGGAACATTGGATACTTCATCCTGCAGACATACATGCCTTCTATACTTATCACAATCCTCTCATGGGTCTCCTTCTGGATCAACTATGACGCCTCTGCTGCCAGAGTGGCTCTAGGTGAGGCCTGCAATACAAGTACATACAGATTGAAAGGACATTGGGGTAGACACTTAAATAAAAATAGACTCACCAGTGGAAGATTATATTTTTATTTTTTACCCCCCCGATTTTACCTCATGACATTCACATAATTCACTTCAAGGGCAAATAGAGGCAAGGAACCTGAGGGTGACAAGGTTAGGTAAGAAGACTTAGGAAATATTTCACATTAAGTCAGGCAAGAACATCTGTAGCAGACCCAAACATTCTATGACTGACAATAGACAAACGGGTTTTTGCCCCTTTTCAGGTTAACAGATTTGTCTTTTCCCATAATAATCATCATTACAAATTATGAATATTTGTGATACATAATATATATACTTATTTATTTCAATTTTTTTAATTTCTACCGGTCTTCAAATTTCAACTTTAACTACTGTGCTTTTTGTCTTTTTAATTTAAGACATGGTCATTAAATAAAGCACTGCACTGATCCCCAAGTACACTCTGTTTAGTTTAGTTTATTTTTAGTTAATTCTTTTTATTTAACAGGGAAAGTGCATATTTATGTCTTTTCAGAAAATATACCAGGTTTAGCCAGAAAGTCAAATTTCCATCTGTATCTGTTTCACTTCTTTTACAATCACTGTGGTTGTTAAAAGGGGGTCATATATCCACCCCAGTACTACAGCTGTTGCTCTATCCCACAGATTTATTATGGTGGATGACCAGTTTGATTTGTTTCCACTTTATCCAGAGCCTCTGAGCTTTTCTGGTAGTCACAAGTCCTTGTCATCCTAAAACATGTAAACACTACGTGAGGTTTGTGTTGAGCTTCGAGCTTCCTCAGTGTTTATCAGAAGCCTCCCTGTCTTCTTTTCACCCAACTCCCTCCACCCTGCTTCATCCATCCTTCAACCCATCCCTCGCTTTAGTCGACAAGGCAATTTCGCTGATTGACGACTGAGCTGCATTTAGTGATCCGGGGTTAAGGCATGCATGGGATTTAATGAAAAAAAAAAAGGTAATACTCCATAATGGAGGCGGGTCAGTTGAGTTGGGAAATGTTGGGTCACCCCTTAGTCTACACCAGATTCAGGAACCACTTTATTCTGACCTGGTTTCTGGCAATAAAATTGACCTGTTATGGCTGAATCACATGGCCACTGTGCCGTTGGAATCCTTTGTTGTCATTGGTAAGCCCTTGGAGCAACAGCTTGGGAAAATTGCCTGAATCCTATTTTGAGCGGTGGTCACCTGACAGCTTTGTGACAGCTGTAAAATAATTTAGTAATTGTTTACCGAGACTCTCAATAGAAATTGCCTTAAATAATCATACTTTGTGTGCTTTCACAGTAGAATATACAGGTGCGCGTGGGAGGATTGCTGAGCGCCATAGGAGCTGAGAACACAATTATTTAATCATGCAAGGGAAAAATCACATTTAAGCTTTAGAATCGGGCCTCTCATGCCATTTATAATTCCTGCATATAGATAATACTGTAGACACACATTGAAAGCACACTACATCCAACAGCCAGTATTTTGCTAAGCAACAAGGAATATGAAACGAAATCAGTACCAGTAAGAGTAAGCGTGTCACTCATAATAAGCAGAAAAGCAACATGTTGATATGCGCAGTCAATCTGACAGTAACTTTTATCCACATCTTGCTGGGCGAGGATTTTAAAAAAAACTGTCTACAACTTTTCTCAGTAGGAGTTCTATGCTAATGAACAAGACCAAGGTTGACATTTGAATTTCAAATCGCTGCAGCGCTTCAGGTGACCGTATTTTAGCTCGTCTCCCGATGCGTGGTTTGAATTCATGGGGGTAAGTCCCTTGGGTTCATTGATCCTGGCAAGCTTAATCAAGCACAGACATGGTATCAAGTAGATCACAAAGATGTCCTGCAGTCGCAAGATTCAGAGCATTCAGTCAGAACATTCAGTCAGAACAGCACATGAGTAAAGGTTTGAAATGATGGTGGTACAAAGTGTGTTAAAATGACATGTGCGCACCACAGGAACGAAGCCAATGGAAAGTCAAATAGCCCCTGGTCCTATTAGGCTTCTCAGTTGGTGTGATCTCATCGCAAGTTGGTCTATAGTTGCTATTGATTTAATAAAAAGAAAAATGCCAGAAGTAAATTTGTGAGTGCCTACATAAAAATGGCATGATTTCAACAGCAACATTATTGATTAATACCGTGTCTGCTTTAATGTCATGAATATGGTCTTTCTCCTCCAGGTATTACCACGGTGCTGACCATGACTACCATTAACACCCATCTGAGAGAAACCCTCCCCAAAATCCCCTACGTCAAGGCCATAGACATGTACCTCATGGGCTGCTTTGTCTTTGTCTTCCTGGCTCTGCTGGAGTATGCGCTGGTAAACTACATATTCTTTGGACGGGGCCCTCAACGTCAGAAAAGGGCAGCTGAGAAACTAACTCTAGCTAACAATGAAAAGATGAGGATGGATCCGAACAAGGTAAGAATATCTTAGCTTGGAGTTTGTCAACCTACATTTCCTCAAATTCAGAATACTTTTCTGAAAAATGTCTCCATGTATGCATTTTTTTTTTCTGTAGAGGCACAGACTTGATGATGAGCTTCCACATTCTCACATTTTCAAGTGGAAGCAGTCCCAGTCTTTGCTCTAGATTCACAAAATCACATATTTTCTTTACTTTGCAGTGAAATTTAAATTAAATTATTCATAAAGCTGTCTAAGGAGCTTAGAGAAAAAAAAGAAATGTCACCACTTCAAATAGAGGGTTGACCTAATGTTTCCTGCCTCTAGTGTGCCAAAGAAAGGCAGCCTAATAAGCTTGTACTTGCCCCGTTTGAAATCCAAATGAGACATGTTGCCAGCTGAAACAGAGGGAAATAAGGTCTCAGAGCCACTTGGCTCTTTGTCTTGATAGAAAGAGTTGCGTTCTCTTCCTCAGTTTGTGCTCCCAGGTGACATGAACCAAATACTTACGAGCAGAGATTCAAAATGGCCAACTTACCATGGCTGCATATGGACGTGCTGATAATAGTTGAATACAAAACAGTCTTTAATGAGCAGGAAAAAAAAAAATCCCATTGATATCTGGTAATATCAAAGTGAAGGCAAACGAGGAACGTAAAACTGGACTTGTGTTTTGAATCCTCTGAAAACACTATTCCTTATACTGCGGTTCATGTCCACACATATTTGCATTTACTTTTCAGTTGCTCAAGTAACCATGTTGATTATGTTTGCTTTGCAGTGGCTGGTGGGGAATGTAGTTGGCAGAGATGATACTTTGTATGCAAGAATGAAACAAAGGGATCTTGATGGTCATGACACGATGTGGGAACCAATCTTTGTGGACGACGGAGCAATTGGACTTGGCGATCAAAAGAACAAGGTACTGCAAAAATGTATTTAGATGTCAAACTGTGTTAGACTGCTCCTACACATTTACATTTAGATTGTATTCTGGCCACCTGGACGCAGCAGGACAAACACAACATTGGCATATTATCACATTATTAAGTTGATAATGTTACCGGTTTGCACGTCCAGCAAACAGAGGTTTAACATGAGCATATATTTGGAGATGTGTTTTTGGGTGATCAAAGACGCTAGGAGCTACCTAGTAAATTTTGATACTTTGTTTTCATTCATTTTAGTAAAATGTAATTTAGAGAAAACTGTTGTTACATGATATTAATACACCACACAAACTGGACTCTTTCTCTTGGGTAGATGGACCCACATGAAAACATCCTTTTGGGCACCTTGGACATCAAGAACGACATGGGCGTTTCAGAGCTGGCTCTGGGTCTCAACGACCCACGAAATACCATGCTGACATACGACAGCTCAACTCTACAGTACCGCAAAGCAGGGCTGGCCAGGCACAACTTTGGTCGAAACACGCTGGAGTGCCACATGACTCAAAAGAAAAGCCGACTACGGAGGCGTGCTTCACAGCTAAAGATCAACATCCCAGACTTGACTGATGTAAACTCTATTGACAAATGGTCGAGGATGATCTTCCCGACTGTCTTCTCCTTCTTCAACATTGTTTACTGGCTTTACTACGTCAATTAAAAGAAACAAAAGGACATCGGTGAGGGCAAAAACAAACAGCAAAATATGTTGCTCATTTGTTGTTTGTATCCGGTTCGTTTCATTTTTATGTGATCTTGTAAAGCTGGACTGAATTACTATATTCAGGACTGGATCCATTATATCTTGGAATACCCTATTTGCTGGCTAACACATGAAAACCTTATAAAAGAGAGATTACAAACATATAAGGTGCCTGTTTCTGAATAATTGTTTAAATTGTACATACATCTGTGCAATGTGTATCTTGCCATTTTTTTAAATGTTTGTTTGCATATTTTTTTATGTTTTTATTATGTTAGATCTACAGCACACACACTTATTTGCCAAAATATCATATCAGTTAGAAACCAATTGACAGTTGGCACAAAATGACCATTTACTATTAATTACACTACTTAGATGTCAGGTCAGCAGGGTTTTCCAGGATTAATTATGACAAACACACAAAATGTATTGTTACTAGCATTGACTTCATACTAATATTATAAGGGCCTGAAGTTAACAATATCATGTAATATGTAAGTAATGTATCAATTTTTTTCTACTTTATTATACAGGGAGCACTAAATAATTTACTTCCAAGCATCTTCTCAGTTCATAAACCATTTTAATATCAACAAAGAACATTCCAAAAACTCCAGGTTTTAACTCAGATTGCACTAAGAAAGAAAATTTGAAATAATTGTCTTTTGCCAAATTGTCTTTTCTTATATATTACTATATGTATTGATATTGGATTCTACCCCAAAACACATATACACAGCGTGAGTGTCTTTGGTGACGACTACATCTGAAGAAAATAGTTTAGTCTTTAGATGTATATATGTAGATATGTATTAACCACGTTGACAGAATAAAAAATTCAGAACTGCTGTAAAAGGCACTTTATTATCTATGATTATTCTTTCAAGGTTCAACAAGAACACTGATATCAAAGCGAAAAGGACTATATTGGTCCACAGAAAGGCCAGAATGCATAAAAAGCACAAAAAAAAACTTTAAATATCAGCCTTTGACAGCATTTTTCATGCAAACGATTTTTCCTTTTGTTGCCTATGAGTTAATATATTGCATCTATCTAGCAAGCCACATTAATATAATTATCATTAGTTTAAAACCTCTGAATCGTGTTGTGCATCCTGTCCATATTGAAAAAATGGTTAATGCTGTAAATGGATATAGCTGTAAATTAAAAACCAACAAATAACAGATAATTACAAATTATTTACAAATGATACTGAGCTTTGGACACAAGGTAGATTTTTATAAAAGTTGTTGCACACAAGTTCTTAAAAGCCATAGAGGCTGTACCGTCCTTCTAATACCTGGTGCTTATGATGGCTGTCTTACAAAACTAGGAACTATGTTAATAGGATTACAGTCACACTTTATGTTTCAGTTACAACAAGGTTAAAATGTAGACATTAAATAGGGCTGCAATACAAAATAGTTTCCTATCCCTCTCCCTATAGGCAATTTGTCATGTTGTCCATATGAATGAACTCTGGCGTTATGGCCTCCTTCCCGCATACGCAAAGTACCAAATAAGGACATAGAGCCGCTGCGAGTGACCAAGGCTAATGGTGAAATTTCATTGACAAGATCATTGCTGAGGACATAGAAAAAAAGAAAAGGTGACTCCAAATATCCTTCACAAATGACCCTAAAATGAGAACTAGGAACTTGAGCCTTTGTTTTAAGTGATTCTTTTGAGTTTACACAAACTAACATCAAGTTAGTTAACATCAAACAACAAACTCGAAGGGTTAATTTATCCTGGTATGCCTTCATTTTTATTGTGAAGGTGTGTGTTAACAGTTAATGTTATAATTTGTCACTTAAAATGTAGCAACCTACAGTTATGACTCACTGCATGCTCTGTACAGTAGTAACTCCTTGATATTCCATTTTTGCTCACTTTATCCTTTCTCAAAGAATTCTATCATTTCATTTGTGCTTTTTTGTGTTTGATTCACAAATTTCACTTAATTTCAATTCACAAATGAGCGTACATAAGTCTGTAATTACAATTTATTAAAGCTATATCTGATTGGTATATCAATTATTAGTGATGTTATTAAGAATATTTACAGTTTTCTAAAAAGCATTTACGTAACAGTTCCAACTGTTTTTGAGAATGACACAATGACACTGCCCAACAACTGAAATGTAAGCTTTGACTGAACATTGTTCAAAGTTTTAACTTATAACAACCTCTCTGTTGTTTACATGTTGCTCATCAAAATGAATAATTTCCACATTGTGTTGATCTGGGTATTGAAAAATGCGCAAGTAAATTGTTATGTTTAGTTTTGAAAGCTTTTTGATAGTTCTGGTGGTTTTGTCAAACTAAATTCTTCTCATCTTTCTTGTTTTTTGTTTGTTTCGTTTTTAATAATAAAAAAGAACATACAGAAAGGGATCCAGATAGATTCTGAGATCTACTCAAACTGATTATTGGCATTGTGCATTTTTCTAAAGATCAAATTTGGGATCAGTCCTTAAAAAAAACAAAAAACATATTTAAATAAGTATGTATATATCAGATAGTATATTATAAATCATCGATTGGAACATTTTAATCCTGTAAATAAATAACTAATAACTTTAAATAGAAAAGACAAAAAGGACATTTTCAATATAATGTATACTGTAATGTTAAGAGAATGCAAAGGCTGATGTTAAACTATGTAAATAGTCTATTTTACAGTGTCACTTGATCACCTCTTGTTTATTTTTGCTCTATTTGTCAAAGCACATTTCTTTGGTTTTGCCAAAATGTAACATATACTGTAATCATGAATGTAGTTGATATTCTTTTGCAGCATGTATTTGCTGCAATGTGTCAGCAAAAGTATTACAATTTATTGTACCAATGATCAGCTAGAAACAATGTGCACCACCTTTTCAAACACACACACACACACACACGCACACACGCACACACACGCACACGCACACACACACACAGTAAAAAGGGTCAAGTGATAAAGAAGCTAACGATGCCTTTGTATCAGCCCGAAAGTTAACCATCTCAGGTCAGCACAATTCACACTACAAACAAACAACAATACAACCACAACCTTCAACTTCAAACCCAAAAATTGTACTTCAGGAAAAGTACCTTAGTGAGCTTATCTCAGTTGTTTTCTCTGTACTGCATTTGCTTTCTCTGTTAAACACACGGCCCATCATACTGTGCACAGTACATGTTTACATTACAAACTGTATGGCACACTTTTATCATTGGCAGAATCTAAACACCTAAAATATTTGAAAATTCATTCAGGTACTAAATCCACCTCAGCCAGGACATGTCTCAATTTATCCAATATAAATTTCTTAATCTTCAGAATCATACTGTTTGTGGTATGACATGGTAAATGTGAGTGTGAGTGTGTGTGGTGGATGTATGTTTGCCGGACAGTAATGTGTTTCCAAAGACCCTCTGCACCTGGCAAGAAAGGTCTGCTTCATAAGTTCTACACTTTGGATATGTGTTTGTACTTCACAGCGCTTTTTTGTTTCATATATTTTTATACTTCTATACTCCTGTGTATAAAAAATAATAATAATTGCAAACACTGTTTTTGGCAAAACCTTGTAAATCCAATTTTGGCAATTTTCACATTTATATTATACAGAATGACGACATTGTCCTCCAGTGATTCTGGAAACTTAATGACAAGTATGCTTACAAAATCCTGTCAAGATCCCTTGTATAAAGCTGAAAAAATACATGGGTGTACATGGTTGGAAAATGGCTTTTTCTCTTCATTCCTGGAAAGTTAAGGTTTTTGGAAATGCAAGGTTTTCATCAGACAGCAGAGTCTTCTCTGGAGAGCAAGGACAGACTGACATCCTAAAAGCCTAAATGACACATCTTGGTGACAGTGTATGTTTGCACACACTCACAGAAGAAGCCTTAGCCTCCTGCTACCCTGGACTTCACTCCAAGGAGCATTAATCCCTCTACCCTCTCAACACCCTCCACCTTGAAAAATCCTTGTATGTGCCACTCACGAGAACATTCCCAGAAACCCAGAGATGTACCTTCTCAAAGATAAGCCCTGATAAAGTCAGTGTCTGTCTTTACAATGAAAAACCTTTGGAGATGAATACATCGTCAATAAATATTGTATACAGTTCTAAATCTGAGTGATTATTTTTGCACTTGCAGGAAGAGAAAACTGAGCATGTGGGCTTGTGACAACATGCAACATTTGCTGCTCACCAAAAAAATTCCAGTAAGACCATAGCCATGTTTACATCTTATAGTGTATCATGCTTGAAAAAAACTCAAAAAACACAATTAATTGGGATTAATTTGGAGTTTTAGCTGACACTTGTTATTCATTTGTGCAACTAGTATTAACACCATGAAACTATCACAGCTAAAGTTGCAGGAAATGTGTCTTCCCCCCCCCACAAATCTCCATTATGTTGAGAGGAAATTATATCAAGAAACTATGTTTCTATTAAGAATATGTACAGTAAGTTATGCGTACGATCTGTTTTACACTTGTAATTTTTCTGTATGTCAGTAACTTAACTATACTTTAAAAAAAAAGGATTCGGGGAAAACCTTTTAAATATGGTACAGATCATATTCCGGTACACTCATTTTTAGTATGTACGATTTGTGGATTTAATGCTGATGGCCAAAGTTTGTTTGATTTTCAAATAACTTTAGTAGCTTTAAGGTCACCTCTACATTTGCTGGCAGTGAGTGGCTACATTTTCCAAACCACTGCTCATGCATTTAAAATTCAAGGCTTCATATCACACAGATCAGTAATACGCATTACAATTTTGAGAAAAATGTGCTTATGTGATGCTGAGAGATCCTTCTGCTTGGGTAGTATGATGTCGGCAAATCCCTTACAATCTGGATGAGAACAGTTCAAACAAATACCTACCGGTTCTGTTGTCAATCATTTAAGGGCAGCAGCCCAACAACAGATCAACTCTCATAAGCTGTTCTTCATCTAGCTGAAATCTTCCAAAAAGTTCCACAACGATTCCTCTCATCTTGCTGAAACTGAAAAAGAAGCAGCTTACAACCTCCCTGCCACACATTAATTTTAGTACAGAAGCTTTTCTATGTCTCTCTCTCTCTCTCCTCTCATTGCCTCAATCCAGGCTTTTGGTTCAGGAGCTTCATCCTCCAGGAGATTCAGAAATACTATATTCATGTTTTCTTGTTATATTTCTATTATCACACAGTTCATCTAGACATTTTACTTCAAATACATCATACAATGTGTGGCTTGCACAAGGTATTTACAATTTTCATTGCATATTTCAGCGAGCTAGAGTTCAAACATTCAATGCATCAAGGCTGCTGACAAATTATTAGCCAAAGTTTTCCATTTATATTTGGTAAAAATGAGTCTACAACAGGTATTAACCCCTGTGTCAACAGTGGATCATCTTCAATAGCGTGTGTTGCTATTGTATACTACAGCCAAGATGACTACAACCAAAGGCTAAATAGTCAGTGTACTTTTGCAAACATTTGCTGTCAAAGGAGAAGCCAAGGTCTGAACATAACATGAATATGGCCGTGAACAAGGACTCTCGTCAGAGTTCTATGCAGGTTTTAACACAGCAAAAAGGCCTTGCAGCATGGTTCATTAAATCGGTCAGATGATTATACTAGAGCTACCTTTCAAGATGGAATTTAGAGTTTTCATAGAAAACCACATAACTGGCTTCAACAAATGACTCCCTACGTACACCTGCAGCGTCAGCTTTAGACGTGTCAAGGATGGCTTGTCAATATACGCTTGTTACATGCATAGTGTCTTGTAAAAATAAACTTCCATCTTCACAAGAAGTTAGATATGGTTGATGTTAACTTGACTTACAAGATGAAAAGTTTTCCACTGTGTTGTTCAAGCTAAGGCATACTCCCTCCTAGTCATGCGGACACGATCAAAGATTCCCAGTACGACAAATTAGTATTCTGAATCATCATAAACTGACTGTTTTGGCCCGAAAAAGTGGCACGTGTGATCTGTACCCTGGTGGTAATGTGGTGCTAAAAATCCTGTTACTGACATGAAGCTGTTAATGAGAAAATGTGGTTTCTGGAAGACAGCTGTCACTACAGACTGCTGACATGAAGCAGCGCCACATGACTGCACCCTTTAAAATATCTGACAGAATTTTGCTTCTAAAGAAATGGGGATGAGAAGCCATGAAACAAAAGTGGAAGTGCCTTTGGGCAAAGCACTAAAACAGTCCAAAGTTCCAGTGAAAGTTTTTTGACAGCACATATTGTACCATCTCCAGCGTATGTGCATGTTCGAAATGCATACGTAGTACAGCGTAAGACAGCTTAATCAAAATAATCTGCATCCCATAGCAACAAAGACCTTTTCAAATTTTCATTGCTTTTTTTCCTCCCCATACGAGCACAGCGTGATGCTGAATTTGAAACGGAGTAACAGTGGTGTAGAAATAGAGCTCTGGGGGCTCTGGGTAGGACATGAGTCATGACAGAACTGTAGGCAAGCCTGGCATTACAACAAAGACATTAGAGTCTAATGCAAAATGCTCCTTTTCATCTTTCACCCACAACACCCTTTTTGGTCGTCACCCACAGCCTGTGTGTGTGTGTGTGTGTGTGTGTGTGTGTGTGTGTGTGTGTGTGTGTGTGTGTGTGTGTGTGCGCGCACAACCCACGGCGTCATTTTTCGAAATCATCCGGTGTTTCAGATTAGACTAACAAAAGAAAGCCGTGTTTGTTCAGCCAATATATCATACCTGCTTTATTGTGGAGGGTGACTCACCTATGGCAGATACTTGTAATATAAAAAGCATAGCCTTGTGAGAAATCGCATCTCAAGCAAATGAAGAAGCCAAGGTTCCAGTCTAAATATTTATGACAGGGCAGAACCGCTGTTTGCACTGGATCATGAACTGTGTCTTTAATAAAACACATGCCTGTCTTCCATACATTATGAGAAGTACCACTGTACGTACTCAAGGTCCACTTACTAGATTTTTTAAAAAGAATTATCATATTAGCTTCGTGGCCTTCATTACATTATTCCACTATATCACGTGATAACAGGAGCTCATGTATGTCAACCTGTTCTATCTCCCAATGGGTAAAGTACAGCAGCTTGTTCAACCTTTAGTGTGTGTATGAGATGCAACACTAGGCTTGCAACTAACTCCAATGTAAACACACCTGTGTCCTTATTATGTGCTCAGAGCAACTGAAATAAAGTGCTATGTAATCCACACAGGGCAGGCAGGAGGGTTAGTGGTTGGATTGATGAATCAAACACAGGACTTTCATCCAGCAGACCTCTGTCCGTGTCCCAATGCAAAAACAAAAGTGGATGTTTACATTTCGTCACATCAGTTGTAAGTAACATGGCTCTATATTCACGCTAGTAGTTAGTCAGTCAAGCTAAAGTGAGCCATGCTCTCTTCCTAAGTGGATTTGTTGCCTAAACCTCAACTTAAATTTATTTTGAACAGACACTAAGCATGATACAAGTGTATACAGACACGTTGTCCCTCACACCTCTAAAGTCAAGCTGGAGGGGTAGCTAGAGCGTCATAGTATGAAGCTTTAGAGCATTGATAAATCTGCACTATTTGACGCATTTGGGTGAGAATGTGTTGTGTATGTATAAAAGACTGCTGCCATCAAATGGGAATACTCTTGAGTTTTTTGCCAGCCATCAACTTTTCAGTTGATGCTGATATTGTTTTTTTTGTCTAGTGTTCAAAGATAAGTCTGTTTCCTTTTCCCTTCAGTCTTGATCCAGTGAAAATATGCAGACACTGAAACTAGGTAACATGGCTGATTTGACAAGGCCAGAAACATTTCCCTGAACAGAGTGATATAATGACAAAACGTAATATATCTCGACTTCGCTGATCTGAGCTTCTTTTCTGTAAGCAAGGAAGAACGAGGTTGATCGATTAAACTTTACTTTTGTTATTCTGCTTTGTTAATTTTTTTTCTCATTTAATAAGACTTCAAGAAACATCTTTGGCTTCTCTGTCTCAGCCTCTCTCCCTCTGTATGTGTGTGTCCCTAGTTAATTAGGAGGAATATATGTTAATGGGATGCTGCTAGCAGACTAATTAAGATTCTGATTAGAGCAAAGATACTGTCAGCGAGTCGCAATGTGTGTGTTGGTGCGATTGTGTGCGCGTCTCGCTGCTGGCTTGCTTGTCGAGGAAATCACCCCAGCTCCAACATGCACCGTATGAGCAGATTACACAATGTAGAAAATGAAACTGATTCTTAGCTACAATGGTGAATTCCCACTTCATAAAAAAAACATTTAGTCCGACTGAACATGTTCTGCCAGAGAATGTTGTAGTTGGATTTCTTGGAAGCTGTAGTTGTAGCCAGAGTGCAAATTCTTTAAATTTGGGCTTGCAGAAGACCACAGGCTGGATTTCAGTCAGGAACACAATGATCCATCTAATAATGGGTATATTTGTGTGGTTGTGAGTATGCACGTGTCTTTGTGTGTGTGTGCGTGTGTGTCTGTGTGTGTGTGTGTGTGTGTGTGTGTGTGTGTGCATATGAAACATTTGTGTTGCACGTTGTCACTTCGAGCCTTGATGCTGCAATGTGCAGGCAGGAGTCCTGCTGGAAAAAAAAAACAAAACGAGTTTTCCCTCATGTTGTAGGCTACATCCCTCATAGCAACAGTGTATTGAAAAGCACCAAATAGAAGCAAATTAACAATTCCTTTTGTCTGTCTCGTTCTTGCCTTCTCCCTCTCAGTTTCTCTTCTTGTGAGTCACACTCTCTCAGTTTAACTTCAAGTGAGTCACACTCTCTTTCTGTCTCTTTCTCCCCCTCTATTCATTTCAATTTTCTAAAGGATTTTCTCCAGTCGTCTTTCTACAGCATTGCCCACGTGCGGTGCCATGTGCATCGCAAAGATGAAGCCATAATCCAGCATATGTATGTTGTAAGAATGAGTGACTCCCCTATAGTGCAGGGAGCTTCTCTTCATAGCAAAAGGAGATACTATGTGCCTTTCACAAATGACTCACTCATGAAGTATGCATACCATGATTGATGTGAGCATTGATGTATGCACTGGAGAAATCATGACAGTCTGATTTCACATATTGAGCTTGAAGGAGGAACGAGACATCCATGTAGGATGTAGCAGGGTGATAGTACACAATATGATGTATTGTGGGGACATAAATCATTGTTTGAAGTAAGATTTATATTTGACAAAAGACTGAAAATCAGTTAAGTCTTTCTGTTAGCATTTTGGATGGTCAGGTGTGCAAGTTGCTTTGTTTTTAGGATGTCAGAAAAAAAGCTTAAGGGCAACTTGTATTTATAGTATATAGCAAGGGTTATCGTTTAAATTCTTCCAGTCACAAATTATGAAATGCTGTTCCTCTTTCTCCTTCACAGCTACAAATCTTCATATGTGAATTTGCATTTTAACGTGCATAGATTTTGCACTTTGGGAATAAGTTGCAGGAGAACACTTGCTATATACGTTTGACATAAAAGCAATCAATCTGATCCTCACATTAACACAATACATAGTGCATGTGGACATGCACAGGCATGCTGCAGCATTTGAAACAGGCTGTATTAGAATAAATAAATTATCAGAGACTGAAGTCGGGGGATGCCATTAGTCATAAGCCATCAGAGCATACCTTTTCTTCCTATACCCTTTGGAAAGTGCACCATTTCTCTCAACAACAATTTACAGCAGACCTGCCATAACCGCTGATGTCCATGTGTGGGAGGTGCAGAATTACAGTGAGTGAAGATAAAACACTTCACTTTTGTTTGGCCTGGGAGGAGAAAACACATTTTTAAGTGCACCGCTTTAGTCCCCGAATGAGCACAGCCCATTGTAAGAAACTGTTAAGTGATTCTAGGCCAAAAGCCAAATAAATATTGGTAGAAGAATAGGTTTTCAAACGTATTACATCCTGGGAATACACAGGATGCCTCCAGTCAAGACTGTTGCCAGCTCGGAGTCATAATAAAACCGATACACATATACATTTGTCATTAGCAGATATCAAGCTTCCTCATCTAAAAGCCTTTTAGGAAATGAGGTCGTGCACATGATGTAGAGGGCATTGGGTGCGGACAGGTGTTGATGTTCTATTTTACCAACAGTTTAGGACTGTGACACTAGCAGTCTATTTGATGCTGCCAAAAAATCTACTGGCAACACCTGCTATTTACAAGCTGTTCTTTCCTTACACCTCCACCTGCACCTGATGATGGTTTTTAAGTTGGACTGAAAGCGTGAAAGTGCAACAATGTCTTTCGGTGTTTTTGGAATAACTCGTCTTATATTTCCAGTTTCTGTGCGACATACACAGACAAATTACAGGAAACCCCTAATAAATGAGTTTATTGCACCTCACAGCAAGTAACTTTCCAGTGAAATACAAAACGGGTGTAGATGAGAAAAAACAAAATAGACTTCACTCAAACGGAGCCAATCCCACATGCTGAGTCAAGCCGGCAAAGGAAAAATCCTATAGGTAATCTAAAATTCCTCCCACCGTCCATGGAGTCAAACAGGGATAAAGCTGTGCTATCTGTCACCAGACCGGTTGCACCAACTGGATTTTGGGTTAGTCATAAGCTAAATTGGTCGTAGCTTGGCGCTTTAAGCCCAACTGAAAAGTTCCGGCGCTCAGGAGTAAAGTCAAAATCTGAGTCTGAACAATTATTTACGGTTCCTCTTCGTGTGAATGTGGCCACCTTGGTGCGCTCTGTGGCTCACAAAGAGTGGGACACTGCAGTGACACACAAAAAAAATAGGGTACGCAGCACACGCTCAATATGATGTGAGCACGGTCTTTAAAATAATGATTTAAAACTATTAACACTATTCTGCAATTCTTTAATGATATATGATGTTCGGATTTCTACAAACACTGATAAAGAAAAAAATCTCCCTTCCTTTTTCAATGACCATGAGATTAACCTATTTTTTCTTTTTCCTCGGATCCATCCGTGCAGTAGCCATAGTTTTGAGGCCATGCACATGACCCTGCAATGCTGATTGTGGGTGTATATAAAACTAGGCTTAAGTTTGGTTGGTTCAACAGACTTAAAATCCATTCTAAAAGACTGGTCTTAAAGTTAGCAGATAGAAACAGCCTTAGGTAGTGTGCTCCAGGTGTCCCTCAGCCATTTGAAAACCTCCATGCCATTTATCTTCTGCTTCTCACTTCAGACTGGCAGAAGAATCCTGAAAAGATTATTAAATCTTATGGACCCCAATACCAATATGAATTTCAACATGAATGGTCTTTTTCTAATGATTCAGTCCTCAGTAAAGCGAGGCAACAGACCATTTTCTACATGATAGATGTACCCATTTGGTATATTCTCTAGTGGATACCAGTGATCCAAGTCAAATGCCTATTTATCAACAAAACACCAGAAGGACTAGAGGGCAAAGAACACACACACACACACACACACACACACACACACACACACACACACACACACACAGACACACACACACACACACACACACACACACACACACACACACACACACGCACGCACAAGGTGGTCTTCCAGTCCACTATTGCCATGATGCATGTGACCCCCCCTTTGCTGTCTTGATCATGCATATTAATCACATGCCCTTTGATGTTAAACATTTATAGTGCAAGCATAAATGTAATGTGCTGCCAACCATTGAATATTGTTGCTCAGAGTTTATGTAAATAGGTCACTGATGAAGCAAAGAGACGACGAGAGGTGCATATTAAGAAAAATAGTTAAATGTTCTCTCATGAATGCATCCAGGGAAGTAATGTTTATAACTGGATGAAATGTGCAGTTCAGGCACACATTAGTCAGGTTCACTTTGTCCAAAATTTACTTTTTGTTTAATTCTGGAAAATTGCAAAAGGTTACATTTTTGATTTTAAAAAAATGTAAAAAAAATTAAGTGGATTTATAATCATTTTTACTACTATATATTGGCTGGACTAAATATTTACACTAAACCTACATTTTCAGGGTCAATGAACCCAGTAGGGCTAATGAGAGGAAGCATTTGAATTGAGCCATTGAATCCACCTTATTTACAAATTGGATTGTTCTTTTTTGCATTGTATATAATGGATATAGGGCTGCACGGTGGTGTAGTGGTTAGCACTGTCGCCTCACAGCAAGAGGGGCCGGGGTTCATTTCCCGGGCTGGACAACCTTCTGTGTGGAGTTTGCATGTTCTCCCTGTGTCAGCGTGGGTTCTCTCCGGGTTCTCCGGCTTCCTCCCACAGTCCAAAAACGTGCAGCTTAGGTGCATTGAAGACTCTAAATTGCCCGTAGGTGTGGATGTGAGTGTGAATGGTTGTTTGTCTCTATATGTCAGCCCTGTGACAGACTGGCGACCTGTCCAGGGTGTACCCTGCCTTCGCCCATTGACAGCTGAGATCGGCTCCAGCACCCCTGCGACCCTTAACTGGATAAGCGGTTACGGAAGATGGATGGATGAATAATGGATATATATTAGTTGAATATGTGTTGCCGCACACACCACCTAATAACTAAAATATGGTCAAATAAGTGAAACATGTAATATCCGGTGGGGCTTATGATCCAACAACTGCTTTTTTTAAGATTGCAAGAATTTTTTCCTCGTATAAGTTATAGGAAGCTTTCCAAGAGAGCTACAGTCAGTGATTATACCCATATTTCTTATCATCCCTTTAACTCAAGATTTTGAGCTGAACATTAAAACATGAACAATAACAGAATACACATCATATACATGTGCATACACAGAGTGGATAAGGCTGTTCGTGTAGTTCCTTACACCATCTCACCATCATAAATTTACCCACATAACACACACCTTCAGGATCAGTGCACCCATATTTTCTCTGGCCTGTGCTAGCAAAAGCCATTAGCAAGTTGAAGGTCTATGAGGCATGAGTAAGTTGTTGTGGTTCATATACCAAGAACTATAGCATCTCAAGCTGGCATATACTCAAACAAACCGTTGTGTGCAGGTAAACTGGAGATATTGATAAAGCAAAACAATAAGTTTGACATGTCTTTACAATATAGTAATATTTGGGTGTTGTAATAAGGTTTACAGTAGAAGTTTGGAGTGGTTAAAAAAGAGGATATGCTTTTTTATTGCTAGAATGTTACATTGAATTAAAAAAATGCCTGTATGAGTTTTAATTATTAGTCTTTAATCACTTTAATAAGATATAGTGGCATGTTGTTTATTTTTCATTTTGCCACATGTGCTACATCTTTTTTTTGCTTGGCTAATCAAAATACATCAAAAGCTCTTACAAATGCAATGCTATATGTGTGTCGTGCTTCAGCTCATCACAACACAAGTTATAGATGCTTTTATCTGAGGCGTGATATTACTAAGCTTTTTTTTTGCATCCGATCCCGAGGGTATAAATAAAACAATATTTCTCGTATCTTAATTACTCATTTTAGGCTTTTCAGGTATCATTTTATGCCATGTTGTTACCCTGAAACAGTTGCTGTTAGGTTTAGGCAACAAAACGTTTTAGTCTCCCATTGAAATAGTTTATTTTGTGTTTTGAGTTTCTTGAGAAGCTCATCTAAATGCTGCAGATGTGTCATCAAATTTATATTTTAATGTGTTTTCGTGTGAAGTCAGATTTTGCTTTCGGGCCAATGGGACATTTTTTGGACCATTGGAGTTTTTGAATAATGGGTCGTCAGAAAAATGGACAATAGTCCCTGGGAAGGTGAGGTTTTTTTGTGGCGTATACTTCATGTTTTTTTCTGTTGTGTAGCTGATGTTTTTGTGTATTGTGAAATTGATGTTTTCATGTGTCGTCAAATTGATGTTTTGCTTTCTGTCCAATAGGAGAAGTTTCGGACTATTGATGTTTTGGAAAAGTGGGCCGCTGGAACAATGTTTTTGTGTGTTGTGAATGTGATGTTGTCTTGTGTCCTGAGGTTTAAGTATTCCTGTGTTGTGAGGTATATATTTTCGGTATGTCATGCTGATGTTTTCATGTGTGTTGATGTTTTCCTTTGCTGTGAGGTTAATGTTTTTGTGTCTTGTGAAATTGTATTTTTATGCCTTGTCAAGTTGGTGAATGTTTTCTAAAGCCTTCACGTGTCGCCAAGTTTGTGAAGATGTTTCTTCATTTACTTGGTTTGTGTATATTTGCAGTGTATTGAGCAGTCAGGGCCACCACATTAGCAGGTATATTATATTGTTCTTCAGCTACACTGTGGATAAATGATGGTTTTGGGTTACTAAAACATTACATTACATTACATTACAGTCATTTAGCAGACGCTTTTATCCAAAGCGACTTACAGGAAGTGTATTCAACATAGGTATTCAAGAGAACTACTAGTCACTAGAAGTCATAAGCGCATCTCCTTTCTTAAACAAGCATCTTAAAGCATAAACCAGAGCAAAAGTATAGTGCAGAGGCAATTTACTACGAGAACAATAATTGCAACGGACTAATACGAATATAATAAGTGCTACAAACTACTACGAATAGGATAAGTGCAGTAAACAAATACGAATTCAATAAGTGCAGCGAACTGATACAAATACAGTAAGTGCAACAACTAATACGAATGCAATAAATGCTACGAGGAAGACTCAGGGTAGTACTTCTTGACAAAGTTGCAGAAAATATTCTATGGCTTTCGATAAATACAATCACTATCTGTATTTTGGTAATTCATGTTCTGATTTAGGTGCAGTTAAGAACATACAGTATAACTAAACACAAATTTTCAGATGGTGACGTACCACAGCAATATCTACACACAAAAACTGAGACTTCAGTAAATGCTCTTAGCAAACAAAAAAATGAAAGACCTAAAAATAGCACTAATGGAAAATCGCAGATAACCTTCCAAAACCCCCCTCCAGCTATGCTTTCTAAAATAAAACAGACGTCAGAATATTATTATCACTCTGTACAGTATACAGTATGAAAAGCCCATGGAGTACCAGGAGGATGAGGTCATCATTCAACATGACCTCCACTTCCTGAGAGTAGCATGTGTCGAGGAAGAGAGGCGCTGTGAAACCCACATCGTCCGCTTCAAATGCCAGGTGGATCCCACAGGGTGCCCTAGCTGTGCACAAATGTTGAATAATTATGTGTTAATCTGCCTGTGAGAATAGGAAAGACAAGTGGAGGAAGAATCAGACCCTCTGTCAAAGCCAAGAAAACTGCTCATTAGCCACATTAGCACTAAATTACGTGGCTTAAGATGTCCAAATTAGCCAAGCCCCCCCCGGGAAGAGCGCCAGGCTTCGAAGAAAATTTAACATAGCGTTCAAACTTTGGAATAACACTTTCTAATCTGTCACGTGATGACATTGGGCCTAAAAAAAACACTTTTTCCCCATAGGATTACATTGGGGAAATACATGTCTGTAGATCTGATTATATATATGAAGCTATAGCGTGAGTTCAGTTACTACACTTTTGTATGCCAAGGCCTTTAGTTTATTCCTCATACATCTGCCATTCACTCCTCACACATGCTCACTCATAGTGTCCTTGCTGTCATTGTTTGGGGCTGTCAATGATGATATCAGCTGGTCTCTATCAAATAGCACAGGGACACAATTGCGTCGTTAGCCTTTCATCTTGCTGCCGTCTCTTTTTAAATATGATTGTCTCTCTACCTTCAGTACGTTCATGCTGCTGTTACACGCCCCTCTACCTCCACGTCGCCCCCCCAATCTACGCAGATCCATCAGCTTCATCAACTCAACATTCCATCAGCCACCACCACCACCAGTGTGTGGTACTCCACGCCGCCCCTCCATTACAAATCTCCCTGTAGAGTCCAAGTGCCAAAGACTCTGTCAAGACTCATCATTACATATCATCTGAACAATTCTCATAGTAATGAACAGGGCCCAGTCTCCAGTGCTATATCTAATTCTGTTTATACATCCATGTAAACATCTCCACAACTACTGTAGAGCACATGTGCGCCAGGAAGCCTCATTTGGCTGACATCAAAAGCATAGAAGGGGATATTAGCTATTGAAAAGAGAGTCAAACTGTTCCAAAACCCACAAAATGTGTGTGTTCTTCCATTGATGAACATGTTAACCAATGAAGCACTTTGTTAAGCCGCCCTTATAAATGGATCTTTAGAATGAGTGTATGTTATTCTATGACGGCTTGGAATAAAAATGTTTAAATTTAAGTTAAGTGGAAAAATTGGCTTGAATAGGATGTTCGGCAAATATAGACATCGCATACATATGCAGTCTTCTTTGTCCATAATCTTCCAAACCGTTTGATGCCAAATATTGAACACACAAGAGAGTCCATTATTATAAAATCCTCATGCAAGAAAATCTATTTCAATAATTTAGATGTTCTGCGCCTCTGATTTAATCCATTTTGGAGGGATCCAGGAGAACAAAAAGCATACAAAATAGGTTGTGTGGGAGAAAAGATCCACAATTTCTTTGCATTAGCAGGGATTTTACAATCCGAAGGCATAAAACAAAAAGCAGAATGCACATATAGACAAATATGATTATTACATTGTCTGGTTAGGAAATGAGAAATATGTTTGAGCGGCATTGATTTTCTTCTACAAACAAAAACACTCAACACACTGACCTCAAAAGAGAAAATAAATAGTTGAAATAAATTAACAAGAAATACCGAATATATTTGGCATTAGAGTTTGTTAGTCTGTGATAATAGGACATTTTCAGTTTCTGACAAAGCCCTTAAAGAGGGAAATGTCCGAATAGGGAAGTTGTCAGTGTTTGTGGTTGTAACCATGATGATGAAGCTCTCTGTACCTTATCAAAGTAGCAACCATGTTTCCATAAACCCAAGTCCAGCAGCCTAACATGGTTGAAATTGCCTCTGTGCAATTTATTTCTTTGGCCATCACCCCAAAAACCCATCACACACAACAACTCCAAATTCACAACCGCAATTACAATTAAATTTGCAAAGCAGACAAATGCTGTATCATCATGCAGCTTCCAAACGGTCAACCAGCCTTTGATCAGCACAACTGAAAGCAGCATGAGTGGCACTTGTGCGTAGAGACAATACTCTGATTGCTGTGTAAAGCTGGACCAACAGCTCCTTTGGCAGGTCAAACTTCCTGAGCTGGCACAGGAAGTACATCCTTTGCTGGGCCTTTCTGTGACGGAGTCATTTGGCACATTCGTTGTACATGTTGCCTTAGTTTGACAAGGTTCCATCCATATGCAATGAGACATAAAAGATGTATATAAAAATCAGTTTTAATCAAGAGTCCTTAATGTAACAGTTTGACATATCGTATTGCATGAGGGTTACTTTCAACAATGTATGTGTAATATTTAATAATCATTCATTTCTTAAACCCTAATTATAGTAGTGTGATGAGTGTAAAGGAAAAAAATCAGTTTTTTGAGACATTTTTAACAAAATGTTGGATGTATATGGATCAGTAGAGCAAGTATCTCAGTGCTTGAAAATATGCCACATTGCATACACTAGTGACATAAAACTGCAGCACGGCCACTTCATTATTAAAACCATTCATACATGCATTATCAGAACTTGATTGAAATATAATGATGTGCATGAGACAGTTGAGATGACAGCAGTATGGCAGTTCCTGTCAGTCTGCCAGCAGGTGTTATGAACATTGATACCTCTTGCCTTATGTAATATTATTTTTCATCATTATGTTCCAAACACATTCAGGTACTAGAGTTTTTGAACACCGGCAGTATCACTTTGACAATAGGTTATTGGTTTGGACATGACATGAAAACAAACCGTGAAACTGGTTTTGTTTCTCCGTTGAGACTTCTTTAATCCTTTTTGCTTTGATGCTTTTCTCCCTCTGGCTGTATTTGAGTATCAAAGATAATATAGGAGGGGTTGTGTTTCCTTCTCCTACAACGAGATTCTGATTATTCCAACATACATGACAGAGAACAGATGTAACATGCCAACGTTTCATCAAATTGACACAAGCACATTTTCCAGCACTTCCATCTCCAAGATGAATGAGCAATACAGCGTGGTAACAAATAGCGTGATCAAATAAATTGAAATGCTGACACCTCATCAGACAGAGATCCATGCACTTCGTGAGCACCCTTGAATGGAAAGCAAAACACCAATCACTGTAACTGTGAAAAAAGACTGGAGAATAAAATACAATTAATCTTGTTCTTCTCCCCCCCCCCCATTTATTTTTTCGTGAGTACAGTGCTCTAGGGAAAGAAGACATCCAATATTACAAATAAACATCCTCATCTGCATGTAGATAATTGAAAGTTAGTCAGTGACCTTTCCTGCACTACATTTTGTAAACAATTCTCAAAATATTAATCCTGTGGCTGACATTTTCCTTTTAAGAGTATTTAACTGTTGGTTGCCAATATTGTATATATTGTCACTGAAGACAGTAATGAGATATCTTAGCTGTGATGGTAATAATGCCAGGGATATAATAAAAATAAGAATCGGCATATGAGCGCATAAGCCTACATTTGAGTTATTTTTATACAATGTAGGAGCTTTATGAAACGAAAAAAGAAGGTCCATCAAATGACAAATTAAAAGCAAACTAATGTGTATGCTTAATACAGGAATGTCAAAAATAAATTTCATATTGAAACTTTCAAATGAGTTTGATGACTTATACTGCATTCAATTCAATGTGATCGACAACAAGTTCTGAGATTATCAAGCCATCCCCTCCATCATACAACAAGATGACAGCCAATCTAGCTCCTCTGAGGTTGTACACTGACACATTCGTGCTAGTTAACATGATGCATTATGCTACTTAGCAGGTATAATGTTCACCCTGATCACCATCATATTTTTAGGATTACAGTTGAGACTGATGGAAACGCCTTTAGTTGTGCAGGTATTGGTCATAAACCAAAGTATTAGTCAAATGTATGGATGGGATCCCCAAATGCTACTGCACATTTACATGTTGTTATTTTTGTTTAGCCTTCTTTTAGTGTCTCTTCTTATAGTCAAAGTTGGTAAAAGTGTTTTGCCAAATCTGAACTCACAAGTGCACCAGTAAGCCAAGAGTATTTGCAAAACCATGATAGCAATGCTTGCACTGTGGGGTTCTGATACAGTTTTCTTTCACCATGTCTACAGTGTGAATAGCTCCCCTATGCCCTGAAACTTCCTTAACAGCCCACTGGCACGCAGTGCATGTTGATTATCTAGCTGAATGTGACGAGGTGAGAGTGGTCTATAGTCTATGCATGCATGGTTATGTGACAAATGATGTGGATGTTAATGTGCTTTGCGGCCCCCCCACAGCATGGAGCCTCATGTTTGTGAGCTCTCTGATTAAACCATGTGGCTGTGCGGGATGAGTCATTCACTCGGTCAGTTAGCCAGCCCCTCTTGGCTCCTCCTCAAGGCCGTTTGGTTACTGGATGCCCGGCCATTTAACTGGCCGATGATGCAACGGCGCCACAGCACAGATGCTCCCTGCTGAGTGCCTCCTCTTAGCTCATCAACAACAGCAGGCTCACGTCAGCCATCGCTTCTATATTCACTCTCAGCTCGCCCGTCTCCAGCAGGCAGCGATTGCATTATGCTGGTTACGATTATTGGTTATTGCTTATTTATAGGGCGTTTCGGGCTGCAGCCAGATTGAGTTCCTGCTGCAGTTAATAAGTTGGTCTGGAGAACGTAGACATCCTCTGGCAGGAAGACCAGAATCATCCACATTGCATTGGCGGTTTACTTGCATTGACAAAAATTGGCTCTATGGCTGTTTTCTTTTTCAAATAATTGTTATTATCTTGGAAGAGGCTCCTCATGTAGCCAAAGGAGAAGGATTAATGAATATTTTTTTCTATGAATCAGACCATTTCCTTGTGCTCTGACAGCCAAACATATATGGTGTCTTAGACACAGTATATGACTAAAACTAGCCCAAAAAAAAACAAAACGAAAATGTTGATGGCATCATCTAAAACAGGGAAGAAAAATAAACAATATATCGACCCAATGTCATGTCCCTCTCAAGAAACTTACACCACACAACTTCAAGGTGTTTGTGGTTAACAGGCTAAGAAGTAGTGAAGTTATTAACATGCTTCTATATTTTCAAGCTACTGGAGCTTAAGGACAGTATCAGCCTCCTGCAGATGGTGATGGTGGCTGGTGATCAAGACATTGGACCGTTATATGGAGCTGCATTCTGGAAAATGGCAAAGCACCAGAGCTGATCTGATAATGCTCTTTGACTTTGCAGCAATAGATTATTAAGGACAGGGACAAGGAGTGTACAATTAGGCTTAAAAAAAAGATTTTAGCAATATGATATGGATCGTTTTCTGACTCTGGCCACAGCCTGAAGAGAGAGAGAGTGAAGTTAGATTATCTTTGCACATTTGAGATGATTGGTTTTGCAAATATAATAATAATGATCATAACAACAATCTGTTTAACCGATTTCAATTTTAGGCTGTCAGATGTAATCTCAAACCATTTTGCTGGGGCTGTGAGCTATAGTTTCAGTTAACTTGAAATATATTCAACACTACATATAGTAATATTAAAAAAAAAAAAGGAATTTCACAAGTGTAAATAATAAAATGTTTCTCTTTGGCTGCCTCAGTTCCAGGCTCTTGGTATTGTGCATGCTGGCTCAATCCCACCGTCATGATTTACGCGTACATCGTTAGTGTTATTGGCAACACCTGCGCTCACCCTGCTATGACAAGTAGAAATATCTATATTGTAAATTCTGTGAGGACCGAGAAGCAGTTTGAAGAGGTGAAAAGAAGGTAGGATAATAAGGCAGTTAATGTGGTCTTTGTTTAGAAACAAGGTCAGCACCAAATAGGTAGTAAGTGAAAATAAACTGGGAGTAGGCAAGCAAGCAAAAGTCAAAAAGAGGCAGTGATTATAAGTAGGCAGGCAGGCTGAACAGGGACTGGAACTAATTTGTGCAGTGAGACCAGACAAGACTTGTGGTATGGCAAAAAAAAAAAAAAAGAAATATGGCAAGGTAGTATGGCATGCAGGAGAACAAAGCTGTAAATTATACTGTGCAGCATCATTACAGCACTTTATCGTCATTACAGCAATGTCCTTGCACTAAGTCCCACGATGCAGAAACCTCTCTTATCTTCTGCTTCTGTTATTTCATCAATGGCAGGTCAATCCCACCCCTTCGCTCAAACTAGCTGCACATTAGAGAGCCTAACAATTTCACGTCAAAATTCAATCAGACTGACCTCAGATTGAAGTCAAGAGCCGAGGTCAATTTGCAACTGGAAGCAGATACCCTGCGCTTCACAGAAATGAATGGGGCGCAAAAATCCAGTCTCCACTTTGAGGCTACGAGGCAAGATAGATGATGTGGCAAATGAGTGAAGCCGGAGAGTGATTATAAAGGAATGAGGGGCAGGTGCTAATCATGGATGGCAGAAAAAGCTGAGGACAGCAGAGGTAAAAGCAGTGTGTGAAATGACAAGGACAGTTAAAAATGGCAGGCGTAGAATAAGAACATACCAAGAAAGAGTTTTGGTCTTGCACTAATATGCAGGCATATTAGCATGAAAAACTTGATCTAAAACTACTAGTTTTGCCTTTCCAAACCCATGTCAACGGAACCTTGCCAAATGCAATGTTTTCCTCTATTTTTTGTTTTCTTTAAACACCTATCCCATCCCAACTCCAGAAATTAGTAGTTCATCCTATAAATAAAAAGAGGGAACAAACTAATTTACAATTAAATAATAGATATTCATATTTACGGTGCCAAGTGCTTTGAATGAACCATCAGCAACAACCATTGATCATAAAATGCTGCTGCATGACAATAAAATATGTGTGATCATTATGTTCATTTATATTAATGCCAACATTCAAAAGAAAACATCAAATAAAACAAAGCATGGAAAGAAAACAGACTGGACATACAAACCTGGAACATGCAAGATAATCTGGTTTTCTCCAACATTCCATACTAACCACAATAACACTGATTAAAGACTATATGAACTGAACTCAAACTCCCCGACAGACACATTAAAACAGATCACTTTTCACGGAATTCCCCGTCTCAAAGTTTAGAAGAAAGGGGAAGGAACTGAAATGTACTAAATACGGACTGATTGAACAGTTCCCACGGGAAGTGAACGTCTCAAAGTACTCTAAACCATCATGAAACAACAGACAAAACGTGCAAATTTTATTGTGGAGATAATAAAAAAACAAACAAAAAAAAACGCTTTACAGTTACTCCATTAGCACACCCTGGCTTCAACACATTACATTGATAACTGTAATAATACGACTTGAACTACCTCTCCCAGGTTGTTTGCTATTTTATGTCTGTAGCTCTCAATTGCTGATAATTGTAATAAACTGGGATAGCATTCTAAAACAAGATCTTTTCAACCTCACACACACATACAACCTCTACATGCACAAGCTTTCATAATCAAACACAAAAGCATTCCTCAAGGCAAATAACCACCATGTCGTATCATCCCAAAAGAAACTCTAACTGCCTCACTGAAATTCCTATACTGGAGCAAAATGGGATTAGCTTCCATTCTTAAAAGGAATAAATGAGTATTTATTAAAATAAGCTTACCCTGATGTATGCCATCTTCAAGAATCCTGCACATCAAGCCCTAACCAACACAGAATTAATTCAAGTCTGCATTTCAAAGATTGGGTCAGTATTGATTAAATATGTTTTTGTCAATCATTACTGACGCAGATTGTAGATTCATAATCAATAACACATCAATCAACAACATAGATGTCACTTAAGCAAAAATCTACGAAGCTAAATTACGTATTTTTTTTCTACAGATTATTCACATCATCATACAAACTCAAAAATAATCAGGGGAGATCTTAACAAAGTTTTAACCCAACAATCAACAACTAGAAGGCAATAGCAAGGCACTGCTTCCCCTTTACACCTTGCATTAAAATGCATCTCGTAGTCAGATACGATTGAGATCCGATTACCCGTTCGTTATAGGCGTGGACACATTAACCTCATTAATGCAAGGTGTGAGTGGGGTCATTGAGACAATATACACCATTAAATGTAGGCGTAAAACTTAGTGACAACAGTTGTATAAATAATTCAACAGTAAACCAATAATCTCATTATTTTCATTGCTACATCACTCATTCTCCCACATTGATTTTTTTTGTTATAAAAATCAAAGGTCTAAGGACAGAGGGTGACCCCTGCTGTACACATTGTAAAGCCCCTTGCGGCAAATTTGTGTTATTGGGCTATATAAACAAATTTATTGGACTTTATTTCCCCTCCCTAGCTACTCAATTATTAAAAGGACTCTGAGGGCTGCACCTGCCGCCACAAAGCTGATTTAAATGCTGCCTACCCTCCTATAGTTTATACTTCTTTAATTTTCTCCTTAATGATTTTGTTGGCCTTTTGACCTCATGCTCTAACATTGCAAACCAGATAATAAACAGATAAATGATGACACATGGCTTTTGTTTCATACATAATCACTGATTAATGCATCTAGCATCAGTTTTTGCATTACATATATGCTCTTTTAAAAACACTTCAAAAGTAGGTTTACATAGTTCTTAAGTTTACTTGCGCAATAACACAATTTGGTTTAAGCAATAAATGCAATATTTTAGGTTAAGGAATATTTTATGGTTTGGTTTATAATAAGTATGTTTGATACGTTAAATCCTGAAGTTGCATAATAAAACTATGGAACTATAACTCAATACGAGAGGTTTCATACCAATATGAACAGTGGTCCCCTGGGTGAAATGTCATGTGTTTGTAACTAATTAACAATTAGTGTTCACAATTAATAAAATGTAGGCATTGCAGTAAAACTGTGCCACGAGGAAGGAAAAAACAGTTTCCTGCTTGACTCATTTCCAGTTCTGTGTTCAGCTTAAATCGTAAAACAGTGTTGGCAATCTTGTGTTGGTTCTTTGGGGTGTCATGGGAGTCTGAATTGAGAAGTCGGGAGAAAAGCTTTCAACAAGACATCTTACACAGACTAAATCCCTCATGTGAATTGTCAGAAAATTGAATAAGCCCACATTCATGGGTTAGCACTATTGAAATATTTCTAAAGCATTCTGCATTTCTAGCAGCATTTAAAATGCAAAGGGAACATATTGCAGTTCTCTAGAGGTTGAGGTGGAGAACTACTTAAGGGATCTATGGGTTTTAATGGGATCCGTCACATCCATCCATCCATCCCTGGTTGTTAATGCAAGCAGTAACAGATCAGCCTTATTCACAATGACACCATAACACAACAGCAGATGTCTACAGTATTTCCTTGCCTATACACAAGAGAACCAAGAAAGAAAAAATATGTTTTATCATTCAAATACTCAAGCAGAGAATAAAAAAAAAAAATTGTCTTTTACTTACAAGGTAGTGGACGTAGAATGTTATCAATTCACAAGATATTACCAAGAGTAAAAAATAAAAAAAAAATGTAACCGTTGCTGTGAATTGAATGAATGTGTACATTTAGTAAATGCTCTCTGCGATTCCACTTTGATGCAAAGTGCTTTAAACTTCTGAAAGATTTTACAGGAACAGTGGAGGCTACTTCCCTGGCTTTGTCACCACACAGTCATTATACCTCTGCCTGCAGTCATGTTAAATGCAATGCAAAAGCCAAAAGGAAGAAAAAAACACCTAAACACACAAACTCACCCTCCCTCCAGCCCAACGACCTCCCTTCAACTTCTGTTTCGTACAAGACTGAAAAAAAGCTTTCACTCAACATAATCTCTGCAGCAATTAGCACATATATCATCTGAGCATATTAGAAAAAACAATATAGTATTAAATGTAATTTCTAGCAGACATGGATGTTCCATCAACCAATTGGACAACCTCTAAAACTGTCCGTCACTAACCAACAAACTAATTAGTCATTTTCAATGCAAACTAGGCTGTTTCATTGATTTCTTTCTTGGCTGAATTGCTTTTATTGTATTAACAAAAACACACTCTGGTTGTCAAGTGTAAATTAATGTAATTCTTGATCTGTCAGTTCTTGATCACGTATTTTGAGTGACAAATATAGCATAGTCATTCATTTTTCTCTCAAGTACTGACTTTGAAAGAAAGTCACACAATGGCAGTAGACTTGTGAAATCAAAAGATATTTTTTCTACTGGGCCTTTGTAAACTTTAGACTGAGCAGATCATCTTGAAGCAGACGTAAAGAGATCCCTTTGTGCACAGTAATCACATGCTTGTGCTAAAACGTTACATATATCAGTTATAAATTAGTTTTTTTGGTCTTGTTTTTCTGCTTGAGGAAGAAATGAAGCTGACGAATGACTGCAGTAGTACGAGCAAAACGTTAAAAAGTAATGATTGATCTTGTGAACAAACCACTTAAATTTAGTGAATTTGCATTTTATTTTATGAAGTGGCACTTTCTGTGATTCTTTGAGACCAGCCCTAATGGAAAGAAAATGGCTTCAGAACAGATCAGGCCTAGTCTAATTTCCTATTGTCACAAGGCTTTATGAAACAAAGGGTGACCTTCAGCTTCCTGCACTCATCTTTCATTGCGTTCCTAATTTCTCCCACTATACATAACCAGTCATTTGATGGCCGCTAACACAGACTCATGTGACCAGGCTAACTCCTTTGGGTCACATAAAAGACAAGATTGGTAGTTTGGGCGAAACAAATCACAACCCTACCTTCTGTCTTTGCATAGTCACAGAGGTCATCAGCACAATTTCCTCTGCTTGAAACAAATGAAAAAGTAATTGCTGGTGTGCTACGAACACCTCAAATAAAACAGATTGTTAAATAATATAATCTTATTAAGACTTGCCCAGCAGTGCTTTTTCCATGGGTTCATTGGCTTATTTTGCTTTCTTACCACTTAATTTTGCTTAATCACTGATGCTTTTTCAGAGATAATTTAATGTTCTGACACTTTTATTGAAGATATACATGTTTCCACAGGAAAACAAGTATTGACAAGGAAAATTTAGAGACTGAATGAAACAATCCTCCTTTGCAACCTCCTGTTTTCAAATGTTTCCTCAAACATACTGAAAACATTATAAGGGAAGCTAAACGCAAAAGCGTTTGTAGGAATATCTGAAAAAAAAAAATCTCCTACTTTTACTGAAATTCAAATTATTGCGATGTATGAACACAAAAAATAAAATCACAAGAATTATTGTTTTTCAAGAATAAATATAAATTAAACAAAAGGAGGGCACAAAAACATGGATTCGTAAGCCATGAATGAATCCTCAGGGGACAAATTAGCAAACATAGAAAATCCAATCTAGAAGCTAATTAGAACATGTAACCCACTCCTGTATGCCAAGCGGTTGGGGACAATTTAAGAGACAATGCAACCTTGAAGAAAAAAAAAAAAAAATAGAAACATGTCCTAGAGACAGTTTAATTAAGGCACATGTGATGGGAAATTCATCAATCTCTTTTAAAAAAAAAAAAACCAAAAAAAAAAAAAAACATCTATCTTTGATTAATTAGTGAGCTCCTACCTTTTGCAGTAATTGGACTGTTATAGCCAGGGGCAAATGCTTGCTACATTACTAAAAGAAAGTTCTATGCACAGAACAAACTGCTGTGGTGCAATGGATTGTTTTTTGGTTGTTTAATATTCAGCATCTTAATCCCGCTTCAGCACCTTTACCAATCTAAAACATCATGAAACGATGCCTCAAAGTGGATTATTATCAGAATGAGGTGAAACCAGGCAGTTCCTTTCTGTGGCTTTTATTTATGAACACCAATTAAATACCAGCATCATTATAATCAGCTATACTGGAGCACAGCCAAGGATGCAGTAGTCTATCCCCCAACATCCAGCAAGGCATTGACATCTCATGAACATGCATGTACACGTGTCGGCCCAAACATGCAAGTGTAATGCATGCCAAAAATGCAACAATGTGCTTAACTATGAAAACCTGAAGTACACATTATCCATACGTATAGCTGATATGGAACCTTAAATCATAGTAAAACTTTTCCTCAATCACTGCTTCACATTTGTTTAAAAAAATTCAAATATGTTAAAAGTGTAAATAACATTTTACAAGGCCACTTCTGAGGGTTGATAAGGAGAACCACTGACCGTTTATAAAATAATCTAACATTTTCACACAAAGTGGTATAACTAAATCCTTATGCACTGCAGTCCTTGTTCTACATACTTTAGTGACATTGTTTTTCACCAACAATGCATCAACTCCACATGTTATGCCCTCCAAAAGTAATAGTCTCTGCTTTAAAAAAAACAAAAAAAAACGTGGCTACCTCCTAAGTCCTATCCAAATTGATCAACTTTCAATAGTGCTTTCACAAAAATCACAAAACACAAGAGCAAATTACACAACATATCATCAATTTAGAAAACAGCAAATCACAAAACACAGCAGTTAAGAACAACAGCAGTCACATCACATCACAACAGCAAATGAGCAAACACAACAGCAATTCAAAAAGCACAACTGCATTTTGCGAGATTCAAACCATTATTGGAAACTGGTGGCTGGTACATATTGGACTAAGATCCCTTGTGGCTGATTTTTCTTTGGCAAATGGAAGTGCTTCTTTATTTAGATTTCTGGCAGACTGCCTTGCTGATGTTTTGTTTTGTTTTGTTTTGTGATTTGAAATTCAAAGCGTACAACATTCTCATGATTGGTTCCTTGTTAATGTCATTTAAGCTCTACAGTAAAAAGAAAACGCAACTCGAGCAAAATCACTCACATGACAAACAACCATCTGAGTAATGGAATCAACAGCTCTAGTATAAGCACATAAGGCCTGTGAGGGTATAAATATAACCAGAGCTCCATGGTCTGTGTGACAAAATAGGTGAGAACACACCATGTGTCCCCATGTTTCACTGCCATATTGTTACAAATCTAACCATGCTTTGTTTGTTTAGCCATAGTTCCATCATGATATGTATCCGCAGACACTTACTTTCCAGGGTTTGTTTGTGTTTTGTATCTTGTTAACTTACAGTTCATATAATATCAACATCGCTCGTTAAACTAAAACATGGACAGATATTGTTAATTGCAGTTATTGTTTATTGGTTCAGGCATTTAATTAGTTAATCATTAAATCTCTTTAATACTTACCAAACCAACCATGTGTTCCAGAGTCTGAAAGAGGAGATGTCCAAACATTTCCTATATTTAGACACTGGATGACATCAGCAGTGACCTCATGGGGTTAGACCAAGTGTGCGGGGGAGTAGATTTTGTAAAGGTATGTATTTAATTTAGTTGTCACCTGTTATGCATGTTTGCAATTGTGTAACATATGGTAAACTACCTTAAAGTGCTTTCTACCTGAAGGTTTGTTGTAAGGAATAACTTTTGTCACTTAACCTGTTTGAGGAATAATTAGTGTCGCCTGCACTCATGGTACGAACTACATCCTGCTAATGAAATGCCGTATAAAAGCAGATGCCTTTTGCAGTTACGGAGGGAGTGGACATCAGTGTTTAGTTGTGTTCACGTAATGTTAGTTTCATTTAAGTTGCCTTTATTAAGAATTGTTTTCAAACTGTTTGTTTATTTTTTGCTCTTATATATTCTTTGTAAATATGTTCCGGTTACACGCGTGGCAGGGCCACTCTTGTAAACCTCAGCTCAAGTCTCCAAAACTCTAAACATATGTTCTGCTTTGCATACGCTTTGCAATTCAACATTTTGCAACACACTACATATGGTTCACTACACAACCTGCAGAAATCTGACATAAACTTACTTGTTGGCCATTTAAAAACAACGCCATCAAAAATGCCACTACCATGGAGCATGGATTTGCCAATACACCCAATCCCTTGATTTTCAGCTCATCAATCAGGATGTAAGCAGTACAAAGAGGCCAAAGGTGAGTACCCTTTTTACAAACAACAATGGAAGCCATCATAGCAGTGTAAGGAAGAGTGAGAGGTAGGGGTGGATATTGATGTGGGTACTGTACAGGTGCCTGTACTACGAAGTGGGTTCAACCTACCCAGGGTATCTTCTGGTTATCTGGCTTAACTTACCTGAACAACCGCATTCAATCTAAGCGGTCCTACGTAGCTAATATTCAACATGGTAAATCAACACAGGGTTTATCGATCTGGTTATGAGCGTGTTTACATAAAAACAATTTTTTGACAGAGCCGCGAGGATGAGATCTGGCGTGCAGGACTCCAAGGTTTTCAATCATGGTTGTAGCATATTGAAAACCAGGTGAAGGAAGGCACTTCTTCAGGTTCTTGCTTGAGGTTCTTCTGGTAGGGTGGATGTCCTCTCAGCCTATGGAGATGTTTTGGCTAACAGTGGGCCTTCAATGCGGCAGACAGACAGATTCTTGCTATTAACTTCTTGAGAAAGGGGGTGCAGTTTTTGGCGCTAACGGCAAACCATGTTTGATATGACATTACTGAAATGCAGCACTATACGACTGATTTTAACTAGCTAATAAAAGTAGGGGCAGTACATTAACAATTGTATTATCAGTATGTGTAACAATTAATTCTTCTTAGTTATGAGCTATATGCTTTCGGCAAAGCTTTCCAAGGACAAGCCATTTCAGACTCCGCTTTAATTACTTGCTATTACTTCTTATGCTGACAACAAGCTAATACAAATTCATAAAAATCCCAGGGGCAAAACTCTGTGGTTCACAGTACAAATGCCCATATATTAGTTTAGTGTTATTATATTAAGACTAATGAAATAAAATGATTTAGGAGGTGTAATTTCATTCACAGATAAACAATTGGACTTGCATAAGTAATGTGTGCTGTTAAAAAGTCGAAGAATAGGTCAAAGATATACAGGACTTTCAGAAGACTGCTGTTTGTATTCCTAATGAAACCAAATGGCAACATTGACTTATTTAAATTTTACGTCGGTAACTTAGAGTGTAACTTAACCCGCAGGTCTGAGCCAAGTCCGCCCACTGTGATTTTAAAAAATGCAAAAAAGTGGGCAAGGGGGCGCTGAATCAGATGAATGTATATGTTATCAGACCACAGATGACACAAAATTACACCCCGCGGTCCCTTGCCTCACTCCCAGCCACTGGGAAAACACTTCAATGAGAGGAGAGTAGGCACATGCTTCTAAGAAAACCCTCATGTTGGTGCTCTTCGGAGTGGCCATCTTCTCTTCATGTGGTTGAAGTCTTCTAGCGGTGAGGAACAGGGACTTTACGGATAAGGTAAAAAATGATGGAGATGTGGGGGTGAGGCGAGATGGGTGATCTGATTAGAAGGTGATAACACTCTTTTATTTCATGACATAGATAATCCCAAACAGTCAATTATATCAGAATTGGTCTTGCTAGATTAGGGCTTCAAAAACATTAGATGGCCATTATCAACCATGGAATGATGATTTTTATAAATTTGGTGACACGTTAAAGGTTTTTATCACAGAACACACAAATATCATTTACTTTAAATCTTAAAAAAGAGGTTAAAGTGTGCAGTTACTCTATAAATTGTGTTATCTTAAGGGAAACCATTGTGGTTTATTTAACTTAACCAATCATTTGTTTTGTTGTTGTTGCGTTTTAGTGTAGTTCAAATTCAATATGCAATGTTAATTAAATGTTTAAATCTTCGATTGTAATCAGGGAGAAAATTTGTTTTCCTCAAAACGTCATTGAGAATGCAGTTTAGTTGTACGGTAACGTAGGAGACAGGGTTGTAAAGCCAACAGCTGTCCCTGAAACCCAATTATCCAACCAACTGCTGTTACCTGATCCAGTACAAAGGAAAATTGTTGGCCAGTTGCCAGATGAATGCGCAGAAGCTTGGCCCATTGCCCTACCTAGTCTGAATAATGTTGATGCACAATTAAAATAAGTAACTGTAGAATTGTAAATTAATGTTTTTGATGAAAGATGTTAGAGTTTTCCATAGCGAGTGTCAGTATTTCATTTGTGAATGTATTGACATTTACAGTGACGTTCCAAGTTTTGGAGAAGAAAGCAAGGCATACAAATTGTACTTTCAAACAAGTGATAGGAGGTGAAATATCAGCTTATTAGTTAACGTGATTATTGAATGAATTTACACAGAAAATACCATTTAAAAAATCTAATACAACAATGTGATTTAAAAAAAAAAAAGTAAATAAATCAGGGACTTATTTGAAATTTATAGACAATTGCGAAGCACATTTGTTTTTGTGAGTGCTGTTTTTTCATTTTGTTTAAAAAGACAACTGCTTGTATTAAAGTGCATATGACTTTTTTCAATTTTCAAGTCCCATGTTGCCAGCCATTGACAGTAGAGACGAATCGATAAACACTCCACTGTGTCCTGTTGCACATGAGCAGGGGTGCATATCATTCCCACAGTCATCGACTTTTCTGGCCTAGATTTGTTAAAACTATAGCCCATTTACTTTGTGCTTCCATTTTTTAGACTGCGTCAAATTTTATACAATTAATGCAACAGTCATTTGTTAATGGCGCTCCAATAATGAAAGCAAAATGGGGGCTTTTCTTAATAAGGATTCATTACTCCATCATGATGGCTGTTTCCATAAAGAGTTAGATGGAGAGGAAGCAGAAAAACGTTTGTGGGAGACCTGACAGGAATCATTCAAGTAATAGGTCAAATCTATTGTTGAAACACTTTTTTTTCTGCTCTGTGCTGTGTCCACTGCTGGCTGTGATTAATTATTTAATGAACAAAAATAAAAGAAAAAATTGTCATTGAAAGCTAAAACTCAGGACACATTGTTCAGAACAGTGGCAGTAGACTATAAATGCCACACATGTGCTTGCTCAAGCACACAGGCATGTGTGCTTGCTCAAGCACACAGGCATGTGAAGGTGCACTGGGTCATGTGTCTCCCACATACATGCAGACACAAACCGATACAGAGCAGTAACACATGTGCAGAACAAGAAAAAAAAATATCTTTGGTTGAGCAGTTCTTATTTCACACCTGACCTGTGTTTGGAGGGACGTCCAGCGAGCTGTCAGCAGAATAACTGCTTCGCTTGTTTGATTTCCACTGGTTCCTCCTCTCCTTTGGCTGCAAGTGTCAGTTAGAGGGATGGCTAGGACATTGGGGAAAAGTAAGGTGAGGAAGCAGGGAGAAAAGCAGCAAGATAAGGAAGATGATACTTATTGATTTGTTGTCCCTAGGCAAAACCACTCTTAGGCCCTCTGGCGTCTGATTCTTACCCATTGAGAATTATGGGGCGTAAAAAAAGTGGCGCAAAATGTCAAAATCGTATCTTTTTTTAAAAAGTAAATGTACAGAGTATGCTCTTAATAAATGTAAAAGTGCTTTGTGACAGATAAAGGTCCCACATGGATGCATTCATTTACAATGTTTTTTTTATGCAACCAAGCTGAGAACATTCATTTAGAATAAAATGATGAAGTGATGATATTTTGGACAGACATGGATGTCAACTGCAACTTGACTGGTTGGCGGAGGCATACGACTTAGAGTTGGTACTTCTAGTTTTCCTCTCTTTCTTTGCAAACAACTGCTCACGGAAACAGGTGGACCATAACTAAATGCATTTCCTCAAGTAGGCTACGGTAGAGCTGGGTTAGGCAGAATTTGGGCAATAATTTGATAACAACCTGTCAGCATATTGTAATTAAAATGATACACCAGGGTAAGCAATTTAATGGAAAAGGAAAAAAAAAAACTGCCCCAATCCTGCAGCTGTTCCATCTCTTTTCTAGGCCCCTGCCAACATACTTGAACTGGCATATGCATCATACAGTAACCAGAACTCGTACTGGTCGTTTATTTTAAATATCACCCCCCTGATGCCCTTGAATCAGCAATCAGGATCTCACTCAACGCCAGTGATTCAGTGTCCTTAGATATTCATTGTAAAGAGGAAAGCAATGCAAATGAAATGTGGACAGGGAATTAAAGGAATCAGGGAGTTTTGAAGAGGTTAGGTTTTTGAGGAACGTGTCAAGAGGAGGAAGTGATGAAGATGCAAGCTGTGTGTGGCATGGGTGGGTGTGTATGGAGCACCAGCTGGAGGTAGAGAGGGGACTTAGTCCTCTCCAGCAGGGCCAGCTGGTCCAGTTCAGACGCAGAATTGGTTGAAGCTCGCCCACTTATTGCCACATTTATCTATGTCGAGTGAACTTGTGTTTTGGCAGGCAAACGCACATACACTTATAGAATTTTAAACTTCATGTTGTGATAGTCCAGACCACTGTGTTCCTAAATAAATGTCACCAAGTAAGAGTAAGGAGAATACCTGACCATCCCGACAACTCAACAAAGCCAGTAATTTGTTAAAAATGGATCATTAGCTGGGCTCCAAGGCAATCACAACATCATTTTGTTTTTCCTATCCTTTTTCTAAAAAACAGAACTGTGGGGAAAGTGATTTTAATGATTTGACGGTTGTAATTACATGCTTGTCTTCTGTAATAGCAGGTTGTCTCAAATGTTTTGTTGCCATATTGGCTTCTATTGTGTATGAGGTTGAACATGAAAGAAAGCGAGTTATTGACAACAAAGATGCCAATCAATGTTCACTCTCATTGTTTGAGTTTTTGACTTTTTATAACTGGGCCTATCTATTTTAGCTGAGTACTGTTTTCTGCATCGCCTCATCACAATAAGTTAACCCCATGTAGGAGTGTGTTCCTGTGTAGGAGTGCAATTATGTGTGTGTGTGCACATTTGTTTGAAGATTTCATGTGCATGTGTTGGGGTTTTAAATATGCGTATGCCAATGCAGCACACAATTGCAATGGCTGATTGCAGTCTTTTGCAATTGCTTGAATGCTTAAAGGGAAAGCTTCAATAAAAGCATCAAAACCTTTACTTTTGTAACACACCTTAAACAAAAGCAGAAAAAGTACAACCAAATTTCCTGCATTGCACTTTGTATGCAATCCTGCATTAAGCCTTACAAAGTACTGCATGCTGTTTCTTACATTAGACACTTTGCTCAAGAATAAAATCTCTTGAGATCATTTGGAAAACACTTCTATTCAAAATGCAAAACATACTTGTAATTAGCAACGTCCAAACAAACACAAATGAAAACACTTAAAAACGAATTGAATGCCATTCAGTTTACAACCTTGTGACTAAAATATATGTCAGGTAAGTTCATCTCTTTTGTAAGAACTTTACAAAAACATGGAGCCAGTGAAGTGGACCAGGGATGACATTGCTTGTGGTGAGGACTGTAACAGAAGATGGGATACAATTTCTTTATTACAATCTCAAATCTCAAATGTGTGTGTATCAAAAAATGGAAAAGCTTTAGGATATATATATCCTAAAGCTCTTCCATTTTTTTTAATCCTTGAAATGTAAGTCGATGCACTGGAACAATCTTCCAATGAAGAGGGTTTCAGTTTGACACATAGGTGAGATGGTAATCTCCAAGTGTTGTGTTTTATTTGACTTCTGTGTATAAAGTTTTAAGATAATGAGCCAAATACCGTAGTGTGAGCATTCGTAAAAAACTGAAACCTGCATAGCATCTGAAGTAGCTCCACGGTGCATTTCACTATCCCAGGCAGACTGTGCTGAACAATCAACAATACTACTAATTTTATAGGCCTGTGTTATTACAAACATACATCCAGAGTATCACTCAGAGGTCAAGCCTTTTACATACTGTGGGCGTACCTCTGGGCTAGAATAATGGAATGCACCTAAATTGGGGCAGTCATCTCAAAGCACACAATGTCCCTACAAGTCTGTAATTATATTCTTAAGTTAAAGCATTGTCTTTTTTAATCAGGGCAACTTTTTTTTCTGTTAGGTTTGTGTCCTCTGCAAACCTGCCATGTCTGTTATCTGTAAAGTATGATTCAGCATCTTCCTTGTTTTCTCTGTACTTTTTTTTCATCTTTGAGATGCGTTGAGACTGCAGAGGACATAATTAATGAGTACTTTAGCATAGCATTTCTTGTATAAATGTGTGTGTGTGTGTGGGGGGGGGGGGGGGGGGCTTATCGAGTCACTCAGCATGGAGAAGGAGCAAGTTATAATGTCTAAATGCATAATCTTGGAAGATAATGAGATGAAATGGATGAGGCAACCTTTGAGAAGGAGCATTTTGTCTTAAAAGCACATCCCAACTTTTTGGGTCCACTGTGTTTTATTTAATGTTAACTGTAGCGAGAAATTATCCTCAAGACAAAATCTGTGTTGCATTCATGGCCTTCAAAAAAAGGCGTAGGTGTCAGAAATATTCCTAAAACAACCTTAGAGTGAAAACAACCCTTGATACTACATTACATCATCCTATTAAGGGCGATTGGCTAATATGTTCACAAAATGTGTTAGAAACACGTCCAACAGAAAGAGAAGAACAGATTCCAAAGACTCCTAACCACCTGCTGGATGTAAACCCATAATATTCACTGGTAACTTTTACATTTCTGGATAAAGTATCATGGTTTCTTCCAATTTCTGGAACTTCAGCTTTCTTTCTTTGCTTGTTTTAATTTGGAATTGATAACAGAGCCCAGTCATGCATTTAGAACTTTGGTGGTGTGGCTGCTTTTTGTTTTTGGACTGAATATTGTACCATTTAGAAAAAGGTTTCCGTATCATTATTGAGCACATGGATTCAAACAGCATGTTGGAATGTGTTTGGGAATTGAGATGTGTTTGACAGAGGCATGAAAATCCTTGAAAACACATAAATGCTAGCCAGGGTGGTCACTGAAACAAAATCTATACCACCAGCACAACAGGGACATCCCCTTAGCTTTGACACTAATAATAAAAGCTAAGAAAGTCATTTTGGTGTGAATCCCATGAGAATGAGTAAAAAAAAGTCATTTTGACCTGTTTACAGCTTCAGGGATCACGTTCGGCATGAGAGCCGTGGAGTGTTCTTGGAGTGTAATTATTCTTCAAACTGCCTCTGAGAGGTTGAATAAGACGAACCAAAAGTGTTTTGCAAGCCTTGTAGAGGAGGATTCTCTAGGGAAAATGTTTTTGATAGATTTTTGTCAAAATTCTGAGTTCAGAGTGAAGTCAAGGTGTGACATGCTTCAGTGACCAGGCTTTGGCTTTCTGTTGTTTGCTTAAATGTTTCTTGTTCTTTACCATACAAGAACAAACCATATGTAGTCACAGAGTTTCCATTTGTCATTGTATTCTTATTTGCCTGCTCTCCTACCCCCTCTAACTATGTGAAAGTAAAGTATAATGCAAGTTTTTATTATTCATGGCATTTTGTCTGCCTGCATGGCATAAACAAATGCATTTGTGTCATCTTCCACACTGTATTTACTTTTCTTTAATCAATCGCTCTATTCCAGAGAGGAAAACCAAAGCCTTAGCTTAGAGATGATTTATTTTTTTTCATTTGGATTCACATAGCACTTCAGGGCAAAGCTGCAAATTGCACATTTCAGGTTGGATTATAGGGTGAGAATGCATAGCTAAAATGTAGCCAGTTTAACACATACGTAGCTGCTTTTGCATTTATTTACTTTTGGTGCCCAAGGCAATTCCTATGCCGAGGAGAGTTGACAGTAATTCAGAAGTGTTTTCTATGTAAATTAAAGACCACAGACACAGCTTTCATGTTCAAACTGTGGTGTGCCGCATGATAAGTGGATGGTGTTTTGGTGTTGTGAAGCTGAATCAGGTGCTTCTCAGATCAAGGACTGGAGCACACTGACTGATTGAAGGCTTTAATAATGCAAACAGACCAATATAACATACCAGAGAATATTGATTGAGAAGGTCACCATTGATTCAAATGGTCAGTTGTTGTTTTTTTGCACTACCTTACTGAAACTCTAAGCAGAAAGAATGGCATTTTGCATCCATGTTTTACTTAAACAAAGCACATAGTTATCTTGGGTTGATTAGTATTAATTGTAATCACTTATAATAAATTGTAATTGATCGTAATGACCATGTGTCCAGCATGCCTCAGCTTCAGTATCGCTAGGACACATTCATCATGTCAATTAAGTTCATTTTCATTGCATTATTATTTAGTCGTATTCTCATATTCAGTTTCCAAATGAAGACACCTGGAGAGCTCTGCCCTTAAACCTTAAGTGTTTGGAGGTTGGATAAAAAATAATTGTCTGCCATGTGTAACACATCCTTTTAATCCTTTTATTGCTTTCTTGTGGTACAGGTGTCTTTGAAAAGATCTGAATTTGCAAACATATTTAAATCTAAAACCTCTTTTTTGTATTATTATATTTTCCTTGGTATTATGTGAACAAGTATGAATAGCTTTACAAGATGAATAATGCCCTTCAATATGAAAGTATTTCATGAAGTGTCTATAAGAAATAATGATGTTATCGAACATGACAATAATTAAGGAAAATTGAGTAATTATATTAAGAGCTGCCGAATGACAAGAGTTTTTCATAAAATAACCTTTCATGCATACATAAACATGTTTCATTTACATTGTGGACACTGGGGATGTCTCTAATTATAGTTTTTTTGTTTTTTTTTTTTTTTTTAAATGTTCCCAGCCTTCATTCATTGATTTGTGTGACATTACCAAACACGTTTAATCTTCTGGATGGAAAACTGGTTTACTGGTCAACAGGGATCCAATTACTATGACTAACTTTAACAAGCATTCTGCTGTAGAAATCACTTCAGGGCCATTTAAGTTGATCTAGATGAAAAAGTAATAACCAGGTTATTGATAAATAAATAAATGAAACACAGAGTAGAGTGTTAATTGAGTGACTGTGGAGCCATGAAATAAACAAAATCAAGAATTTTTCAATTAATGATATGGCGGCGTCAGTGGGTGATGCAAGGACAAGTGCCTTAGGTTTGAAACTGAACACTTTGTATTCATTGCTGTTACGTTTAGAGATGTGCTGCAATCTGAAGCTATATACAATTTTATAGGAGACCATCAAAGGCTATGCTATTGTAAAGTGAGCAAACTGACAAAGCTTTGCTTATTTTCTGTTTCTGTGCCTGCTGAAACTTCAGGGTACTTTGAAAGACTCAGAGACAGTAGGAGCATGACTGAACAAACAAGGTTTCAAGGTAAGGCATGGCCACAAAGATAAGATAAATGCTCGCACTTCAATAAATGATCAAGGGTTATGCTAACATATATTTCACAGGAAGGTACTGCCTGACCCTGGCTTTAACAATAATCCATCTACAAAATATAGTGTGGTCTGTTTCTATATGAATTTAATGCATATACTTGCCTATCCATTTCAATTGACCAATTGGTTGTCTGAGTTTCTTTCTTTTTTTTTCTTTTTTTTTTTTTTTTTTTACAATACAGTCTCACTGCAATTCACACAAACCCTGCATCAAAGCGAATTGGGAAGGTGTACAACTCCACTTTAATCCATTTTACGCAGTACAATTTGCATTAGTCATATACATAACAGAATCCCATTGGCACAATATATGAATTAACAATAATTGAATATAGCAAGGAGTTAGCTGAACACTATATACAGTAAGTTAGCAGAGAGATGAAATTTATTTTTAAGGCAAACTCAACATGTTATTTATTTAAAACATTTTATGGGCTCAGTGGATTCACGTGTGACTTGGGATTTACTTTGATAGCTGCATCTTGAATGCTGTGTGTCAACATTTTGCATGCAACTGAGCTTAGTGGACTGCAAGAGCATTTTGGTCATCCCATCAATGGTGGGGTTGGGAAAGACTTGCTTGCATGCTGCTTGATTAAAATGGAGCAGGCTCATAGTTCAGCTAGGTGTTGGAGAGTTTGAAAATAGGTCTGTACAGTATGTGGGGTAATAGCTGCTGGACTCATGTACTGGTACTTTTCCAATCTATGTTGGCTAAGTTGGCCATTTTCACAACAAAGAGTTCATAGTGTTGGCACATGACCTAGTGAAGGTTATGCAGGTGATGGCAGCAGCAAAGCTTGATTATAAATGCGATCATCAAGCAATGGGCTGTTTGGAACTATTCAGCTTTAAATTGTCTTTGTGTGTGTTTCATACAGTGGGATCAGGTTCTTATCGGTAATGGACTCTGTCTTTTGCATTTGTGTTTATTTTTTGTTTTTAACCTTTGTGAATGATGGATGTGTCCATGCATAATGGTAGTGGGCTTGAATTGTTGATTAAAGGGATTCTTAAATTCACGACTGCCTTGCTTTGGGAGGCATTATCTATTCACATTCCTGACACTTCTACTGGAGTGTAGCTTGAAAATCAAGAAATCTTCATCATCACATTTAAGTTTTGTTTGGGATTTACTTTCATCAACATTTGATCAAATGTGATAATTGATATTCCCACATAAAATGTGTTATTCTCACATAAAACCCAAAACCAATCAGATGACAGTGGAAATGTCCTCATTTTATCATTCTTAACAATCTAAGCTGTAAAAAGTCTACTCGATGCATTTCTCATATGGAGCCAAAACTTGCATACACACTAAATCTACAAAGTCAATATAACTTCACCTGATCAAACACTATCAGACATTTTATCCAACAAATAACAGCGACAGAAACCTTATCTCAGTATGTGGTGTCTCCTCGTTGGTGCTCATGGAATTTTTTTTTTTTATTTTTTTTCTTGACAGCTGTAATGAGATTAGAAGGAACCCGGAACCATGGGAGACATGTAGCGCCTTTAAATGAGATGGAATGAAACTCTGCTAAACTATTCATCAGCTGAGACCGTGTGAAGTGCAAGCATGTGAACAGGCACAGACACACACATATGCACAAATGAAAAGGAAAATCGAAGTGCCCCGTTTTTTCCCTACCTCCCTTGACTCAGCACGACAGCCTTCCAAATTACGGAAGTCATGTCAGAGTGTTGTATGAGATTCTGGAAAACACTAGATTGAGCTCTACTTTGAGTTTCTGAGATGAGTGAAGCCCCGAGGTGGTCAATCCTGCTTGGTAGATGGAATACATAAGCTGTGTACTATGCATATATCTCTGCTTCTGTCTTTTTTCTCTGCATTACATGATAGTCTGTATTGTGCAATTTGCATCAAACACTGATGTTTGATGGTTATTGTCTTGCATGTACAGTATGAAAGGGATTAAAGATGATTTTGATTATAACTATAATTAATATTATTATGATTAATATTTATTTTTATTATCTTTAATGCTTTATATGTTTGGTGTGGACCTGGTTGACAAATGCAAATGGGTTTGTTTTATTCTTGCCAGAAGGGAAAGCATCTGCATGGGCTGATGCTGCCAAAATTACAAATGATTTTATGTTCATACACGACTCTGGTAGCAACAGTGTTATGTACTGAAACTTTTCATGGCAGGGACAAAAAACTAAATGGGGTACTCCCATTGTTTTGGATAGGAAGGGCACTGGGGAGAGAGAAGGCCAGACAGGGATCCTGGTAGATAAGGTTTTGATCTGAATGCTCACCGTGGCTGATCCGTTAACCCTCTGAACCCCAAAACCCGCCGGTGGGATGGAAAAGCATGTTTATCATGGTAACATCATAATGGTTACAATTTTGTCTTTCCGACAGTCAGTGAATACTACATGTGTGACATACGTGACAAAAATTCAGTGAAACTTTAACTGAACTGCAGGCTGTTTAGCACAGTGCATTGAGGAGAAGACCGGAAAGGCCATAAGAAGTGGTTTTAAAAATGGGAATAGCTTAATATATATATATATAAATAAATAAATAGAACGTGGGCCTTTCCGGTCTTCTCCTCAATGCCTCGCCTTTTTAAAGTTTCTTCCAAACATTGGTAACACTTGTAGCAACTTTGGAAAACATCCTGGAACTGATTTAGATTCAAGATTAGTGCCTCGCATGCATGGGTGCTGTGGTTGCAGTGACTATAAAAACGCTGAGCTACAATGATAACCCAATAAACAAACAGATTGAATCCATCATTTATCGACTATCGTTAGTGAGTGTCCGTTCAAAAGAGAGAGAGAGAGAGATGGCATGTACTATGAAGTTAGCAGTCAGGCTACAGCAATGAATGTCGCAGTGCAGGGTATGTTCAGTTTAGTTTTCGGTAAATAAGTTCTACATCTCCTCAAGACCCAGGTCAAGTTGTCGTGTTTTGCTTGCCAGCTACCCGCTGGTTTAAGTGAAGGGAGTTAGCCCTTTAAGGTGGACCGGTTATTTTACTTTAAGTGACAAGCTCCTCCTCTGAGTTTTGCTCAGCTTTTTCTTTATTATATATAAATTATGCCATTAATTGGTATCATTTATATTTAATACATTCTGTTAAATAATTCATTATTAATATCCCTACTTTTCAATATTGATTTGTAACCATTTTGGAAGGTGACAAATGATGCCTTCCTACAGATTGGGACGTTGGATAAGAAAACACTTCTATGTGTCATTGTCGAGGTTATGGACCAGCAATGTACTTTGTTTGGAGGACTTGTTTGACTGAGAAAACTCAGGTCTGCTGTGTCAATGTTCTGAGCTCTGTACTCCCATCATCCACCCTAAGAACCCCTCCCTCTGACATCCTTGTGATACAAGAATGTATAACTCCTTTCACTTGAGGGAGGCACTGTGTTTTCATAGAAAAAATGTATTGTTTGGCAAAGCAAAAGGGAAGTATAATTGTTTTCTGAAAGATGGGGATGCTTTTAGAGCTCTGCTTGGTCTGGCATCTGTCTACATTCGAGTATTATTGTAGCCCTACATCACCAGTAGGTTTTTTGAGATCTGGGGACACCTTCAAAAATCAGCTCAACAACCACCTGTTTAGACATGCCTTTTGTTTATTTTTGTTTATTTTTATACTTGCATTTCACCTCTTACCTATATAAATTTATTCTAAAGCTAATCTTTTATGTCTTATCTAGAGAAATAGTAGCTTTTTTTTGTACAATTTCTGTACACTATTTAATGTTACGATTTGTAAATGTAACTGAAAATAACCCTATCAGCAAGCAACGGCATTTTCCACTTTGCAACTGTGAGTAAGAAGCTAATGGCTGAAAGGGTCAGTGAGACCGAGGAAGGAACAGATGGAGTGATTGAGTGAGAGAATGGGTGATGGCAGATGGAATGACTGAGAGTGGGAGAATGATGGCGACTAAGGCAGGAATTTGTTAGAGGAATAGAATGATTGCTGTGCAACCCTATATGTGCGTGTCAGAGGCGGGAATGGGTTGTCCTATCAATGTCTAATTGTCTTTGTGTTAAATTGCAATTACATTGGTCTGCCAGTGGCCCCATTAGGATGACCTTCAGTTGCTAATGGATGGGGAATGGGGAAACACGTTGCCAATGGTGGGACCACGCAGGAGCTAAAGGGTGTATGTGTGTAAGAGAGGAGAGATGAAGAAGGGGAAAGTGTTCATGGTAAGAGCAAGATGAAGAAAGATGGGTAAAAGAAAAAGGTTGATGGAGTGAGAAGAGGAGCCAAGAGTAAGGAGAAAAAACTGCAACTGTTAATAGTTTGACACTTAAGAGTGTTGGGTAACAGAGGGAAGGGGAATGGCTTTTCTATGATGGGAGTGATGGAGGAAGAGGAGGACTGTGAAGGACATGCAATCAGAGGATGGCAATCAGTGATTGAGGAAAAGGCCAGTCTTCCCTGTCTAGTCTCTTCATGGCCCGTTTTAAAAGATTAACATCTTCACAAGTAACTCATGGCCTTTCAGGGCGTACGGTCATAGACAACGTAAGTAAGCTGGAGAGCATTTAGACAACTAAGACATTGTGTTTTTTCTTTACCTTACAGTCAAGGGTTATCCCAACTAGCCCTTTAAAGAAGTGAGGATGTCACTTACTTGGTGTAAAACTGTAATTGGCCTCACATAGATTGAGGTATACAAAAGCAAAACACAGACAAACGACTTTTCCCTTCAACTTAAGACATTTTGCTCCCCCAAACCAAATGGACTCAGATTGAAGCTATATATAGGACATACGCAATCAAACAATCTTGCACAAACACACATTAATATATGAATAATACTTGTACAAACACACACACAAACCTACCATGTCTACCCATCCCCTTTAATGAAACTCAAATCCGTCAGGTGACCACTGTCAGCCACTGTAAGGTGTCCTGTTTCTGAAGGGCATTTAAAGTCAACTCATTATCTGCCTCCGTTCGGAGAAGATGTGTTGCTCTCGTGAGCCTTGATGCATCAGTATGGAAAGAATACGAAAACTGAGCACCTAAGAAAACCAGGACACGCACACACAAACACACATGCATCTTCTCAGGGAACAAACTGCAAATTGCAATATTTTTGGCGTAAGTGGGATGGTTTTGTCCTTGACAAGGAGTTACATTTCTAAAACAGATATAAATCACGTTAAGAGACAGTTGGTGGCAGAGGAAAACACCCAGTTCTCTTTCTGTGACTCTCCCTCCTTCTCCCCGTTCTCCTCTGTCACAGCCTTTCTATCCATGGAATATTTTAGAGGGGGGAAAAAAACACACTGAAAGTCACACTACAAAGTCAAAGATCTTTACAGAGAACAGTGTCACCTACTGGCTTACCCTGAGTTTATTTAAAACAGACTGAGGCAGGGTCAAGTTTCCAAAATACTAACTAAAGTTTAGGGAAAGAATTCATGGAGGAAAAGTTGACCTGTTGGTTACAGCAGACAATTAAAACAAGCTTGAAGCATTGTTGTCTCATTGATTGTCCTGTGTTCCCAAACCAATCTGTGCAAAGAAAATTGTGAGATTAGATAAAACCTAAATGTCTAGCAATGTCAATGTGTTTTAATTTGGTTTCTAACTGTGATTTTCAAACATCACAGTAGGTGATTCCTCTGATTATCCTGCACTCTTTTTATGAAGGTGCAGTGTGCCATTATATATATGAAGACTAAATAAGTATCTATTGCTTGGTTGTGTGCATTCTGAGCTGGACAAATGGAACAAATTTAACTCGTGAAAACATAAAAAAGTAACATGTATCACTACTGCTACAGTGAAACACATTTAAATGTTTCAATTTGTTAAATTGTCCCGATATTTAAGTTCTCGCAAAAGAAGCCTTTGGTCATTCTTTCTCCTTCCATGTGTCAGTTGGAAAATAATACCACTTTTACCAGTCTCATCTTCTTGTTGCCATGGTCTTTGTTTTTTGGTGAGGACCACCATATTAATTTTAGTATATCTGTCACGTTCCTGTTTTTTTTGTTTTTTTCGCAACCCACCTTTCTTTCCTTATCACACACCTCTTCTGGAGCACATGCAGTCTGAGCACCCACAGCTGCCTGCATGACAAGGCAGATAAGGGAAGATAGTGTTCAGAGTTGCAGAGCATGATATTAAATTGCCCATTTCAGTGGTTTGCTTTTTTTATTTTGCCAAAAACTCAGTTTTGTGATATGTCTAAATGTGTGTGTGTGTGTGTGTGTGTGTGTGTGTGTGTGTGTGTGTGTGTGTGTGTGTGTGTGTGTGTGTGTGTGTGTGTGTGTGTGTGTGTGTGTGTGTGTGTGTGTGTGTGTGTGTGTGTGTGTGTGTGTGTGTGTGTGTTGTGTGTGTTCTCTTGTGAGATCTCTTAATGACTTTTGTATTTTTGTCCACCATGTACCCAGTAATTACACACTCATTTTTGTCTGACACAATGTTTTTTTTCCCAATAGTTTTTTCACTGTGTACCACACACACACACACACACACACACACACACACACACACACACACACACACACACACGTATGCATGTGGTTTAAAGGTTTTTATCAAGAACCAAGTGCCTTGCATCATCGAGCACTGGGGGCAGGCAGCTTGTCCCCTGTGCAGCCGACTGGAAGGCTGGGATCCCAAAGGTCAGCTGCGCTCCGCATAAACAGACATGAACCACTGGCCCGGATGTTTCCAGCAGCACGAGAGGCAGCTCACGGCCAGATAGGCACAAATCAGAAACAGTGCCAGTCAGAACCTTTAAGCCTTTGAGCACCATCTGGTTCTGGGCCTATCCAAGAGGAGCAAATCCCACCAGGTTAGGAGGGACAGGAGGATAGACAGGGGAAGGGGAGAGAGAGGAGTACAAAGAGGAGCAGGATGGAGAGGAAAAAAAAAGCAACATGAAATCTACCAAAAGCATGTGTCCATGTGGGCACTTTTCTATGAGAATCCTCAGTGGTTTAGAAAGCTTTTACACATTTGCAGTAGGGGTTCACAAAGACTGTTTTGTTGATTACAATAATTTTTTTAAATTTATAGCAGATTTTGTTGTGTATTAATTTCTAATTATGTTGAAACAATGGAGGATATACTTATAGTATAACTGGATACATATTATGCAGTATTAGCCAGATGTTTCCTAGCAATCTTAGTTGACAGAAATTACTAATGTTTTTGATATAATTGCATGTTGTTGTTGTTGTGTTATGGTGTAATTGAGTGATACCAATTTGTACATTCCGACAATTGTAATAGATTACACAGAGCCTAAGAACATCTCTTGAGAAACATAATTTAACATGTAATATGCTTTACAAATGTGCTGGAATTAAAGCATATCCTTGGCAGATGAGAAATCAGAAATCATGCTTAGAAAAGTAAGAAACTTGAAAGATAGAGCCTGCAACAATCTGCTTGAGTATGTCTAAGGATACATTTCTTATGTTTTATTACTGTCACATGCATTGAAAACTACAGAAAAACTTCTCGGTGGTACCCTCAAACAGATTGGAGATGAACCAACAGCATTGCCTCAATGCGTTCCACTAGCGCATAGCCAGCAGCGTAAAGACTGACCCGCCCAGTGGCAAAAGTACTGGCAAAGATGATAAAGACTTCCCCCAGGAAATGGAGCCAATAGCATCAACAAAAAGAGCTGAGCCACTGTGCGGCAGTGACTTGACTTTCACCTTGAACTACTTATTTCTAGCAGTGCAAAGTCTGAGTGTGCCAAAATAACAATAGTTTCCTTAAAGATTAAATAAAGGAGAGCAAGCCCATAATGCAATAGTTGGTGATCACATCTGTCCAGGTCCAATTGATCACAAAAAGTAGATGATTGTTTAGGCAATTTTTTATGTCTCATGCATTTTATGCTTTTTGTTTATTTGTTACATGAATATAAAGTAGGCCTAATAAAAAAGGACAGTCAAAACAAATTCAGCATAAACTGTTTTAAAATTGTTTAAAGCAGCTTCAGGTTTTTCAAGGGCGGCTTCAAACAAAGGTGCTTTGCCCATGTGCATTTGTATTATGTCGCTAGCAGCCATGACTGTTTGTTTTTGTTTCAGTAAACTCCACAAGGTAGCTTGAGGATAACCAATTTGCACTGCTGCATTTTTGTAAAGGAATGATTCTGTCCCAAGATGTTTTATCCATATAAGCGGTTGATTACTGTAACTGATCACACTAAGGAGTTTGAAGTGTCATTTATTTTGCTCTCAAAAGATTTCAAATGTTGCAAATGTAACATTGGGGCAACTGTGGCTCAGTGGTAGAGCAGGGTTGTCCTCCAATTGGAGGATTGGCGGTTCTATCCCCATCTCTGACAGTCCTTGTCGTTGTGTCCTTGGGCAAGACTCTTGACCCCAATTTGTTCCCAAAGGCGATGCCATCGGTGTGTGAATGGGTATGAATTTTAGTTAGAGTCCCACTGGGCAGGTGGCACCTTGCATGGTAGCCCCTGGCATCAGTGTATAAATGGGTTTGAAAGGGTGAATGATGATATGTAGTGTTAAAGCGGTCAGAAGACTAGAAAAGGGCTATACAAGTACAGTCCATTTAACAATAAATACATAATCATTTGTAATTTATTCATAATATTTCATAATAATTTACTCTCGCTTTTGATGCAAATGTTGCAGTAGTTTGTTAGTAGGAGTTTAATGGTGATTGAAACTGTGTAAGGTATACCCAAAGTAAGAATGTAAGTAGCATAACAAGCTTTTATTCTGAAGTCCTGTCTACTGAGAAGGTTTTATTGGCAGATTTATTGTCCTATTAGATGTGAAGGTTGTATGTTTTTGCTGACCAAAGAGGGTTTCTCAGTTTAAGTGTAGACGTGGGTACCTGAGAGATGGAATGAGTAAAAGCCAAGTACCAAGAAAGAGCCCCAGGCTTTGAAGCAAATCTTACATAGTGGCTGCCAAACTGCAGAGTAACGACTTATGGGTCCTTCACCTGAGGCCATAGGGCCCAAAAATACTTTTCCATAAACTAACATTGGGAAAGAGACATTTTTAAAGCAGCGTATATACTGTATATAAATACTTTCTTGGAGGCCATACCCACCACTGAGGTCACCGAGGTCCAGATCTCTGTATTTTCTCTCTAAAATCTTCATCGTTTGTTAGCTCGCGGGATTCAGGTGACAAGATAGTTTTACTAATTGAGTGCATGTAGTTCCTTATCCAAATCCTATTGAGTTTCACCCTGTAAACAATTAATTTAAACTAAATAATCACCCATATATCATCATCATCATTTCTTCATATTGGCAAATTCTCTTGGAAAATCCTCCTGTTCCAGTTTGAAGTCATTTGTATTCACAAACTGCCTCATTTTGGAGCTCCATTACACCATGTGGATTATTAGTGCACACTCACCTATCCATTTGCTGCTAAATTAAGTGCAAAGATTAATTTACTGTAACTCATGAGACATTACCTGGCAGAGGTCAAGCAACACACTTGAAGGAAGACTGATAATTGGACTTCAATTAGGTACAATTATTCTGGTGTGCCTGGCTTCATGTCAAATCCCTCATAAAACAGCTGCAGTATTGACTTACCACTGCGCGCACACACACACACACACACACACACACACACACACACACACACACACACACACACACACACACACACTGGTTGCCTGGCATCCCTCAGTCTTCCTAATGATGTCCACAGAGCCACGGGAGGAGCACAGGGAGAAATTAAGGACTTTGGAAAAACTCTCTAATGCTCACTGTGTTCTGAAGATTACTCAATTATCCACTGCAGTCATATTCAGAAACTACTCAGCCTCAAATTTTAAAGGCTTTTATATTTTCAAATCAGTATCATGGGAAGTCCTTCTATGTTGTGTCCTTCAAAGTTTCACTCGACTCAGTAGTACAGACTATCTTAAACAAAAGTTGTTTATGGAGATAATGTATCTCCTCCTAATTTTGCATTGTAAGTCACATCCAGTCAAAGTTTTTTTTTTTTTATAGAATAAAAAAAGTGCTTGAGGTTCAACACTCCCTGCTTTCATGCTTTGAGACTAGCTGAAAAAACAATAAAACATTTTTTAAGTCATCCCGCCTCTTCCCCTCATCCTCGGCTCAGACGTATACCTTGTAACTTTGAGGAGATCGCCTCATTCCCTTCATCGCTCTAACAGTGATCTATGGTGGATTACTGTTTTGTTGTCACTGTGTGTACCGGCCAGTCATTTGACCAACTCTCCAGGGACCTATTATGCTGTTATAATTACCATTGGTTAGACTAAGGGAACTGATTGTGCACATGCTAGGCATTTATCATGCCTGTGGGCTGCATGGCTCCACTGCTTGATTGATTGTACACTTGAAATAGAGGGATTTTACGTCGGGATAAAGATATAACAAGTCTTTAGAAGTGCAGTCAGAAACTACTGTTTGCTCATCCAAGCTACACTTGACCTAAGTATTAATCCCATTTCTCACAGTGCAGTTATATCGTTTACAACCTCTTAATGAAAAGCCTAAGAACTATTTACACATCCAGCTTTTGTCTTAACCTTATTTCAATCAGGTGAACTTTAATATCACAGTGAATAAGATGCTAATTTGTCAAATATAGAAGTGAGTGGAATTGGTCCTATTTGGGGAGAAAACAATTTTTTTTTTTAATTTGAAGACCGTGACACAATAAATCTTCTCTTTTAGAAGTCTGTAAACGGTACACAAGTAGTTCTTCAAGTAGCTCTTCTGTGCTGCCCACAGTTGTTTCCAAAATGACCCTACAGAAATAACTAAAATAGCCACGTCCTCTTAACGGCGCATTGCATGGTTGTGGCACATCATGTGTAAATTTACGTGCCGCCAGCATAAAAAAACAATTTAAAGTTAGGTTTAAGCAACAAAACAACTTAGGTAGGTGTACAAAAAACATCATGGATGAAAATAAAAAAAATAAGTAGTTAAAATACGTAAACATGTCACGAACGCAACACTTTGGGACAGGAACAACGGTCTCCTGGTTGAAAGTCCTCTGCTTGTGAGACCATCCACGTTCCCTCACACTCCTTACTGTTTATAAAACTTAACTAGTTTTGAGCGTTTCATATTCACATAGATGCGTTTTATTCGTGTCACCACCACTTCAATGGATCCTGATTTATTTTCCATTGGCATAGTTTCTGAGATGATCATTTCACGTATTTCTGTTGGATCCGGCTGTTATTTCCAACAGCTTTCAGTTGCATAAAACCCTTTATTCATTTTCTTTTTGAGATGTATAGCCTTAAGAATGTAGTCTTCAGGGCACCCTGTTTTTTTCACCAGGTAGAGCGTGTACCATTAGTGCTGAGTCTGGCCCGGAGCCCATTGCTGCATGTTATCCTCTCTCTCTCCCCTGTCTCCCCCGTCTCCCCTGTCTGTCTCTCTTACTATCAAATAAAGCAGAAATGCCAACAAATAATCTTAAAAAAAAAAAAAAAAAAAAAAAAAAGAATGTGGTCTTCATAAGGGTCCTCTAAACTCTCAACTGCATGTGTGTTGGTATGCGTGTGTGGATGTGTGCACATGTGTCAGGGGCAGTAAAATAGAGACTTTCCTCATTGTATGCTGAGTATATTTGGTTGACGTATGTGCATATATGATGTGTTTGTTTCTGTGGGATTGTGGGCTCTTGTGTGACTATGCTGTGCAGACAGATACAGCTGCAGAGAGTTTTAGCATTCAGCACCACTGCCTTGTTCACACTCTCAAATATTTGCACGAGCAAGCCTGTGTCAGCCTGCGATCGTCTCTGTGTGTGTTTATCCAACAATGTGTGCTCACCCGCTTGTAGCAATCTGCACAACCATTCAAATATTGAGGTCACTTGTCCTCGTGGCCTGCAGCGGCTGCCCAAGAGGCAAATGGAACCTGACGTCGCTAAGTAGTCCTCCTCACACTTTGTGCAGGTGGCGTTGCAATCAGCTGTCCTGCTCTTTAAATGGGGCTGACTGTTGCAGCACTTAAAAACAAACAGGGGAACAGAATTCCAATTGCTTTTTGTACTGAGATATGGTAAGGGATAACAACCCTGTTTTGTTTCATTATCATCCTGTTCTTTTTTTTTTTCTCATTTGAACGTCTGCAGAAAAAGGTGAAAGGTTTTTAATATGAATCACTCGTATCGTTGAAACCGTACTGTAATAAAACACTTTTAGCAAGAGAAGCAAAAGTACAAATCTTATGTCCTTAACTGCCAGGTCATAAGCAATTAATTTGTGTCAGACAGGAGGCAATGACACTTTGAGTGACCTGCCACGGACTTCAGAGGAAGCTCACTGTACACCTTACACCACAGTGAGGCTCAACATTGATTGATTGTGGAACAGTGGATGTCATGCCCAGTTTCTTTTTCCAGATGGAGCGGTTTTCACTCTGTAGCCAAGTCACATATTTGGTTGTTTTTCAAAAGGTTGCCAATTGAGACTTGTGTCACAGCAAAACAAATAGACCAAAAGCTGCCATATATTGTTAAAATTAGAGTCTCCCCTCTCTTCAGTCCCTTTTGTTGCTCATACAAACTGCAGCTTGAAGCGGTCAAGGAAATCCCTGGTGTGCCACAAACCAATTCACTCGCTAGTAAGAAAACCAGCTGGCATGAAGGAGCTTGGTTTTTCATTTAAGTTTATATTTGCTTTTAGTTGGAGGATCACCTTAGATTGAAAATGCTGTAGATATTTTCCTCACACTCTCTCTTTAAGAATTGGAAATGGTGAAATAGCTGTAACTTAGGCTTCCCCTATTCAGGAAACACTGCCGGTTTGTTTACTCACCTGGAGAGGTAATTGTTTGGTTTGGCTCCAATTAACAATGCTAACCATGCGTTGGCTTTCTTGAATTTTGGTTTGTGGGGAAGAAGATTGGAGTGTAGTGTATAAGGTTATATAAGAGGCACAGTGATTGAATACAAATCCACACTCATTGAAATCAGTTTGGGCAAAAGAGAGGTTTTGGTTTTCCAATACTGACTGCTTCATTTAGTTTAATATATGCAGCTTTACTTCATAAATCACAGAATACAACCAAGATTTGTCTTCACCTTTTGTTATGACAAGGTTCCCACAATTTCAGGTCATTGCGTTAAAAGCAGTCTGGTGCAGAAAATAGTAAACCCACAGTTGTATGGGGATGCACAAAATTCAGGGAGTTTTTGTCAAAGTAGTGGCAGTAAGATGTTCTGCAGCTCATTTTCACAGCACTATGCCTCACAATACATCATGATCAGCGGAGACAGTGACGTGACACAGTAAGGCTGAGGTGTAAAGCTATAGCAATAGCTCGCTTCTTCATTCACAGCTGACCAAAAAACATAAAGATATTTGTATAGATACACAGCCATATATGATGCGTAACAAATTGTTGGTCCAGAGGGCTTTTTCATTTCAATTTCAATCTGTAAGAATTGCTGATGTGAAGAATTACATGCCTACAGCCATTGCTGTAGCTGCTGTGAGCAGCTGGTCTCTGCTAAGGAAGCAGACACATACAATAAGCACGCAAAAATATGTGCACATATCGACACAAATACACTCGCACACACCATGACAATAGTATTGAATTTGGGCCCCACACTCTCATATCTATTACAGCATTTCCTGCTCAAGGGCTCTCACTGCCTTTCAACTCAAAGCCGCACAACTCAACCCAGGCAGCACAGTTCAAGGACATGACTAATACTCACTCACTCATTCTGGAGCTCTAGCCAAGAGTAACAATAACTATCCACAGTGATGTGCACAGCTCATAGACATTGTGTCAGAATTTATATACAGTAAAGTGCTGTAGCGCTATATCACTTGGGGACAGGTCTCAAGAAGGTCTCAACATGCATAGACAGATAGACATACAAGCATCTCCAATTTACTCAACATTGGATTGTGAAAAGAAACTTGAATAGTAGAGGAAACACACAAACACACAGGGAGATAACATTTTTCCAATAATGGTCTTATAATTGAATGCTACAGTATTAAAAACAAAGTTCCAGTCCAATCAGAAATCCAAATATTCTCAAGGGGAGTTATTATTATTAGAAGGGTCACATTTGAAAAGAAGATCACTTAATAGTTGACCGCATACCTCTGAGATAGTGAAGAAATAACTTGAGCTGATGTATTGCCCATGAGAAAACCACACGTAATAGTGAATGTCCTGAGCACAATTTGTTACCTTTGTTGGCAATGTGTGCTGTAGTGGTTCAAACATGTCCTTCGTTGGGTCTTGGTTACTAGACCCTAAACAGACAGACCCCACAGCAACGCTGGTATCGGTAAGATGCAGTCACAAATCTTAACAAATGTGCATTTGACATCAAAATTAAGGTCAAATTAAAAGGTGGGTGTGGTTCGAGCAAGGGCGCCTGGAGTATGGTGGTAGGAAATCGGGAAATGGCAATTGACCCCCCACCACTGGCCCATTTGGCATCATGTCCAGTTTGATCCTATTGAAAGAGGGTCTCTGGTATGTACTAAAGAACAAACGTTCTGTTTTTAATCTTAAATTTGTATGAACTTTAGCCCTGTACACGGAGCACAGGGCATTATGACTTGGGATTACACACTTCAGAATTGTTGTATTAAAGAAAAGCCAAGGGTGGAACAGAAACAGTGGAGTAATGATGTGGATGACAGCACTGCAAAGCTCAATAACAGTAGTTGCTTTAGCAAGGTTTTTAGCCTCAGCAGTTCTGTTGTCAGGTCCCTCTTGTGATGTATAGGTATATGGTTCATAGTGTATGCACCACTGTACACAGTCCATTGCAATGTTTTGCTCCTTTAGCCAACATATTGCAGTTTGCCACCATGGCTCTCTACAATGATTTCAAGAGACAGCTTTATTGCTACTAAATCAGTATGAGGAAGCAATTCACCGGAATCAGAGAGTGCAACCTTGAATGTTCCCCAATACAAACGGGGGAATGTAAGGCAATTGAATTCCTCAACTCAATTCTCTTCAATGTCCAAAAGGATTCCATAGAGGTCTACAAGCTGCTGGAGTATGGTAAATGTTCACCTATTACATTTCATATAACCTCACAACCGTATCGGTGCATGTGAATGCCGTTGGTTCAATAGGTACCTTGGGGGCCCCCCCCAAACTACTTTTCTCTCAAGCAAAGACGCACAAACTCACACTAATACTCTCTTCATACCTTCCTACCTTTCAAGGATAATTAAATCTTAAACCATGCACATCACTGAACAAAGCTTTTATTGCAACAGATATCACATTGCTGGCATTAATTGTTCTAGCCAGTCATGTTGCAAAAAACCCAGTAGCCAGAGTGAGAGGAGAGAAAAGAGAGCGGGAGAGAAAAGATTGGGACATTTCTCTTTAGGATTCCCAAACGGCAAGTTGAAACGTCATGGTGAGAGAAAATCCACAATATTGAAATCAAATTCAGAGATTTTGAATCATATGTATCCTAAAACACATTTAAGCATGTTTTAACATTACAATTACCCCAGCCTCAGAAATTACCACAACATTTGAATATCGTTTCATCGCAAAGGCCCTAATAAAGCTAATGGAAATTCTGTCAAAACCTAAAAGCTTCAATTGACATAATATAACACAAAGTTGTGTTTACGCAGATCAGGTGACTTAGTCAGTGTGCATTAGCCTATTATTGCACTTACAGAGCGTGATCTATATGAACGTTGTGCTCTACTAAACATTTTAATCATAAACACATTTGTTGCCACAAAGCATGGTAAAAGAGATGCAGTCTGTGTTTTAAGGTGGGTAAGGTGGGTGGCCAGCATTGCAGCAGACGGTGAAGTACCGAGGACAATCTGCACAAATTTACAGTTGTGCAGGGAGCGGGGTTCTCTACTTGCGTATTTTAGGGAACTGAGCATTAAAGCTCCCAAAAAATATAGCTTAAATGTGATGAAAACAGTTCTAGCTAGCTATATGTATTTACAAGCTGTTAGTGTATTAAAGTCAATCGTTTATTACCGGCCAACTTAGAGGTCTATGGTATAACTTGCCAAACCCCTGTAAGGTATGCACAGTATATTTACAAATCAAAATTGTGTGTTTTAGCTACGGTGCACGAAATACAAATGTAATTGTATCTTCTTTTTAAATTTGTTTGCAATGAACAGCATCCATTGTAGTTAACTGCCATGTACACCACATGCAAGTTTCTATCTATCTCCATATATGTCTGAAGGTTTATCTTTTATGTACTTTGCTTGCTAATGGGAAACATATCTCTGCTTGAGTAGAGTCTGTGTTGTAGACATAGCACACTGATTAAAGCAACCTGTGTATACTCTCTCCGAATGAGGAGTCTGAAAGAGGTTTTTCAACATAAAAAGCCTAATTAACTTTTCTGCCCAAACAAACAAAGTAAAATAGATAATAACATGTATGCTGCCACAAACGCCTTCTGAAGATTTATCAGACACTGCCTACGCAGCAGTTTGACGCCCCATTTATGTGTGCTTGTTTTGATTGTCATCTGAATGCCAAAACCCAGTTTGTTCGAATACAAAACAGCATTTAATGTGTTTATTGCTTGTGAGCTTGAGTTGAGTCAATTTCTGGAGAGACAAAAAGAGAGGGATCAAGCCGGTGACTGACGATGAATATGATGTGAGCAGTAACGTTATAGCTTTATACATATATATATGTAACCGTTTGATATTAAATATATATATATATATATATATATATATATATATATTTAATATCAAACGATTTTGAAAATGTTAACACTGGCAAAATCCTATTGTTAGTGACATTTGGCTTGCTCACACTTTGAAGTTGAAAGCCACTTCATTCCAATTAATAATTTTCAACCTGCAACAATTTCTTGGCATTCCTTGTATTCATTACGTTTCCTTTGCACTAAACACAAATATGTAGAATTTTTATTCCATGCTATCAATGTTCTGCAGTAGTGCAGTAGCATACTGAGTAGCAACCTGATACCTGAGATTTATAAAATCTTTGGTTCAACAAAATGCAAAACCCCCATCCATGGCTACCACAACAAAGTAAAATACACCATCATCAGCATTACCTGAGCCTTGGATAGTGACCCATCAAGGATGTACCGCAATTAGTATGGGGAGAAGACACAAAGCTCTAAGATATAACATTTAACAAATTAACACTTTGCGGTTTTCCCTGTTGCTTGGACATTACTGACCGCTACATCATCACCTGCTTGCTGTTAGCTCAGCATAGCTTAATGCATCGCTAGCTCTAGGCTAGGACTGACATTCAGAAATGCCCTGAACACCCTGTAATAATCTAATGACGACAGCGAATACAGCTGAGAGGCAGGTTTTTTCCTGTTTTGTATTGATCTGGATAATTCTGGAACATATTAAAGGTATTTGTTTATCCTGAGCCTTCGGGATTCCTTTGGTTTCCTAAGTTCATTTAAAACATAATCACAATTACATCATTTTTAAAACAACATAAATTAAGTTTCTGTTGATGTATTCTTTTCTTTTTTTTCCGCTTTTTGCAATTTCTATACAATGTCACCGAGTTATTCAGGGGCCTGCCTGTATGCCCCACGTGCTCTTGTGCAGTTGAGTGATTCAGAGAATGTGTGATGTTATCAAATCACTTTGCAACAAGTAATGCATTTAAATCAATCCTCAACTATTTGCAGGCTTGTGCATTATTCATAGGAGCTACAATTTGCAGTCTATTTTGAAACTGATTCTAGGTTTTGCAGCAGATGTGTAAATAGCTTTGCTATTTAATTGCATCTGTTTGTGTGGATGTGTGTGTAGATGGATGCTCTTGTTTGCAGTTCTGCAAAAACCTCACGTCATGGAGAAAAACCATTGTGCGATATTACTGTATGGTAACAATTTGCAATCAAAGTGACTTAGGGAGTTGAGTATCGCAGCAGTTCTACTGAGAACTGCATAATGAAATGAAGATTGTGTTCTGAATGAGAACTCAACAATCTTCCCAGAGTTGTTGGCACACTTGTGAACAACACATTGGTAATACTTACTTATTGATGCACTTTGGTTTATAGGAGAGTTAGTGTTGTCTTAAAGATTGTGTTGCAATGTCCTTCTGAGAACAAGAATCCTCAGGGCTCATAGTGAACAAAGCAGAGACAAGATGACCAGAATGAACAGTTTTATATATCAGGGCCGAAGAAGTTAAGATTTTAAGATTGTAATCATACCTATCATTGTAAATCCATAGTGAAATAATTTGTTGTCTTAGAAAAGCTACTAATGAAAAATAAAAAAATAAAATAAATGATGCCTTTACTAGCTAACGATCAAATTTTGTGTCAACAAGATCATGGAATACACTTTAAATATGATCACAGAAATTGAGAATCTTACTAATAAGGTTAACGATGAGCTGTGGCCTTTTCCCCAATTGTGTTCTTTGTTGAATTAAAGTTTTGATACTACAAAGAGACTTTCAAGTGAAGCAAATATCATTATCAGGTGTGAAGTGACATTGGATTAAAAACTTGTGTCCCACTCCTTAATAGTAAAGGTCGTGTTTTTTATTTATGATGTTAAGAGAAAAAAAATCCAAATTTGGAAACCAAATCCAAAGTTTGAATGTTCCTTGTGGTAAAACTACAACAAGTAGCCAATTCACTCAAGAAGGTAACGACCAAACCGAGATACACATCATATTTCAGCTAGATGACGATGGTGACGAGGAGGATTTTTGTGATTATTATTATTGGATGATGAAGCTTTCCATAATGTATCAGGGAGTCAAAATAGCCAGAGTAGCCAAAATGTTGTGCTCTCACCTCCGACTGACATAATGACTGTCCGTCTCGTGTGTTTTACACAAGAGGGATGCTGGTGCAAACGTTCAAAATAGCAAGAAAAAATTAAACTTATTACTTCATAGTACTTATGTACTATGAAGCCTGAGATGCACAAATGTACAGTTGAGATAATAATTCCATTAATATGTGCCTATGTTACTAAAATAGGAAGCAACATAAATAAAAAATGTTTTCTACTTTTCAGGATCAGTTAAGTGGGACTTGTCAGGAACAACTTTATGTTACTCTGATGTTTTTCCAGTTTTCCAAAATGTTACACTTTGGGTTTATTGTTTTACTTTTTAGTGCTTATTGGAGTGGTATAATCCATCATGTGTGTAGAGGAAGTGGGCCATTTTAACTAACTTTAACTAACGGAGCAAGTTTTACGGTTGACTTTAACCTCAATGCAGCAGCCTCAAGTCACTGCTGTTGTGCTCTTGAGTAGGTGACATAAATAGCTCATGCACAAGCACATTAAGGTACAGATTGTGGTATACCGTGTGTGCCGTACCTTTGTGGGCTAGGGGCCTGGATGTCAACGCAGTCTTGCTTGTTCTCCCTAGAGCCACTGAAAGCTTTGTTTTGAATCTGAAATGGAGGCCAACAATTCATGCGCAGAGATTGGGCACCAAGGAGTTCTTCCATATGACTTCAGTCATGCCTTGCCAAATTTGCATTACTCCAGCACAACCTAGTCTGTGACACTAGCACGCCCTAAGAAAGGTTATTTATCTTCCTCACTTTGAGCAAGTCATCCATTACAGTAATTGCAAGGTTGGTTGTTCATTCCCTTCTGCCAAGTGGTATCTAGTAATTATTTCATTGACACAAAAAGATTAAACATTTGGGTCTAAACAAAACACACATTTTTTTTAATTTCCAATAAACCCATTGGTAAAAGAAAATAGAAATACTTCCCATTTCCACTCGCAGTCTGCGAGAGGTCAACCAGAAAACTTTAAAAGTTTTTCTTAAATGGTCTTCAGTATACAATGTGTTGCTGGTGTAAAATGGATGAACAGATATATGTGGGTTGAAGGCGCAGTAGGTTTTGTATCTCATTTGCACTTTGGAACAATTTCTCAATCTCAAAATAATTTTGTTTCTCCATTATCTCAGACAAATGTGAGTTCAAGACTTGGTTCTCTTTTCATGTTATTTCAAGAACATTTCATAAGGGTTCATCAAGCATGCGATAACGCTGTTTCACCCTGTCTGCAAGGACTACAGTGTCATCCATCAACATTACAACATGGAGCCATTTCAGGCATTTATTGCCTGTACATCGTTGTTTAATCTTTCTGATAAGCATGACAACAAACATCACAAACAAGAAGCAGCATGTGGAGGATCCTTGCCTTACTTCCATGGAGGTTGTTATTGTTGAGGCCTTACACCAAACCATCAGTCTATTGTTCAGCACATGAACATACAGCTTTGCTGCATGTTGGTTACACTTATTCCCCAGTAATTATCACAATCAAGGTAGTTGCCTTGAAAAACATGATCAATCTAGCAGGGGGCTCAGATCATAAAGATTCAGATTCAAAATGTACATTAAATTATTAACCACTTACCTGGCAGAAATTAAAACACACCTGCGCTGACCCAGAAATGGCCCAATATGTCTCCTGGCTTTAGCTGGGAGGCAATCACAAATTGAACTTCTCCTATTGTGTTTGGGTTGTTCAGCAGTCCCATGTCCCCATTTTATCCTTCTATATCAAGTGGATTTTCTCCATCAACAGCAAGGGCTTTTACAGCCTCTCCATGTGTTCTTGGAAATCATATTCAGAGGGCATCTCTTGCAGAAGAGTTTAGGAAACCTCCTCTTTTCTATTTATAGCCTGCCACAACATTTTAGCATCACCGTAATTCAATATACACCAACGGGGTGAAAGTGCTTCCCGGGTCAAGGCAGATTACATTCTAAGGGCTGGTTCAACTGTACAAAGATTCCACAAACCACATAGCCATATCATCCAGGGTCTGGTTAAAGCCGATGATTGGGTACAGCAAATTGGTCTGCATAGATATTCATGGAGGGCACTGGTTTCCTTCAACATTGGTTGTGCGAGTCAGTCATAATGGAATGCATACACAAATTCTGAGCATGCTGCAATCAAATCTTTGCATTAAACATTTCTTAAAGGAACACTAGTTTTATAGACAGTGGGGCGGGATCAGTTGGCATGTCAGTTTTTTGGTTCACCTCAAAACGTTTACACAATTAATGTAACAAGCTGTGATCAGACAGTAATCCATTTTGGAAATCCTTTATTTTCTACTGCAGTAGGTTAGAGATCTGAGGAAGGAGTGAGACGCTCTCTGCATGTTGTTCACAATAAATAGATTATTGTCTTCACGAACATGAATAATATTATTTTCGTTGGTGTTTATTGTTTCATCAACAGGCCAGTATTATGGTTTATTGTGACCTTCAAGCAGCGCTTTCACCTTATCTCCAAACCAAGTGTTCACATAACCAACCACCACATAGCTGCTGGTGGTGCCACGGTTCTGGTATGACTTATTAGCCCCACAAGGGACATACTATTTTTTACGACAGCCTTGCCTGCAGTGTTTTGTGTTTGCCCTTCATGTTGGCTCCACTGTCCATTGTTCCACAATGATTGCCTACTGAAGGGAATGTTCAGCTCTTCCAGCCTTCTCAAAATATGATCACACTACCAAAAAGTGCTCCTTGATCACTTGCGTTTCTTCCAGGTTGACTGTTCTGATCACAACAAACATTTGCTCCAAGTGACTGACATCTGGGGTACAATCCAAATTATGCTTGCAATCCTATTTATGTAAGCTAGTAAACAAATGCAGTAACCAAGCATGTTTTTATGATCAGTCAAGATCTAATTGTTACAATTAATTATTATTTCTAGCCATCTTGACCGCATATGGCTATGCTCTGTTTAATTCATCAAAAAACACAACTTGTTATGCTACAAGAAAAAAACAATGTCAGATCATTGAATCAGATTCAACAAAAAAATCACATACATGTCTTTATCCTGTGTTCCTTTTTTTTAAAGAGCCATGATGATTTGTTGAAGGCGTTGCCTAGCCGCACACATAAGGTAAGCTTGCACCAGCAGACTCAAAAAGAGATGCTGCTAACTTAAATAATTACAACAACAAAGAGTTGAACCAAAGATGCCACTGTTCTACCATGACTAGACCAAACGGCGAGTTAGCAACACAAGTGTGAATTGTGGTCAACACAAAGTTACAAACTATTATTATTTATATTACTTTCTGATCTTGTATCAAATGTTTTCTTCCATTATTAATTAAAATGATATGAGTGATTGCTTTTCACATTCCTATAACCAGCCAATCAGTTTGTTCTGCCTGGATGACATAGACTGAGAGGTCCAAGGGATCACCAAGCTCCGAGCCATCAAGTCAGCTTCTTTGTTTGTCATATCCATAACCATTACAGTGGAGCAGTCGTTGGCAGTGGCATTGTTGTTCTCAGGATCCCTCCAACAATGCTATTAGAAACTCTATAAAAAGAAAAGCATGCAAGTAAAAATGAAAATCCAAGTCATAAGACACAAATAATATCAGCTCACCTGCATGATGGAGCCTTGCCTGAGCTACAGAAGACCACGCACCCATCCTGTTGTCACCCTTCACTGCATGTGACCGTATACTGTGAATACTGTAGAGAGAACTTTTTCCTTTCAAATTAAGAGTCCCTAAAGTTCCTGAGACCTAGAAGAGCAACCTTTTGTTGTCTGGGAATGTATCTACCTTAGGATGTGCTGTCAGTTACAATATGACAGTGTCAAGCTTGATGCTGCTGCCTCAGCGTTGTCACTATGATGGATCTGTGGTCACTGGAGACAGAAATCCCAATACAAAGGCAGAATAACTCATATAGATACTCCCCATCCACCCAACATTGAGTTACACCATGAGCAGGAATAAAGTGAACAGTTGATAAACCTTCATTGAGTTACAAAATGTATTTACCACAGTGATGTGTAGCTTAAATGTCAACCAGATGAGATAATAATTAAGAAACCTTCCCTCTGTGGACTATAAAGTAACTGCTACCTGCAGTTAATGAAGTGCTATTTTTATTTATTTTTTGACAAATTAAGTTTATCTATTTTCATTTTAAGTCATATGCAGTGTATTTCCAATGCCATTTTTTTTTTTTGGGAGCCAAAATGAAACAATGTCATGATTGTAACAATTTCCAAATTAACAACAATGTTTATAATTCTACATGTGTTCATCTCTTTCTTTATTTATACACTTTATATGGGAGAAGAGTTGCTCTTGTTTAAGGGGCTAAAAGTAGATTAGGAGTGGGGTGGGTGCTGGTATGTGGTATAAATATCAGTGCATGTGACTTGTACAGTATGGGTCACAATCTGTTTGTCTGTTTGTCTGTGCTTTGTCAGTCAGTTCATTCTCGTGTATACATCATTGCATAGAGATGACAACCAGTTTCAGTCCTCAGAAATCCCTTCATAACCCTCAAAGATAATGGGAGGGTTGGGGTGAAAATTTACTGCAGAAATAAGGAAGCAAATCTACTTGTGAGCATAGCAACCTCAGCCAGAGCCATTGCTAAGTGGTGCATACAATCGAGCATAAAGTAACAGTTAGTGGAAGGCTGTTTCTTGTTTCAGCGCGACAATACCCCCAAGCACAAAGCAAGGTTCATAATGAAATGCTTTTCACAGTCTGATGTGAAAGGACATGACTAGCCTGGGAGCAGATGCCTGCAACCACAATCGGAAACCCTTTGGGGAAAGCCTTCCAGCGAGGAGCCAGAGCTGTTGTGGCAGCATTTTAATGTAATGTCCAGGGTTTAGGAACGAGATGTCCAACAATCAATTAAGGGCGTAACATTTTGTTGACAACATATTTCTGCTGAGTGTAGACAGTATTTATTTGAGGGAATCATTTGCTGCATTATTTGACTTTATGTTCTCTTCTTCCTCCTTCTCTGAATCTAGAGGTGAGCTGCTCTCCAACTCCAGCTTCATCCTCTCTTCTTGATCCTTCACTCCAAATCTAATTGTGTTCCATAGCAACTGTTTGTCACCTTTGACCTCCTCTTATGATTTCTTTTTTTTTTTTTTTTTTGTCAATGTCTTTGTGACCACTTGCTTAGAGGCAACTTTGCTCTGTTTGGGAATGTCTTATTACCCCAGGATGCTTCCCAATCATATAAGCTATGGCGAGTGTTGAGTTTTTTGCCTGATCAGAAGTGTAAATGTTTTAATTTTCTTTTATTTTTGTCCTTCCAACTCCATTGAAGAGCGGCTCAGTCACTTCCCATAACTTTGTCTAATCCATAGAGTCCCAAAGGGAGTTCTATGTCTGTCAGACGGTCTAGTGAGGATACTACCCTATCATCATAGCAATAACTAAATGAACAGCAGAATATAGGGCAGGCAGATTTTCTCTCGAAATATAATGACTTTATTCTCATTAAATAACAACTTTATTCTGTAAATCTAAAAGTACACAGTTATGTGAGATATGTTTTGAATGTGATAAGACATCTTGCTGAAACATAAGCGCTCTTAAACTCCAAAAGTTTAAACATTTAATGAATTATTAATCACTTGAATTGGTGCCATATGCACATTTATAGAGGTTATTTATCTAAAGAGGAGGGAAGATTAAATCATGCCTACATCAGTGTTGACTCTGCAGGGATAACATTAAATGAGAACATTTTTACAGTCATTTAGCAGACGCTTTTATCCAAAGCGACTTACAATCAGTAGTATATTACATATCATTCACCCATTCACACACTGATGACAGGCTACCATGCAAGGTGCCACCATCAGACTCTAACTAACATTCATGCAACATCCAGTCCACACCGATGGCAAGCCTTCGGGAGCAACTTGGGGTTAAGTGTCTTGCCCAAGGACACATCGACTGCCGAAGCCGGGTATCGAACCACCGATCCTCTGATTGGAGAACTACCTTGCTCTCCACTACGCCACAGCCGCCCGTTAGTGTACAGAAGAATAAATATTTGAAAGCAATAAAGAATGTCTTGCACATATCCCATTATATTTCTATATTCTGAATTTACACTTGGCATCTGAATTTTGAGTTTTCCTTTGCATAAATAAAGACATTTTCACCATGAATTGGAACATGGAGTGTTAAATGCTCAAATTTAACTGGGGGGGGATGACCTGTAGGCCCCTCCCATTATATGTGCCCCGCCCCCTCTGTTGAACATAACCTTAGCCTTCGCTTCGGACTAGCATGTTTTGGTTCATCCCATGACCCTAGCCTTAATCCAATCCCTACTATTTTTGTGCACTAACTTTAAACCAGCATGATGAGTTCTGCCCTCATCTGTCTGTCCCATCAGGTTTTGCTCCCTCCAAAGGCCATCAGAGCAGCATCAGCAGGGGACAAGAATGAGGTTGCCCTCAAGGTCCAGATGGAGATGACTGTGAAGCGAGGCATTGTGGGAATAGTTCTTTCACAAGCCCTGCAGCATCTTTGACCCGAGAACTGTGTCCACTGAACAGCAAGCTCGGACACCAGCGCTTAGCCCTGTCTTTGTTTGTTTGCCTAACCTTGCTTAGCATAGCTTAGCTTTCTTGGCTAACTGAGTGTGCACAAGTGTTGTCCTCTCTCTCTCTCTCTCTCTCTCTCTCTCTCTCTCTCTCTCTCTCTCTCTCTCTCTCTGTCTCTGTTCCCTCTCAATCTGAAATAAGCTTCCCAACTGTAAGCTCAAGGTCTAACTCTCCTTGACCATTTCGGAGCAGCAGAACACTTTTAATAGCAGCCGCAAAATGGTAAATGCACAATATCAATGTGACATTACGTTCACCCCCCCAAAAAATGCTGTTTTTTTCCATTGATGGGCTCAGATTAATGTTTTCAGTGTCTGACAGCATTATGGAAAGGGTCATTCAGAGAAAAAAAAAAAGCTTTTTCCCTACCTTTTGCTTGATCCAGTCTTTTGGTTTCCTGCTCAAGGAGAAGTCTCAATATGAAATCTGAATATCAGGCAGCAACAGATCAATGACCTCATCCACATTGTCAAAATCCTCTTAATATTCAGTCATGACATTGAGAACCTTTTAGATAACACTTAAGCTACGCTCTCAGTAGTCCGACACAACAAACTCTGAGGGGGCCAGCACTCCCATTTCCACCGACGAATTCCAGCAAAATGTCACCTCACTAGATTTCAAAACGAGACTTCTACTTAAGTGTTTCCATAATGCCAGACACTTGTAATAACTATCAGAACATGTCAGTGGCAAAAGCAAGTGCTTTTAGTGGGTGTAAATGATCCAAGCTTGCCTTGAAAGGATTGCATTGCAGCCTAAAGTGGCTGCTGTCCACAGCGCTCTCCTTCGACACTGTGAAAAATATAAAAATCACCCTTTAAGCAGAATATGACAACCGTACACTGCTAATCACAAATTCATTTTTCAAAATGAAAACAGAGACAGATCAAATAAGCAGCCAAGCTGAGCTTTTGGATTGTGTGTGTTTGCTTTTCTGATTCAGTCGCTGAGTAAATGTAACAATTATCTATAGTTGGAGTCTGATGTGTGTGAACAGAAGCTCTCAGCGCCTGTCCTTTTACCCAGATAGATAAACACCAGCGGCTACTGGCCTTGATTTTGTCCTGTGTGGCAATCAGTTTAGCTGCTTTGATATCTTTCGGACGTATCTGGTGGGCTGCAGTGAGAAGTAAGTTTTCATGCTATTGGTGGTACACTTACCTATGGTCCCCCTATTTACAGTTTTCCTTGCATGCAGCAACACAGATTCCTCTCCCTGACATTGAACCAGGCAAAACTGATTGAGATTCTGAATGGAGGTTGCACATGTAAATGTGGCCTGGTCAGTCAGCAGCTGAGCAGGAACATGCGTGTGTAGTTTGACGGTCACCGTTCAGAACAATAAACTCTCTGCTGTGGGTGGTGGAGCTGGCCAAGAAACATGAAACATTAAGTTCATAGCTCACATGGTATCATATGGTTATAAGTAGTCTTTCCTCAAAATGAGGAAGGAAATACATCATTTTGTGAGTGCGTGTATGTTTGGGTGCTGTTTGGTTTTCTGTCACATTTAGCAGAGATCGGCACTCCCCCCTGCTGGCTGCTCTGCAGACCTGCTGGAATTGAAGTGTGTCCTTTGAAGTCTCTCTCTCTCACACACACACACACACACACACACTTTAGAAGCACATTGAAAGATTTATGCAAAAAAATATGAAAGTACAGTCATCTTAAGAGTCTTTGTCTATTTATTTATTTTATTATAAAATCATAGATGTCCAGTCAAACATTTGTATATTTGTATGTATTCTCTTTCCGATCATGTTCCAGTATTTTCCTATTGAAATACATCCTGCTAAATATGCAGTCCTGTGGTGGGGAAAAAAGAGAAAGTAAGGCACAATTAGAGCAATTGCTGTATTTCATATGCCTATTACAAAGTTTAATGCCATGGTAATAACCATAAAACAACTGTATTCAGGATTTCAATGGCATACTGTCCTCTACTGAAGAATTATGTGTGGGGAGAGAGACACAGAGAGAGTCTCTTAGTATTCCACTTGAGACACTGTGCCTCCATATTGCAATTTCCTGTTGGAGTCTTATCTAGAGCAACCTGGAACTGTACTCCAGCGAAGCCTCACGCAGCTCCCTCTGCTCACCTGCTGCTATTCTATCTCTGTTTTCTTTCATTGCTTTCTCTGACTTCCACCCTCTCACTCCTGCCCGTGCAATGTCATGATTAGTATGCTTAAGAACCAGTAAAGCTTTACCTGGACATCAGTCACTCAGACAACCAGTCAGCTGTCTCACTGTCAGTCAGTCGACTGATCAGTCCCCCGGCTCACACTCTTGTTGAATTACTCGTCCAATTGCTCGGTCGATCGCACAGCCACTTCCTCACTCAGTCACTTTGTATTGTTTTACCCTCACTGTGGTGTACAACATGCATGCACAAGGCAAACAGAAATAGACATATATTAAAGGAAACAGGGGCCAAGTTACTATTTTTGTTTTTAATCCTCTCCCATTGAAGAGCTGGCTTTAGCTTATTTTAGCCCTCCCACTAAAAAGCCAAAAGTGCCTGTTTGAGCAACTGCTGAGTGCTCTCTAGGACAGAAACAACCTCAGGTGATGTTGATATTTCAACAGGATGACAAGGTGTAAAGCATTTACTTCTTCTGACAGTAATATTCCTGGCTTGTGCTTCGTGCATCTGAATATAAACATGATATTTCACACGCCACTTCCAGCCTGACAAGTTAGATCTGTACACTAAAACTTAACGTTAACCAGACTGACAAGGTGGCATTTGTGTGTCTGATCTTGTGCCACATGTGAGGAGATGTTTGATTTGCTTTCACAGCTGTAAGATTCGTCATCCTGAAATTGTCACCAAAGCAAGTATTCTAGTATTCAATATTACTTAAACCTCACTAAAATCAAACTTCAGACACGTTTCTTTAATTGTTGCAGCTAGAGATGGAGAGATTCAGAGCGGCAGGTAGAACACAACACTGATCCCCTGTTTCTCCCATGATTACATTCTGTTCAGGCCCTGTTGCAGTGAGAAGATCAAGCTTCGGCCACAGAATATGAATTTTATATCTGCAATGCAGCCAAGAGGTATCTTCATGTAACAGCGAGCCTGCTTTGGCAATGGACAGTGAAGATCTGTCTTTGTGCATCTTTGTGCTTTATTTAGTCCTTGGTTTGATATTAAATGTAACTGTTGTCATGTATTTTATTTCTGCAATTGATACTCTTCCCTTAACAAGACTAGAGACCTTTGTTTGTCAATGTAGCTATATTTAGTCTTATTCATGCTCAGATATTTGATATGATCATTATCATTCTGAAATCATAAGTCAATACACATTTGTGTGGATCCGAACAAAATGTCTTAACATTTTATTTCAATGGCCAATGCAGTGACACGTACAACATCAGTGTGAGGGATGAGTGGATGAGTGCTGACAGGTGCTTTCTTTTGACTAATCATCAGAAAGGGATTCACATATTCATATAATGGAGGGTCCTGCGAGAATCTAGTAGGTAAGTAGTAGAACTAGATTATAGGAAGTTTAACTTTAACCAAGATGTTACCATTCCAAAAAGTATTTTATAAAAGGGAATGTATAGTTTAACAGTTCATAGTATGCTTTTTATTTTAAACACACCATAGTCAACGTGATCTCATGGGAAAGTGTAAAAATAGCGAGCCAATTTTAATGAGATTTCACCTGTCATGAAAATAATTTTGAGCTTTTTGTGTATCATTTAACCACAGGGTTAAGGTTGTGAATCGACCACCGCATGTCATTACGTTGTTTACGTGAAACGGTCTTAACTACTTAGTTAGGATTAGGAAAATCATTATGGTTTGGCTTAAAATAACTAAATACATACATAAACAATGTAACATAAGTACGTAATGTAATTTTAAATAACTAAACAACTTTCTTGTCACAAAGCAGTTATTGCTAGCTAAAAAAAAAATCATATAGTTCAGAAGTAACGTTTTTTTTTTTAATACTAAATACAAATTAGATTAGTTAATGTTAGCTGCCAACTGATGGGATTAAAACAATGCAGCAACAACAACAACCTTTCAAACTGGTTAAAATCATCCCTGAGGCCATAACAAGTGCTTGCCAAGCCTTGTAGTCTGTTATTTTATTCTGCCTAGACCTGGCTCAAGAATGACTTGCTCTCTCCACATAATGACACTTCACCGCAGCCTCAAGGCATGTAAACAGCACATTACATTATAGCTGCTTTCTCTTGATGGCAGTTCACTGTTGTCTCGCTGTTTATTCTTAGTGCTTTTTATGTTTTCCACTACAGCTGGCCCAGGTGGTCTACAGTTTGTCACAACTATGTTGCAGCATGGTGTTTTCTGTGTTTTCAGCTGGTGTTTTTAACAGGGAGAAATCACATGTCCACTCATTATTACAAGCTACATGGCACCTGTGTGTGTGCGTGTGCGTGTGTGTGTGTGTGTGTGTGTGTGTGTGTGTGTGTGTGTGTGTGTGTGTGTGTGTGTGTGTGTGTGTGTGTGTGTGTGTGTGTGTGTGTGTGTGTGTGTGTGTGTGTGTGTGTGTGTGTGTGTGTGTGTGTGTGTGTGTGTGTGTGTGTGTGTGTGTGTCCTTAAAGTGTCAGTTCACCCAAAATTACAATCCATATTTTCTCACCTACCCCTAATGGTATGTAGCAACGAGGTGCACACAGTCCTAATAAAAACATCTGTGTGTTATCCTGAGCAGTAGTTCCCAAGATAATCATCAGGGTAAAAGTAAGAACAATCCACATGAATTTTTTCTTTTGTTGTACTGGATAGCTATACCGCTTTAGGGCTCAAACAAATATGCATACATATTATATATAAACTTCAACACAGGAACAGAGCTGTCTTTGTTATTTGAGCAGACTTTCTGAATCCCCACTATGAAAAATCAAACTTGACTGCATTCTTTTTTATATGGAGTTGTATTTTTTTTTACCTATTTAGAGAGCTGCAACAATTGGTTGACTGTTTGATTAGTTGATCTGAAAAATGTTCGCCAACTATTTTGATAATCGATTGATTGTTAGAGTAATTGTTTATGAAAGAATGTCCGAGGATTATGTTTTCAGTCCATCAGATGTCATATCATGTTGAGCTGAGTGGGTTTTGACTTGATGATATTTCTTGTCTAGATACTTTTTCTTTTTTCTCTATGTGTAAATTAAATTTGAAAATGTTTCTGTGATTTGTGTTCTTGCCTTGGGTAAGAAGAAGTCGTGTGTGTGCGTGTGCGTGCGTGTGTGTGTGCGTGTGTGTGTGCACACTTAAACCTGCATGCCACCCAGACTTAATTGGATATATGGATTAGATAATTGATAACCTCATCTACAATCACAACGAATGATTGTGATCCAGTTTAGGAGGCCTGAAAGCAACTTTGCTCTTGGAAACAAAGCCTCTCACCTATAATTTCACATTGATCAGCTAGAGTCAGAAAATAGAAAAAGGGGAACTAAGCTCACCTTCCCTAACCTCAGCACAACATGGCTTCAAAGACATCAAAGAATAGAAAATTGCACAATGTCAAAATGATATTTTGTTGCTCGAGGCAACATGGCATTGAAAAAAAAAAAAGCTTGAGGATTAGTGTGGGGAAAACCTGGCAAATCCATACAGCTCAAGGTCATACAATACTAACAAATACACAATAGAAATACACACTCACAGGGTATACACACAGGTATACTGTATATGCATAAACCTTCATGCTAATAGACTAACACTTACAAGCTTGTAGCAGCTCATTGCTCATAAGCTTGTCAACAAATTTACCCTTCTTCAGCCAAAACATCAGAATTCATCATCACGTAAATCAAATCAAGTTGGTTTCAAAGATGCAAAGTCAATTTCATTTTGCTGATGGGCCTTGGAGAGAATGTAAACCGGCTGCTTTACAATGCAGCACGTAATCATCAGGATGATGAAGTCATTATGTTGTGTTTGTATATTGTTATCTCTGAAATTGCTCACCCATGCGTGTTCAACATGAGCAGCAACTATCGCAAAATGTATGTCTCATTGAAAATGATCGAGAGGCTCATATCCAAAAGTTGTTTTTTTTCTCCGTAAGCGCTCCCCTCGCTTCCTCTCTGACAAGTGATGGGCAATGAGAAATAAATGTTTGAGGGAGGTGGAGGTGCTACTTCCACATGCACCCACACACTCAGACCTTGCTCCTCAGACAGTATCTGTAATCTGCATAACAATGTTATTATAACGTGCCTGATTGTCTCCACCGTTGTTTCCCTCATGAGTAGCAGTAACAGCAACACCAAATTTGTCTCTGATTGTTTTGGCAAAGCACTGGCTATTTAATCAAGTGAAGTGAGTGACATCTGCAACCCCCCTCACCAAAGCATCAATCACGAAATAATTGGATTGAAAAATTATAGAGACATTGTCTTTGCATTCCATTAGTTGTTTTTGGTTTTTTTACATACCTCACACCCTCTCTTAACCTCAACCTGAGGCTTTTGGTAGAATATAAAAGGTGGAGAGAGAAGAGACAGATGAGAGAAAGAGAGCACAAGGTGCAAAGGGGGAGAGGGAGACGACAGAGTAGGAAAAGGGAAGAGCTTGGTAAATTTGATTCACTTAAGTTTGCATAGAGGGGGCTGGTGTCCAAAAAAAGAATAAATTGATCCAGTCATTGTGATGAATAGGCTCAATTTATCCACCCAGTGTAGGACGGGTGGGAATACATGTTTTAGGAGACTCCCCCTCGTTGGCTAATTGTCAGACATCATCTTACATCTCTTCAAGTGAATAAGTCACTTATTGTCACTTTATCTTTATCCTGTCTTACGCATCTGCACTTTTTCTAAACCAATATGGACACCATTGATTTGAGAAAGCTCATTATTTTATTTATTTTTTTCTCGCATTGTTTTATTCTAAAAGATCAAATGGTTTAAATGGGAATCCATGGACAAGTCATGGAAAACGAGATGTATGGAGCTCTAAACTTTTTTTTTCAGTGGCTTCTGTTACAGGATACGACTTAATGTGTTCTTGTTACTGACATAGTATCCAAGTTTATTTGGCATGGACAACATGAAAACAATGCATACACACAAAAAAATAATGTATGTGCCATCTTTCAAACACAAATTAGTGAAACATAAAAAATGTGTGCTTGTCATCTATCCAAGCTCCAATTCCTAGCTATTTTTCTCCAATTCGTCATATATCACCAGTTGGTCAGTTGGCCCCTTGGCATTTTCTAAAGCTCTTAAACATGTTGCACAGTCTTCATCAGCAGATGGAGTCCGCTCAGTTGTCATGACTATTTAAATGTTCACATTTCAGCTCACTCACTGGCTTGTAATTTCATCTGTAGCACTTTTAAGACGTACTGACTGTGTTGGCCTGATATCGTTGTTCATTCTATACATTGGATACGGTAGTATGGAAAAATACACTCTCGTGATTTAACGACAGGATTCCACAGGTTGTATATAATGCATGTCAACAAAAACTGTGTTTTTCCTGCTCACCCTTAAGCCCATGCAAAGCCATGGTACATTTTAATTATTGTGGCTGATTAGGCCTCTTCTAAGGATTTTGTGGACATTACAGACTTCACTTACATTTCCCTGACTCTTCATTTGGTTTTATCGCACCTGTTAGGGTGGGACAAATTACACCTTTATCCTTCTTATCAGTACAAGGAGTCCAGTGGCCATCTTCAACCTGAGGTCTAATCACACAGAATAATTGAAAACGTGTGTGTGTGTGTGTGTGTGTGTGTGTGTGTGTGTGTGTGTGTGTGTGTGTGTGTGTGTGTGTGTGTGTGTGTGTGTGTGTGTGTGTGTGTGTGTGTGTGTGTGTGTGTGTGTGTGTGTGTGTGTGTGTGTGTGTGTGTGTGTGTGTGTGCGTGCGTCCAAGACCTTTAGGAAGAGCTCCAATCAGGCAGATTAAGTTAAAAACCCCTGTATGGATGAAACATGAGCGTTTCATCAGCTCAACACTTTGTTGTACACTGTAACATGTTAATGTCCCTCTTCGAGTGAGCATGATTTTATTCGAACATTGGTAAAGGGAGGCACATGTTTTCATACAAATTGTGCAGTAATGTGCCAGTAAGAATTCTGCACATCGATGCTTTTAAAATATTCACGGGAACATTTCCCAGCACTCATGAAGCGCTTCAACCTTTCCCCACTTAAACCATACAATCATCACTTTTGTCATAATAAATTCTTAATACGCTCATTACAGCAGCGTTGTGGAGCTGTATGTTGTGGGACCCGGAAGAAGAATATTTAGATGTGTTGCAGAAAAATCTTGTTATGGGAGTTGCACTGTGCATGTATGCACCATTCCACAGTGACTGATATGTTTGACAATGAACTGATGGTACAAACAGGTTCATAAATCTGGCACAGTTTGCATATTTCTAATTGTATGCATACACAGGCTCTGTAGTCATGAATCTATAAAGTTTTATGCATCTGGTGCCAGGAGTCCAGCCAAGGCTTTGAATACCATGAGCACTTAGTAAATTGCACAAAAGTAATTTACATTTGACTAACAGGATATTCTGCCCATCTCCCTTTTCTAAGCAACCCTTTTACATCTCTTGTCTCATATTTCTCATTCTACTAAAGCTTCAGTATATTACTTTTTCATCATTTTAAATTGGATACCCCAGAATAATAGCGGCCCTGTCTATTATTAATGTACTGAATCCATCATGGCAGGTAGAATCAGGGTTTTGAAACACCATGAAAGATTTTGAGGGCTTGAAAACCTACAATTTCTCTGCAAGCTCACACTACGCCTGTTTGAATGAGTGTCTGATAAGGATTTGAATGGAAAGTATTATACAGGACCCTCACCTGCAAATCTCTTCTCAGTGCCTGTTAATAAGAGTAATCTATCTCAAAGTTCACAGTGGAAAGACAGCCCCACTGTGTTTTCAGTCACTTATTCTATTTACATTTTTCATTAATTATTTTTACTGAGGCATTCATTCTTGACAACATATTAATGAACAGTGATGGAACAGTAAACCCTTTGGATTGCTTATTCTGTATTGGCGTATTTGTTTTATCGCTTAAATGTTTTATTTCAAGATAAACCTCATTACTTAATTTAACTAGCAACGACAACAGTCTGATACATATAGAGAAGAATAATAATGAAATTTAAAAAGTTATTATTATTTCATATTTTTTAATATCACACAACACAAACATTTTTGAAAGGAATTGCTTTAATAAGTTTTGCAATATTTGTGACCAAGATGCTGAACTGTGCTGAGCAATACATTTTACAGTTTAGGAAAAATCATATATTTGCCATGCTAGACAGATTTGCCGTAGCCGTTATAATACCATCATAATTAATAAACTAATGTAGCTTGGCCAGGCTTATCTATTGGTGTAGTACTAGTTTAATAATCATGCTGTGAGAAATCAGAAATCCAACCCAAAAAGTTTTGAAGAGAGCCTTCTCCACGGTCCTATCTATGTTCATCTATCTTTCAAAATAAAACTCCTATTCACTCAGTGTATTGTGATAGTGGAGGCCTAAAGGACACTTGAGGGTGATGCCCAGTGACTTACAATGTGTATTGTAAATTATGAAAGCAGCTTAAGGGGACAGAAGCAAAGATTACTGATTTATGTGAATGCACTTTTTTCAGCCTGCTGTATACTTATATGAAAAATGAAAACAGAGGACAGCGTTGTCCCACTTTATCTTGATTCACAAACTTCTGGCCACACACTGTATCTTCCCAGTTATGCAAATAGGAATGAATTCAGAGGTTAACAATTATGTCATTACATTTCAAAGATGCATTATTTAAGAGACCAGCAATGTAGTCGGCGCCATTTTTGCATAAAACCTCAAATGGCAAAGAGACACACATCTACTGCCCACCTACATAAATACCGTAGGTGTGTTTTCCATGACCTGTAAAGATTTTGGAATGAAGAATGCTTCAATGTCGAGTTTGACCTTTTAACAAGTTTATGGCAGCTCTCACAGCTTGACCTTTCCTTTTCTTGAGCCGATGGTTTCCTCCACCATTACAGAGAAGAGCCTCATTACCAGCTAATTCATGGTTGTCAGATTCCAACCTGTCTGACACATCCACAAGTGTGTCCTCATACCACTCTATGTGAATGAATGCTTTCTGAAAATATAGTCTTGCAAAGCTGATCAGACCAAAACAAGCACCTAGGCACAAAAATTATACACGCATAATATTCACACGACACGTTACAGGATAAAGCTGCATCCACTCCATGTCAAAGACATTCAAATAGAGCAGTAATAACTTTTTACAAATACAGAGATATACAGCTTCATCACAACTGAAAGGACAAGACTATTTACACTCACTAACATGAAAAATCTTTAACTGAAAGCAGCTTTTAGTAGGGTTAAAGCACAAAGAAGCAGTGTGAACAGAGTTGATAGGTTGACATGATGTATTTCAAACATGCAATCTGCCGGATGCGTGTCATGCATATGCATACTGTTAATGTATTCGTAGTTTATTAATGAGCATACGTGCAAGCATGTTAAGGTAGTTCTCAGGGGTTCCTTAGTTTTGGCTCTACATTGTAGTTATTATTATTATATTCCTTTATTGATCCCCATGGGGGAAATTCGAGTGTTGCAGCAGCTCAACTACACAGACACAGACAATAAATACACATACTATACAACAAAATAAAGATAGAACAAAAATAAGAAATAAATGTACAGTATATACACATGGGGGGGGGCTGGTCAGCATGTTGACAGACTGTGGTCTCCGCTGTTGTTATGTTATGTGTTGCAGGTTGATAATGTTGCTCTTGGTTTTGCTACTATGCAGACTGACATCAGATTGGATGCCTTGTTAATATTTACTCAAGAAAATAAAAATACAACACCTCATATTTCTTTACTAAGAGGCCTGAGGGTACAACAATTTCAAAGTAAAAAGTCCAACTGCAGTTTTATGCTTGGTGTGTTTAACTATCCATTTGAGGAAAGTAAGTCATCTTACTTTTACTTTTTAAAGTAAATATATTTCAGATAAGGCCAGGTAGCAGATTATTGTTTGGAAGTTGTTATTCTCTAGAAGCTCTGATTCAACAAAATTGTTTGCACACAATTTGGTGCAGCCATATGGGAGTAGACATTAGCCTGTTCACCCCAACATCCCCCTCAAGCACCTCACAGATGTTGCTATCTGAGTAAGTCATTGTTAATGTGTGCATGCATGCTTCAGAAAGGGAAAAGCACAAAAAGTACAACTTTTAATTGTTATGATTATTTGTTACGTAGTCAAATCACTGCTAAATTTGTAACAGTAGCTGCTACTAGTCATGGTAACAAAAAGGGAACTGGGCAAGTTCACTATCACAAAGAAGTTGTTGAATAGATAATGTACAGCACTGGAACAATAAAACTACATTGTATAATCATGCACCTAAAATAAAAAGTAAAGTAATAGGTTTTAACATTAGAACAGCCTCAGATCATGTGATACTGTGATACCTAAACAGACTAGAACTTCTAAGCCACTCACTTCTTCCACCAGCAGTTGGTTTCAGTTGAGCATTCTGTTGCTTTAGCCACAGCTACTGGCCCAGTTAAATAGTACTCAGTTTAACTGGCATGTCCATTTTCCTAGTTTCACATCTGCTTCTAGTCAAAAACTTCTGCTGTCTTTAACCCTTGTTGGAGGTGTGTCTTGCTCAATGCAGTGTCATCTGCAAAACGGTTAAGATGTAATTCTGAGTTCACTTACTGGTCTGCAGCCAAGAGTGAAATAGTTGGGATGAGAGTTTATACCTATCTGTCTGATGCCAAGGGTATGTGTGATAATATTTAGCTTGCCTTTGGCAGTGCAGATGATAAGATAAGATAAGATAAGATAAGATAATCCTTTATTAGTCCCGCAGTGGGGAAATTTACAGGATGATCCCCTCGTAGCTTATGGTAGCTTTATGCGCTTGTTTCTTGTAGTGTTCATTACTAAAACCTGTGTCCTTGACTCAACTTGGCTGTCGCTGAAGCTAGTTCTAGTCCATAATGGCTGCCCTTGACATTTACCATGCAACATGTAGGTTGGAATATGCAGGAAAGACCTCTTGGGGACTCTGAGGGCCAGCCAGATTTGTTCGTAATCTGACAATACGAGTCAGACCGTAGACACTAAGCCTGAGGATATTATTCCTGCTGCCTGCGGACTTTTGTGGGACTTGCTGCTATGGTTTGGTTGCTAGTTAAAGCAAGTTTTTGTGCCTGTAAATGTTAATAATTGCTTTGCATTTCTATTCGAATACTTTTTACCGTCCCCAGATCATGTCTTACTTCTGCCATAGTCTTGAACTATCACAAGTTTTTAGATTTTTGTTTATTTATGGACAGATAAGGGTCAGCAAATACATGGGTAAATGAATTGAAGTTATCAATATATATTTAAAAAATATTATTTCAGTGTTATAGGGGTGATCTCGCATTATGCCATACACAAAAAAATAGGTATTACACATCAGTTAGAACTTTTCTTTGAATATGTTCCAATTGTATTAGGACAGTATGGAAGCAGCTCTGGTGCCTCAGTATTTTAGTTTGTGATTATCTAAAGAAGCTCACTTAAAAAAAAAATGGGAAACCAACACCATTATTGGAAATATTACCAAATTCTGTAGGTAAAATTCAGTATGAAATGTCATTGTACTTGTATTAAACCAAACTTTAAATCCATGTTTTGGGGACACATCAAATCTCTCTTTGCAGTAAGCATGAAGGACATTCATTTGCCCTGCATGTGTATCTCTTCATCTGCATCATTTGTTGCTTTGTATGTACTCTCACCAGTTACACAAGGCTCCGCGGGGAACTGATGACCTAGAAACAGAGATTCTGTCAATTGGCTTCAAAGCAAATTTCAGATTTCAGTGGTCTCAGTCTACTCACTGATGTAGCACAACCCAGGTGCAAGTGTAACACACGGTCACTGTTTGTATGGGTGTACTTGTACATATGGTATTACTGAGATCTGTTCCGAGAGCTCCATTATGAGGATCCGTCCCCAGAAAGTTAAGCATTTCTTTTAGGATTTAAGCCTGTTTTTTTTTTTGTTTTCTGTTTTTTCCAAAGATAGAAGTGTAGCTTAGCGGATGCTGAGTCAGCAATACTCTTTTTATGCTCATTTTATTTTCACAAATCTATCTTTCTCTCTCTTTTTTTATATATCTCTATGGCTCTTTCAGCAAAAATGGGCGTTCACTCCAAGTTAAATCAATGAGATTTTGCCAAAATCTCCCTAAACCCATTTGCTTACCTTTGCTTGGAAACTCTCAAAAATGGTTCTCTCTACTGACAGTTGTCACCTCATTCACCTGCACTATTCACCTACTCCACATCCCATCATCCAGATCTTCAGCCTACTCTCTTTACCTCTTCACCACCACCACCATATCACTGTACTAACCATGGGATCTCTACCCTCTTAAGTATGACTACGTCACGATGGGGTCTAATCGCCAAAGACTTTCCACAATACAAACTTAGTTATGGACCATAAATTAATTTATTTTTTCACTCTAAATGAAGTTTCTCCTGACTGAAATAAGCTTATGTTAAGGGGAGAAAAGGGTAGGATTGAGAAATGTATCAGGTGAGGTTAAGGTAAGTTTCGAGGGAGTTAAAGTTGGTCAATTCAATGTTCTGATCTGTGTCTTATCTTGTGTGTTGTGAAGGTGATACTTTATACAAACTGCAAATCCAAAGCTGAAAAAAACAACACAAGTATTTAGTCACTTATTACAGTTCTAAGTAAATTCAGAGAGATTGTTTTCTCCCTGTCAGCTGAAACTATTTCTCCCAACCCTCTCCCAAACATACTTTGCTTTCCGCTATGAAGATATGTATGGCAGAATGTGCTTTTAAATGGAACAGCTCTTGTGTTGGTTGGCTTCCCTGTGTGAATCCAAAGGGAGGACCCTCAAGGGAACTGTGGGTGCTGGTAAACCCCTGAGAGGCCACAGCTGCAATTGCTCATGGGAATTAACGCTGGCAGGCTTTACAGTTCCACTGCTTTGAAAAGAGATACTCAGTTGCTCAAGAAGATGAACCTATGTGTATTGCTGTTTGATGAAAACAAAACCCTGGGATCCTCCTTCTGTAAGATTGAAAGCATTAAAAAATGTGAATACATTGCAGTAGAGCCAGCTCTCCTGAGATGTTTATCTTACGTCAGAGCAAGGGTTTTGAAGTTTTTCAGACAAAATATTTTATATTTTTTGAATGAAATATTTAGTATTTCCATCAAAAACTGCAGGAAGTTAAACACAGTATTTATTCTGGTGTACATAACACACTAAAAAAGTGTATAAAATGTCAGTATAATGAAATAATAGTGGGTTTCAATTAGAAGCCAGAAGACAGGCTCACACAACATTTTTTGAAGTGCTACCAATTGAGATTTTCATTATCTCTGCCATATACACTATGCGCTCAGTTGTGTGTGTGCATGTGAATGTGTTACTGTGCACCTCTGTGTCTGTCCATGGCTAATCTCACATTCTGTTGCAGCATACAGCATAGTATTTTTGATTGCTATTCATGGCTGCATGCTTAAGGATTTCTCATGGTTGCAGTGACTCACACTTTCTCTGAACCATTTTTTTCCTGCCAGTTATATACGGCTATTGACTGCCTGCTGTTTCTTAGATCACTACTGTTAACTGGCCCCCAGGTGGTAGAGGGCTGCTGAGGGAATTATGGTCCCCAAGCCACTACTCTGCGCCCAGAGACACACTGGGGAGAAGACAGTTTTCTCACGTTGAGTGTTTGGACGGTGTCTTTGGCTAACAGTGAACAGCTTATGTAATTTCCACTACACACATTGCGGCATCTAACAGCCACTCAGCCATTTCTGTGCGGGTAGACAGCTTGGTAAGTTTATTTGAGTCCATTGTATGCACATATTTCTGCTTGTTTATAGGTTGACTAAGCTTTCCTGCCCATTAGTGTCTAGTCGAGGCATGTATTCATTCAATCAAAACAGTGGTCGTTTCAGACAACCATGGGAGAGATCTGGACGCTACTAACAGCCCTGTCTCTTTAAAAAAAATGCATTGTTTCAGTGTAAACATACTTTTATATGCATTACATCTTCAAATAAGTATGCAGAAGACCTCATAGAGAGGAGGTTGGAGTTTTGGAAGGGCCGCAAAACACAGTGCTTTCACACAGGAGACTGCTGTCCGTGCATAAAGTACTTTTGTTGCCTAAACATAACCAAGTAGAAGTATTGTTGCCTGAACCTAACTAAGTACTTTTGTTTTGTTTTTGTCTTGAAGCGTATTTATAGCCTATATAGGATACCAGGTTGTGTCCTGTGTCCAGGGAGGAATCTCCATCACGATGATGCCACTGTCTGAAATCCAATAATTGCAATAGAAAATATAGTTAACATTTATTTTCACAAATGAACTCAAATAAAAATGTGAAAAAAAAAAAGATTTGATCCCCCATATAATAAAAGACTAGAAAGACTACAAATACTGTTTCGGTTTTGTCCGTACCCAGTTTGGCAAAATGCACAAACATGTTTTATGTTATACAATACGATACAAAGGGCCCTGTGTTTTTCATGACGAAATGATTCAGATTACTCGCAGCAAGCGGCAACACAATATGGAAATCAGCGATGCCCCAAAAATGTAATGGAGAGACACCTTGCTCACCTAGAATACGATGTTGTCATAAATGGACGATTGAGCATATGCCATAACATTAACTGGTGTTTTATACTCTGGCAATGTAGTGCAGTGTTTGTTTATGACATTGTAAATGGCACTTTATGTCAAGTGTGATGTTTCGACCATTCTTCACTCTCGTCACTTCAACCAAGATCTAAAACATCATCACAACACTACATTTGTCTTTCATTAACAGACATCTACGAATCCAGTTAATGTTTCCTGAAGATAACCACATCCCAGTGGGTTTCTCAAGAAGAGCAAGTTGTGTCCCTTATTGTGTGCCTCATTAGAGATAATTGCATACACTTATGCAAATTAGAGAAATGTGCTGTTTCTCTGGAGGTTTGACACATCTCCTCACCCACTCATTCTTTTCATTTTTGTCTCCCTCTGTAATCTTTTAGCCTCTGCCAAACATTGAAAAGTCTAAAATATGCTTATACTCCCACTCTGCCTCTGTGTGAATGGTGTCCTTCTCTCTTCTCCCTCTGTGTGAATGGTGTCCTTCTCTCTTCTCCCTCTGTGTGAATGGTGTCCTTCTCTCTTCTTCCTCTGTCTGAATGGTGTCCTTCTCTCTTCTCCCTCTGTGTGAATGGTGTCCTTCTCTCTTCTCCCTCTGTGTGAATGGTGTCCTTCTCTCTTCTTCCTCTGTCTGAATGGTGTCCTTCTCTCTTCTTCCTCTGTGCGACTGGTGTGCTCGTCTCTTCTCCCTTTGTGTTAATAGGTGCATTTCCAACCAGCGTTTTTTTTATGCACATTTTAAATTTGTCGATGCCATAAATTCAGAAAATCTTGAAATTGTGCAAAAAAAAAAATCACACTTGAAAAGATGAAAGCAAAATTAGTTAAAGTGTAAGGGAAACGGATTTAACTAATAATTGATGTATTACATGAAACGTGACTTCAACATCATCTAAAGCTTCTGTTCCACGGAAGAGACAAATTATAGCAGCAAATTTAAACTGATCCACTTTCTCCTAACTTTCACTCTGGAGTCGAATAAAGCATAAGTTCAGTTCCAGCTTGAACAATTGAACAAAAAAAGAAACTGAAGTAGAATATATATATATTTTCCTTTCATCTTTACGAGTTTGCAACTTTCAGCAAAGGCATATGACACTTTCAACCCCTGCACTTCAAAGTGCTCTGTGTCTAACACAAAAAAGGTTTCTGGAAGCAGTGGCAAAGACTGTCAAACACATTCGCGATCTACTTACCAACCGCAACAGATCTCCGCCTACTGATTGTCTGGGGATTTCTAAATGCAAACTTGTTGTTGGTGGTGAGGACAGCCGCTAACAAGCCTTACATGTCCTGGATTAGGACAGGCCAATAAAAACCATTCATCTACATATGTGTGGCTGACAGGGATGCCACATGGGAATAAACCACTGTTAGTGGTTGACATGGTCTAGGATGCCAGAAATGCTACTCACCCCCATTTTCTTTTTCAATTTTCAATTTTCAAACTTTGAACAGCAGCATGAGTGAGCCATGGAGATTTTCTTCAGTCTCTAGTAGAGCAAAGCATTTAGAGTAGTCCTAGCATGGGGGGGCGGGGGTGGTGCCCCCCACTCCAAGCCCCCGGTTAAACAATCATTGAAACATTAGAACAATTAATTGATTAAATCGGTTATAGCGGCTGTGGCACACGAGGTAGAGCGCTCGTCCCGAAACCACAAGGTTGGTAGTTCGAACCCCTCTACAGTCAACATGCCGAGGTGTCCTTGAGCAAGACACCTAACCCCCAGTTGCTCCCCGGGCGCTTCTTAGCAGCCCACTGCTCCTCCGGGATGGGTTAAATGCAGAGAATTGTAATTTCCCCATTGTGGGACTAATAAAGGCTTAATTATTATTATTATTATTATTATTATTAAAATTATTATTATTATTATTATTATATGAAAAAGTACTTTTTGATAAACTACATGCGTTTGAGCCAACCTTGTAGCAGCATCCTAGGTCGATTGTAACCTTAGTAACATGGAGCCGGCAACAGTAGCAGTCATCTTGCAGTACATGTTCTTATCCTCTATGGAAATTCTCTAACACCCAATGCATACAGAAAGTGAAAGCAACGTGAATATTATGTAAATGTATGAAATGCATTAGGGAGAGTAAAATGCGTTCTGTCTGTGTAGCTTAATAGTGCATAATTTTACCCTACAAGTATCATCGTTTCAAAAACTGGGAGCTAAACTTGACATGTTTTAAAGGCTCCTCCATGAGGCTTTTATGCAAAAGAGATGAAGAAAGGAATATTCACACTCTTCAGCTTTGGAAAGAAAAACAACATGAGTGTGTACATGCACACTAATAAAACCACACACCCTTAAACAAACACACACACTTGTAAATAGCAGTTGGGCATGTAGGACATGCAAGGTAAGGTGATGGACTGCTTGGACCCTTTGCCGTTCCGGTGAGTCCATTTATGTTAAACCTGTGTGTGCTTGTATCACACATTTTCTGTACAACTTTTATGGCTTTTAATCCACATAAAAGGAGAATTACATAATTGTACTCAAATTACATGGTCGCAGTCGACATATTTGTAAACAGCTAATCACCCGATCCTTCTTGCAAATACATATTTGGCTGATTCTGTGATTAATACTGTTTTGATGAGGTGCAAATTAATAAAACATTCATCATATCCATGTATGTGTGAGTCACAGTAATCAGTTGCAGCCTACACCAGAGCTGGATGTGTTAAGAACAGACTTTTGCAGCCTTAGGCGTGCCTTCAAAATGTGTCTGTGTTTATTCTATATACGGTAGCTGCACTAAGGCCTGTGGCAAAACTGTGCTCCAATGTGTCATATTTCCTGACAAGCCTGCACACATAGTTTGTTGGAATGACAACAATTCACCACCAAGCCTTCAGTTTCATACCCCCCCGAGTGACGCATATGTCGTTGTTTATTTTTACACATGAGTCTTTATATAACGTTTTCTTTGATAATGAGATTAACATGGTGGCCCATGTGTTAATGAGTGCGAAAAACAAATAAAAAAATAACACTCCATACCTATACCAAATACATCTCTAAATTTAACCCGCCAGAATTATAGGATTAAAATGTAAATCATATAGGAGAATGACGTAGGATTGACACGTCATCCACACTTCCGCATAACAATATGTTTTATTTAGCCTCTAATTGCTGCTCTGTCTCTTGGTAGCTTGTAATATGTTGAGCCTGTCAAGCCACAGCTGAACCAGATGTGGGGGCAGAGACTTGGGAGAGGATGGGAGAAAATAGACTGACATGCAAGACTGTATCTGGATGTGTGTGAGAGGGAAGGGAAACATGGGCACAGGAAAGAGACAATGTGTGAGAGAGAAGGAATTCAAGCACAGCAAATGTAATATGACTTATTTAAAGTTGCATTCATCTCTACTTTTTCTCGGTCACCTCAGGGTGAATTAAACACATTGCCTCATGAAGTTGTTATGGCCCACGTGTTAACCAACAAGAACATGCTTACACATCCAGTAAGCACAGAGCAACCTTAGAATGTGGCTTATGGGTTAGGGTTAGGGTTAGGGTTAGTCTTCACCAACTGGGTCTTTACATTGCTAGATTAAGCTTTCTTTACCAGCTACTTGCCATCTTTCTCTGCAACTTTACGGAACACCAAACAGTAGCAGAGTTCAATGGTAACTTTCACTGTGAGCTACACCTTTTTAAATTCATTACAAAGTCATTTCATTTTTTTTAAGGATAAGGCCAGTGATATTCCTAGATATGTTTAATGTCAACAAATGCTATAAAAAGACCAAATTCAAATCCTGATGTATCTTAGTCTTCTGTTATGTTGACCTCCATTGTCGTCTGAAAGCTATTAATAACTAATCAATAAGCCACAATGAAGCGCAAGATGACATGTTCCTTTATTACCATCAAAGTGGTCACTATAGTTTATTTTGAGCTGAAAAGTTACAATGAACTGTTAATCTTAAAAAAACTTTTTCCTTAAAACCAACACACTTTCTGCCTATTAATCAAGCTCAGGCATTTATGATTTTTGGTTAAGTGTATGTTTGCACACAGTACTGCACCTTTTGCTAATGTCCAACTGTATGTTATTGGTACACTGAGGTGGGACGTTTACCTTTCATCGCTGAAATAATTTTGCTTCCTCAAGGCGCAATAACAGCCAGAAACAAAGGATCCCGTCCTTAGCACAAATACAGATATATATCAAAACAACATTGTCTTTTGGGCTCCATTCCTTGCCAATGAAATACTATTTAATTCAAGACAAAAAGATTCAGCCTTTTTTCTTCCTCAAGTTCGTATTTTTCCAGGTTTCTCTTTCACTGGCAGACATGCTGATTCAAGATTTTCACAATTTCTGCTGGAGGCAGATACGCAGGGGATTCCTTAATTGGATTTATTTGAGTTCTTCTTTTCATGGTTAAGGATTGGACAAAAACATTTCTCAAAAGCAATTATAAGACTTGCTAGAGAAACTGTTGGTTTATTCACAGCCCAGTGGGTTGCAGAAGTGCTGAATATTATATTGTGGTTAGCATTTCAAAAATGTCGGGGGAGGTTGTATTTTCTGTAAGCACTGTTCAAAAACAGCAGGACACCTTTTAAAATTTCCCTCCAGGACTCTCACTCTTCTTAGCACATTATTTCAATTGATACTGTCATCCGAACGTTCGAGATGCAGAGGTTATCATCGTGATTATTACTATTAATAGGGACTGTTCTACAGCAGCAGCTTTGATAAATGCTAGCTATAAGTTTAACACATTCCCCTTTAAGTAGTGAAGAGAGAGTGAGAGTGTTGTATTAGATGAGGACTGAAGGAACACAACTACAAGACAATGATCTCTTTATGTTTCCTCCTATTTATGGTTGGTGCTATTCTAGATTTATTGTGGGTGTTAGGCTAACAGATGAGAGCCTTTCTGTAGATCAATTTTACATTCCATTGAATGGCATAAGGCGAATATCAGGCCCAGAGCCAAATAATTCATATCTCGCATCTATACCCAGAGGTCAAGCCTGCTCTGCACTGGGTGGCCATTCCATCTACACTCATAAGACTGCACTACATACCTCATTTCATTTCACTGCATGGGCGATGTTGGACCGGCTGTGTTTTGTATTGATATGAGTGTTGTCTCAGCTCGTTGAATGTTTGGAAAAATAGAGTGGTATTGTTTTTGAGAAGAAAAAAAAAACAGTTGATAAAATGGTTCTCTGATGGAACAAGAAGACCACATGATTTGCTCCAGGGCATGTGACAGCTGGTCAATTCCTCCCAAACAGAGATTTTTGTTTTCCCTATACAGGACTTGGCTTTACACCTTTTGATGCTCCTGTCACGTAGCCGCTTTATTAACACTTGAAATAGTCCTAGAAATATTTTGAGCTGACTTGATATGCGTTGTCAGTAAGAGGCAAAGAAAACTGAAACTGGTTATTTTCTTGGCTAGTAGTGTTTCTTACTGGGAAAAAACCCCCGCAAAAAACAAACAGCATGTTTTGAAGTAAAGCTATCAGTGAACTGAGTAAATAATTAATGTTGCAAAATAGATTTTGGAACAGCAGTGGGGTTTATGGTGGGAGAGATGATTGCCTGTTTTCAGTACTGCACGTGAGAGGTCACAACGCAACATGCCTCGCAGCACAGCAATCAGTATGTGGAAAGTGTTGCCGACTCTGCAATGATGGTCAGTAACATTATGTAAATATGGAGGGAAACCATTATGCTCACAGATGGGAGGGAAGTCGATTTCAACTGTCTAAGGAGTCCGAGTGTGCGCATGCGAAACGCGCATTAACCACTGAAGCTGATGTAGAATGACAGTTGAAATTAAACATGAGGCAGTCATTGACATTTGTTTTTCCATCCTTTCACAGCTGGCAGTTGGCTGTTATTTTTATGATCTAAATATTGACTGCATTACATCGCCAAAGATGCTGATTTGACTTTTGGGTGGGAAAGACAATCACATTTTTATGTGACTGCAAAGGTCAGATCCTCATTAATACTTGTAAATGACATTCAGATGCACCTGCTCTGTGCACTTTCTGGATTGAAGATGTGTATTAATGACGGGTGTTCCTATAGGTTATTTTAGGGACATAACTCTTCATCTGCACTTTTGGATCAGAAGCAATTCTTGAATTAAATGCTGGAGATTTTTAGCTGTGGAGAGAATTTCAAAGTGACCTAAAGTGGAAGGGATACAATATTGTATGCCCTCCTCTTCAGGTCACTTCAGATATCATACGAAACGTAGAAGGGTATTTTGAGTTTGAAGGTCACTTCAGATAAAGAAGTAAACAGGATGTGGAAGAGAGAGAGGAGTTAAACAGCTAGCATCGGCAGAAAGTTTCTCTGTAGACCAAGTCCAGCAAGTGACTTTTGAATCTAGTGTAAGCAGCCATGATTGAGAGCAGTGGGTTCTTAAGACAATAATGATTGTGGCATTCTGGATAAGATAAATGTGATTGGAAGAAGTCTTCCAAGTGATTAGCAAGGAAAGAGATGCAGTGGTTCAGAAAGGAGAAGCTTACTGAAAAAGAAGAGGAATAGATTTGTTTTTTTCTGTATAAAGAGTCAGTGTCAATCAGGAGTACTCCATGTTTTACTGTCAAATTATTGATTGTACTGCTGAAATCAAAGAGACAGGCCGATAATTGGAGTTTTAGAGAAGGGGCAGGGGATGACAGAGTGAGGAAGGATGAGTGAGCGAGACAGTCTATGAGGCTACTTTAAATTTTGTTTCATTTTCTATTAACAGAGATGGATCATCACTAGGTCAAACCTCAATTTGTTGGATGGCGATAGTGAGCCCCAATCAATCCACTAAAATGTTGTGAGTGGTTTCATTTTAGGAACAATGGATCTGGGGACGAGGAGGAGAGGGGGAGTGCAGTGATGGAGATTAATGTTAGTGGACTAATGGACTGTCTGTCTAAGCACTCACCATGGACAAACACTGTAATCAGCCCATAGATGAGGATCTGGTTTGCAGGGAGGCAGCAGGCAGCAATGGGATTGCACATAGAATTTATTAGAGTGTGTCGTGGCAAAACGCCTCATTTCCCCAAAAACCTCCCAGTCCTGTGATCTGCATTTTAATTGTTACTGCGTTCACATCCGGATCTGCAACAGCAAAGCTCTCTGATTGAAACGTTTTGACCTTGATGACGTCCCCATTCTCTCTTTTCCTTCATGTCTCTTTCTATTCACCCTCTACTTATCGTCTCATTTGCTGTTTGGGCCTGATGAATACGCTGGCATGATGATTAACATGTGGAAAAGTAATGTATACTATAAGAAAGACGTATGAAACTCATTAACTAAGGCCGATATTATAAGTCTACCTGAAGCTGACAACGGCGGCATGTAGAATATACTTTATTACGTAGACTACACCTTCGACTTGTAACAATTGCTCAGTTTAATTATTTTCTCTTTTGGAAAATGTACCAATGGATTCAGCTTCCTTTGACTGAGAAAAATAAAATGGTAACGCATTGCGTATATTATATTTGAAATGGCTCTGATACTACCGCTTTGAGGGTAATGCTTCCCGTTCTTCAGGAAAGCATAACTGAAAGTTAAAAGTGGTATATTGAAATATGTGATAAGCTGCTTCTGAAGCATGAAAATGCAAATTTCAGAGTTAAGTACCTGGCTTTTAAACTTGTTCTTTCTACTTTTCTTTTTCATTAGATACTTTAATCATGCGCTCACTTGAGGTAAAAAACTTCAATCAGAACCCTGTAAATCTAAAACGAATATGTTTTACACGCCCTGGACACCCTGCAGTTGAAGTAATTACAATAATATTTACACTACAAAGAGGAGGAGGACGGCTGTGAAATGCATATCATTCATGTTAAGGCAAATATGCCTGAAGGAAAGTGAACTGCATTAATCCAGTATTGCAAGAATGAAATAGCTCAATTAAAATAAGAGAATCTCAACAAAGGATGGAAATTAATAAGAGTGTTTTTTTAAGAATTTAAATATCAGAAGAATATCAACATGGCCCACCATCCAAACTTCTGCAGTGTTTAACTCAAATGGCAGAAACCTAATCTTCGTGCAAAACTGATAGTTTGGGAAATACTTTTCTGAGGAGAACTGGTAGAATCTGGTCTAATCTCTGTGTGCGTCACGTTGCCATGGGGATCATAGCTGAGCTCACTGGGTCTCCTGTCAGGTAATGGAAACGTCTCTGGCACAAACACGCTGCGAGTGTGTTCTGAATGCAAAACAACCCGTCGCAGTGTCCAGCCGTCAAACTGATGGAGGCTCCGATATAGTGGCTGGCAAGCATCCACAAACTGACAGAGCAAATCAGAGCAGACCTCCTGACGTCCCGGAGATGCCATGAAAGTGACATTTTGATTTGGCTGATCGCAGGGGCAAACTGCTTTGGAAGTGAGCACATGGTAAAGCGACTGAAGATGAGATACCTCAAATGGCATCACTCTGGGATGAGGGCCAGCAGTGTTTGCCATGAAACTAGAAAGGTCTCAGTAAATATGACAACACAGCTTCATTCTGTCCATATTGTCTTTGAAAAATTATACATTAAACATTAATGGAAGGCAACTTGAAAAAGTGACAAACATACATACCTATTATATATATAATCAAACGTATATGTTTATTTTCCCCAGAGTCACAAAAACATGTTTTCTTGTTTCTGCATTAATCTGCTTGTTTTTGACTTTGGATTTTTTAGAAGATTCTGGCTGCGGATACAGCTCCCATTTTCCCAGATGAGTGTTGTGTTTCCTCATTGGGGACCAGATCCAACCTTCTGCCCGTTAACAAATAGTGGAAGCAGCTCTCTCCATCATGCAACCTTTCATGTTGTAGCCAGTTAGGCAGGATTTGTAGACCGCACAAGAAGTGCTATTGGTATCTCGATGAAACACTACATTTCCTTCAACCGAAACAATGAACAATGAGGTTGTGACAGATTGTCAATAATACAACAAATGGTAATTGTTGTAATGGCAGTAGGAGAAAATGTCTCAGAACACTTATCAATGGCTCTTAATTTGATATATTGATCATGATAGGACACATCAAGTTCTATATTCACCTGATGAGTCAGTGTGCCATAAAATCTAGACATCCTGATGTCAATTTCATTTTTGTATAGACAAATGAGCCAATACTTTATCTTGAGTTGATGGATTTGTTCGACTTAAATGAGAGTGACCCGAGGACTTCTATCCCTTGGTGAGTGATACAGCGTAAAATTCTCTACTACAATAATACTGGTGTTTAATTTTCATTCAACCCCTGACCCCATATGTCTGAGTACAAATTATCTTAAAATGTGAAACAAATAATGCCTCAATGGTATAAGCGTAAACATTTCAATGAAGTTTCAATATAGGTAATGCTAATTGCGAGGTCAAGTTGATTGCTGAACTGTTGTTGACACATAGTATAGAATTGTTAATATATTACCTACAGTAGTTGCACTATATTTTCCTTTTTTCACTCAACATCCAGAACTGAGACCTGCTTTCTATCTGTCAAGTTAGATGCCATAATGGTAAGGGCAGAATAACATGTCAGTAGTGCTTTGACCCAGTTTTTCTTAATGTTTGTTTTCATACAATGCAACAGCACAGAATGTCTTACATTTACCCAATTCCCTCACATCTACCAAACAAATAGAGAGATTTTTAAAGTCAACACCACACACACACACACACAAGTTCTTTATTTCCTCCTGTCTCCTTTATTGGAGTTATAGAACAGATTGACTGTACCAGTGGATTTAAAGTGGAAAAGTGGGCCATGCCCTCATTTAGGTGGTGATAATTCACACTTCTGTGGCCATCATCAAGGTGTCAGCGATGGTAAGCGTGGGCACACACACACACGCACGCACATACACACCTTGTCCATCACTTTCTAACACCCGGGGCCTTGCAACTGTCTCTGGCCTGGTGTTAATCACTCTCTCCTGGGGTGGAGACGGGTCACTTTAATCCCAGTGGTAAGTCTCGCTGACCTTTCATATCTCTGATTCAGACCCTTATATGACCTTTAGCAGGATGTGTCTCTCACTTGGCAGCCATTTATGGCAAGTATGAGCAAGAGCAGGTCACACTAGGAGTACAACATGATGGAATTTGGCCTTTTAACTATAGAGTATAGAACCACATTTCCCTGTCTTTTTGCAATGTGATCATCTCTGGCCCAAAACCCAATGGGGTTCAATTTACAGTGATATGAAGCTCGGAAAACAGAAACCACTACATTTAAAAAGCTAATTTGAAGATGAATCGATTGTCAAAATAGTTCAGCACACTCACTTTGCATCATAATGTGTCACTTCAAACAGCAGTGGAATAAGGACGGCCACAAATGATTGAATTTCTTTCACCCGGCCCACTCCACTTTGTCAAGCTCAATGCACTATTCAATAAAAATCATAAACCATGACTACCTCAACCGTAACTAATTTTTAATTGATTTAAATGTTTACACCTATAACTGCCGGGCATACACACTGAAGCACAGGAGACTCAGGAGTGTCATATCGTATTACCTTGAACAAGGCATGCATATGGATGAAGGAGTCTTGCTGAGGAACATAATAGCCCCGCGAAGATCGAGATGTGGGGATCTGACAATGACACACCGCAGTAAAGAAGCTTTAGAACAACTCGTCTCAATCATGACCAACAATGGCGTTTACCTTCCCTCCACTGAGCTGAACAATACAGCAATTTTGGGATGTTGTCGTTGAGTGACTCTGACAAGAAGCTGTTATAGTGCTGAGCAATGATAAGGAGACAAACACAGCAGGGGGAAGATAGAGAATTAGTGAGTCTGACATTCCACGCATACAGACTCATTGCAATTTTTCTTTAAATGTAATTATGTTGTGAATTTTGCAGGCCACAAATACATGAACACAAAATGATCAACAAACAACAGTGTTGAGATGGATAAACTTAAAGTCTAGCAGAAGAACATATTCAACATGAAAATAGCTATGACATATAGCAGGAGGAGTGATATGCCTTTTACCTTTTACATCCACATCAGTCAGTCAGTCAGAGTGTCAGAGAAAGAGTAAGGACATCAACACTCACAGAGTGCCAACTGACAATGCCGGCATCTGCCAGACAGCTTCGTGTCTGCCTGTCTCTTTTACTCAGAAAGAGGTATTATTTATGAATGCCAGAGCTTTTTATGCACTGCAAAAATAACACCCTGAGTGGGTCAAAAGAAAACACAGCAGGACTGTGAACGCTACTGTATTATTGTCATTTCATCTGCTGAAGCCTGAGCTGTAGCGGGCAAAGAATGTACATGTAAAGTGATACAAACACTGTCAGCAATTCCTGTTAAACTGCTTCAACACGGTGCTTTGACTCTGGTCATGGTAGTTATGCGACTGCAGAATTGTAGAAATAGAGCTCTGAGTTCTTACATGAATGCCAATAAAATGATATTACTTGATTGATTTCTGGGAAACCGTTCTCCCCCTGGTTTTCTCACCTTCCCCAGGGACTCCAGGATAGGGTCAGCTGCAGACTTAGCCTTTATAGCCACACCTCCAGATTAAATGATCCATGTCTGCAGAAGTTCTTTTCAGAAAATGTGCAGTAATGAGATAAGGCCGAGGTAAAGGCAGCACACTGACAGGCTGTGAGTTTGAAATAGGATTCTTTCAATTATTTCAATTGCCCCAAGAAATGGATTATTTTCCCAGATAAATACGCTCCTACAATACAAAGAAATTCACAATCGTGCCAATGCTTGTATTTGCACTTTCATGAATAATGGCCTTAGTCCTCTCCATCTCACTGACACTCCAATTAAATCGTATTTAAATGCTGTGACATTTGACACTTTTCTTTGAAATCCCTTGCTTAAAATGTTAATCCAGATTTTCTTTTCTCCTGGTTTGGACGCTTGTTTCTATTTATTCTGAGCTCTGATAATGCCCACATTCAATTCTGTTGTACTGTCATTGTAAGGGGGACAGATTTTGTCAGGATTTTCTCAGCCATCTTGCTTGTACTTAACCTCAGTAGCTCCATGTTTGTTTCATTCCATGAGCTTGTCCGTCTCGGTTTACATCACATCAAAATGTGTTAGGAGCATTTAGACAGACATGCTGAACCCATCCATTGCATGGTTCTTAAAACAAAAACACTTCACAGCCTCGGAGTTCATGCTCTGTACAGTTTATACAAGTCCGACATGTAATACAAGTAATTAAAACATAGAAATAACCAGAAATCCAATCTTTACTGAAGATTTGAGGTCCATATGGTCTCCCAATCTGGAAATGGCAATTCCATCTATTCAGCCACACACACACACACACACACACACTTGCACACACAAATGAGCTTCTCATTCAGAATAGACTATTTTCCCAGTGCAGCAGAGCTCCATTACTGCCAGAGCGGGCATCTTGATTATTCAGTCTATCACAGCGGCACAGCGTGTTACTTCTCGCCAATGCTCCTAATGGGCCACTTATTATCATGCAGTATTCTAACACCAGTTCAACTGGCCTGCAAAGATTATTGCTCTGCTTTGTAGCACAGAATGACAATACAATCTGCCTTTTTTTTTTTTTCATTGCGCTGTTGTTTTTTTCTTTTGATGAATCTGCAGTTATGTAACAGGACACAACAATAACACTTGCTTTGTTTCCAATTCATTTGTCTGTTGGCCAAGGGAACACTCTCATTTACCCAGGATGGCAGGTACATTTTCAGTCACATTTAAAGTTAATGATTTAAAGGGTTGTGTTTATTTGGGTTTATTACAGTAACCAGTAACTATTTTCATATTTGATTATCTAGCTTTTCTGCATCTTTAGATGTCAGAGCTTTACCCAGAGCTGCTTGAGCCTGTCACAGATCTTGCACTGTGACAGTGTTTCTATGTACAATTGCATGTGTGTGCAACGTACAAACAGTATTTTGTGTCTGTTACAAATAAATGTAACAGTATATGCATATGTAATTTCTTTTAAGAGATTGCTGGCCTGGTAAAATGCATTGCTTCAGTGCCGCCAAACTGTAAAATACAGCTTTTACTGGATTTTCCCTGGAACTTTTGGTGTGAGCTCAGTAGAAAATTTGGATTTTGTAAAGCCAGATGACCTTGATGGTGTCCTGATGAATGTTGGCTCAAGAATTAACAGCAGCTAGTGCTAGTGCCTGTCGGATTGGTGAATACCTTTGGAAAGCAAAGTCAAGTTATCAATTCTTATTAACATGCCACTGAACCATGCCAAGAGAGTCCACAGTTTGAACACATTATTCATCTCCATATGGTCTGTCATTTTGGCCTGAGCAGTTGACCACAGGACCAGTGCTCTGTGGCTCAGCCCCCCCATCAGTCTGTGCATATGGCCTCCTTGGCTCCATTGGGCTCAGATTATACACCAGCCACTGATGCCATCCTGCTCACTGCCAGGTAACACCCACCCACAGACACAATATCACCGAGGTCTGTGATAGCATGGAAACTGTGCTTGTTTTTGAGCAGTTTTGGCTCACGCAGTTTCTGTCATGTTTTCGTTTATTTGCCTCAGGCGTCTGCCCCGCAGCAGGTTGTGCAGTTGGTGTGAAACAGTGTATGACGGATACGCACTGTATGAAGCACTCTATGACAGCAACACAAGCATCTGTGTTCTTTTCAGGTCATTCTGCTTTTGAGTCAGAAAATAGCATAGATGGTTGTTATAACCATCTATGCTATTTTCAGCATTTGCCATATTGTTTCTTTAATTATTCACCAAGCCTGAACAAAATATTATTTGAAGTCAGTCTCAAACCTGAATCATGCTGCATGTGACTTACATGGAATGTATTGTGTAACTCATTGAGTCAGTCAAGTGCTAAAAATACAAATTTTCCATCAACAACAAAGGGAAGAATATTCTTCTGATGTTTACGTGTCATACAGAGATTCATGTGATATAGAGCATCTGCTAGAAACAGCATTATCATACAAAGACAAACGCTAGATGTGTTTTTTATGTCTTTTTATTGCATGAATGTGTAATGATGTTGATGGTGCGCCTACTCTGTCGGGGATCTGCATCAATATAGACACGGCATGGCAGGAGGAATGGATGAGAGAGTCAATACAGCCATGGAAAACGTGCTGCAGAATGCCGAAGCTTAAGCAAACATCATGCATCCAGAGAAGAAAGCGAAGGTAAAAGTAGCACAGCTATCCATAAAAAGCAGCGCACGCTGTGAGATGAAGCCTCAAGCTGTTCTCCTCGTGTCAGTCATTGTCTCTAATTAGCGCACATTTAGAGGATGTCCTGACATACCTTTGCTAAGCCCACGCTGTGCCTCTTGATTAGAAAACAGCCATTGTTGATTGTGATGATAAAAAGTGACTTGACCCATCGGTGCCCTTTGCTCAAGCGAACTCGCTCACACCTTGCCAGACTTTCTGTGGCTGTTTTGTGGAGGTAATGAGGAGGTTTTTAAGGAAATTAAGGAGTCCATAATAACAAGTGCTGTCTCTCCCACAGCTAAAGCATATACTGTTATGCTTCTAATTCAGTTAATTAGTGTAGACTTGAATGAGTAATAGCCAATTAACTCCTGGGCAGGATCAATAGAGCCGATGAGTTATCAATATGATTAGCTCTTAACCTTTCAGTTTAGAGGCTGGAAAGGATCAATGATGGCACACGTGGGAGCGTTTTTGTTTTTAGAATGTTATGCAGCAAATGCAGCAGGCTTCTTTCAGTCTATTTTGAAAGACTAACAATGCCCTGGTGTCTTTTTTTCAGTTAAGCATCAACCACGGCATTTTTAAACTCAACAGGCTTTTTTAGCACCTCCACTCCTGTTGTTGCAAACATGACTTGCTGTTCCACAGAGAAATAAAAGCTCAGTATTACTTTAACAGCATTGCTACGTGCCAGAACTATGTTTACTTGCTTCCCCTGTCCACAGCAGAAGATTTCTGTGCTTCTGTGCAGTTACTGCTGTCTGACTCTCAAAACCGGGGCGTGCCAACTGTCATCTACTTATACACCCACTACGGAGAAGTAACTCATACAACAGCACTTCAAAACACCAAAACTCTCCCTTTTAAGTTTAGAGGTGCCAAGTCACTTCAGAACATTTTAACAAGGGGGAAAGAAAACAATACTACTATCCCACAACAACATGACAGGGTTGAGATTGCTGGAAAAATTCTCTGCAGGTAGACAAAGTAAGTATCTTGTCGACCATGATGTCCAAGATGTCTGCCACTGTCCTCTGAAAAATGTAAATTTATGAAGTTCTTCTCAGAATGAGGTTTTCATTTCAGTACTATCAAGAGAGTGATAAGAGATTCTAAAAGTGAAACTTGAATGACTAAATTAGATCATTGCAGTTTGTCTTTCTTTCTCTATCTAATCACATGTATTTATTACAAGAAAGTACAGAAAATACTGTATGCACATTGCACACCTACATCATGCAAACATACATAGAAGAGTCTTCAGTAAATCTATTTCAACTTTCAAACAAGAAAGGGTCAAATACTATATATACAGGTTGAAATGATATTATTTCCACTGACAAAAAAAAAATTTGAGGAGTGAAGAACAGTAAGGTTTAATATGATTGATGAACTCATCAATATCACATGACCCCAATACACATCTCTGGAAACAAACGCACGTACAGGACATTCCCATTTCCCAGTTTGTACATCCTTGATTCCTTCCCTCGCCTCCTGTCCTTGAGTCTTAATCCCACCCATGTGCGAAGGAAGCCAGGAAGAGAAGCAAGGAGAGAGGAGATGAGGCACCGGGCCTTTAACAAAATGAGACCTCCTCGCCTTGGCGCTGCCATTTAAAACAATGTAAATTGAATAAAGCTGCATCAGCATCAGTTGTCGAAAGACTTCTGCAAAGGTTACATCGGTGTATCCGCCCTTATAACTCTTTCGGCAGGCTTCATAGAGATGCATTTTAGGAAACTGGTTGTCCTGGAATATGGAGCACTCAGATCAATTTCCGGGTCACAAGCCAAAGGATGGAGGGCCGAGGAGACTAGGATGCACTTAATGGAGAACTGAGAAGAGCCAACTGTCACCCTGTTCTGTGTGTAGAATTTGGCAGAGCTGGATTCTGGTCACGTCCTGTGGTGGCTGCAGTTCAAAGAGACGTAACTGGCTCTGCTTGCTGTGCATGTCTCACTTCGTGCTCCACCTGTTCCTTTGCCCTAACAACACCACACTATGTTGGCAAAGGATCCGCATACACAAACACCCAAAAACATGCACGAACGCAAACACACAATTAAACACATGTGCACAAGCAACCACCTCCATATGCCCATAGAGACGTTTGTACACACACACACACACAAACACACTCCCAGTCTCACACACACGCTCACTCACAAGTTTCCCTTCCCGTCCTCGAACAGCTGCAACAACAGGAGGTTAGAGGAGTTAAAATAAATTAACAACATCTGCAGACTGCAGATTAATGGGAGAAATCATCTGTAAATTAGGCATGGAGCTTATTCATCGGCATTATTCATCCATGCATTTTGAGAGAGAGAGAGAAGAAAAAGTGTGCTCTTTCTTCATTGATCCACGCAAAGAACAATTTGCCAACAAGTATCTCAGACATAACTAAAATAAACTATTTATCAGTTATTTTCCAAACTACCCATATGAGCATTGCTGTTCTGCCATCACTCTGGTTAAGGTCTGAAAAGGTTTGGTAACTAAAGCTAATTCATGATTAAAATAAACTAGAATAATCTGAACTTCAGTTTCCTATGTCGAAGTCACAGACTTTGTTTATCTATTCCCTCAAATACAATAGTGAAGTTGAAGTACTTGAACATCGCTTTTACTCCACTACATTGCAAAGGAAAACATTTTACTTTTTATAGTATCTGATCCACTGCTGATATAGTACATTGTCTAGTTAGAATTATCCCCAGCCGATATAGCTAAAACACTGAAATACTGCTTGCACAGGAATACATTAGTCATAATTACAATCCACTAATGTAATGTAACAGCCTTACAGTGGTTAAAACTGCTGTCTAATGAATATTTTTACTTTTGAAACATAAAGTACGGTTAGCTGCTAATACTTTTTTACTTCTAATTAAATTCAAACTTTGCAGACTTTTAACCAGCTTTGTATCATTGCAATGTGTGTTCATGCAAATTAACAATGTTTAACTTCCCTCCATGTTGCCAGTATCCAGAGCTCCACCCTCTTTTGCCAGCTATAGGGCTGTTGCTCAAAATACAGATAATACTTCATGGAACTATGGTAGTTTCAACATACAACTGCTCTGGTCTGTGGATTATCTTGAGTAACCAGGTCATGATTTCTGGAAAGAGAGAGAGGTTATTTTGAGTTCAATATAATCCCATTATATTAAAGAGACTCACACGAAAACAATCTAGATTGTTAAATAGCACTAGAGGTAAGAACAAAAATATATGTTTATGTATGGAAAGATGTATTTCTATAGAGCAGTACAGCATATTTTACTGAAGTGTACTATCTTTACTTTATCCGCAAAGCTTTCTGCAATTAGTGGAAAAAGCTGCATCAGAACTAGTGCTACAGTGTCTGTAGCACTCAGACATTTTTTCAATCACTTTTCCCACTCAATGCTTCAGAGAAACACCCCCAGTCATTACACAGATATGTCAACTAAGACTGATAATGTAACTGGAGTGAGCTGCCATTAAGGAGAGGAACTGGAATAGCACACTGTCAGGCAGAACTGAGAGATGTCACCTCTTCAAATATCAGATCTCTAAGAAAATTCTTCAAATGGCTGCCCAAAGTGCTGTATCACACTGAGTAATGTACCTTAGATATTTGAAATTGCATCCATCCTGCCCAGAACCACTTCTGAGCCCTGCAGTGCTCAAAGTAGAGCTCTTGCTTTCCGGCCAAGCTTCTTGGCGGTGTGGCAGGTCTCTGTTTCACCTCTCTAGACGTCCAGTGAGGCCTCAGTCAGGCAAGAAATAAAGAGTTTTTCCATCTGGGTAACCTGCTTTGAAGTCGATGGGGAAATGTTTGGCAAACCTCACTGAATGTAGTTCATGTTCAAAATAAAATGTAGTTCCATGGGCAGTAGATAGCCTCCATATTTATTGTATAAGACCAATAAATTCATGCATTCAAACATGGAAGATATAGAAGACTGTGGGAGACTGATGCAGACTAAAAGAAAGTAAAATGTGAATAAAGTGTTAAAAGTGAAATCAAATGAATTAAATATATAAAACAAAACAAACACAATAAAAGATGAAAATATCATTATGGACTAAAATATTATAAGCACAAGCCAGGTATCACTATCGAAAGCAGAGGAAAAGTAAGGGAGACGACACAGTTGTAATTAAACAACAAAGAGAGAAGAAAATACTTCTCTGAACAAAATCAAACAGGGTGAAAGCCAGTTCTCCCTCAGCACACCTGGACACGGTCTTTAGTTCTCATTTGGGCTGTAAACCCTCTGCATCAGTGACTGTTGGGCGAAAAAACATCTGCGACCCTCAGACCGGTTCTGCTCAGAGAAATTCATGCAGAACTAAAACACACATTTTCATGTTTTAATGGTCATTGAATAAACATTACAGCTTGCTGTCAGAAAAGCTGCTATGTAAGGTTTGATTGTGACAATTACAGAACGCAATCATCTTACATCACAGAGCAGTTATGAGAGGGAAGGAAGAGTAGAACTGTTGATCATTCAAATTGCATTGAAAAGGAACTGCTGTCAAAAAGATCCATAACATGTCACAGTTTTAATCCAGAGGCTCAAGAAAACAGGACACTCTTTTATTAAACAAGACAGTGAAATAACAAAGATAAAAATTAGTAATTTAAATGCATGCAAATGGCCAAATCTCTAGCAGGTCTGCTGTGTGTTGAGGAGAAAATTGGGTGAACATTAATGCAACTCTGAGAGAAGGTTGTAACAGGAAACAAAAAAGGAAACATAGCAGTGTTTTATTTTTTGGATTAAAAGTTGCTTGGCAAAAAAGCAAAGAAGATGATCTTCCATGAATAACCAATAATTGCTTCAGTGTCAAAAGACCAAACCAAATAGTGGAAGATAAAATGAGCTAGTTCTTGGACAGAGAAAAGACTGGAATCTGTTTGGGTCTGTAGACTCAAATAGATTCCAATTGTGCTGAAATAAACTTTAATTAAAGTACTGTCAGGCCAGTTCCAGTTTGTTAAGATAGGTTCACTAAGATACAACCTCTCCCTGCCATTATGCCTTTGTTTTAATTATTATTTATAGAGCTGGATGTGGATGGATACTTTTTTTAGGAGACAACGAGCATGATAAACTCATAGGTTTGCACAATTTTTCTTTCTATCTATACAGCGTGAGTCCCTTTGGAGTTAGACTACGATGTAAAAGTGACACTAATGAGCATTAATTAAAGTTTCACACAGAGACTTTACCTGACAAAGGAAAATAAAGACACGGGAAGCAGTTTATAAACTGTACTAAGAGGGAAATAATTGATTCCCCTTGTTTGTATTTTAAGTTTTGCTCTCCAACTCCAAACTCCAACTCTGCATGACTGCAGAATGTTTTGCTGAGCATTTTTATTCGTATTTATTTGACACTTTTATTTCAGTGCAACTATTTGTGTTTTTCATACAGCGAACACCTGGACATCAGGGTTGTCTATAACGGCACTGCTGGGATTTGAAACAAGGGTCACATGTTTACTAGACAGGCACTTTAACCACCGAAGCCTCTACACCATTAATAAGACACAGAGTCAGTCATGGCTGTATACCCACCATTGGGGTCACTGAGGTCTGAAACTTAGTATTTTTTTCCGAGGTGTGTGTGATAAAAGTTTGGGAAATAATTACCTGAAAATAACTTTACCCCAGTAGTAGAGATAGTGTACAACAGCAAGATTACCGACTCGTCATCTTATCACTGTTATTGCTTGTGGTTTAGTGCAGAACTGGATGATGTTGTGTAAAGTTTTTATAGTAACAAAAAGTTGTTACTATAAAATCTTTACACAACATGGTTGTTCTTTGATTATATCATCTTGACCGGACATGCAGCTGAATCCATACAAAGCGTAATACTTCTATTAGAGAATTTTACTGCTTGTATTTTAATATAATTCATACCCAGACTAAGGCGTACGCTCCTGTGCTGTTGCACTGACATGCTTACTGACTTGGTTATACGGCTATTGTTATCCAATGTTTGCTCTCCAAACGTCTTAAAATTCACATATTAGGGAAATCACAACATTTTCAGATGTTGGACAAATAAAATATCTGAAATAATGGCAAAAGCATAGAGATGTCAGCAGTTGATTTATTCAGTAAGGTAGAGGTTTTTATTTAACCTTAAAGATTTTTAAAAGAAAAGAGAAAACATTCATTACCATTCTCTGTTCTGAGAAAATGTTATTCTGTTATTGTAGTTATTTATTTGTGTTTCAGTATTTCTTAACTTATTATTTTAGTATGTATTTGGTAGACAGTATTGCAGCCTATTTCTTTGTCTTTGCATAATATTAAAGTCTCCATATTAATATTATGTATATGGGTCTGATAAATTGAACCCAGTAGAAGTTCCTTCTAAAAGTAGGAGCCTGGAAAATATCATTAAAACAGGGACGAAAAGTTGAAAACTTAAAATAAACCACTGAGCCGTACTGTGTGTAAAAATATGTATCGTCTCCCACTCAAAGTCACCGTAAACTCTTCCAACTCCTAATGACTGGCTTTCACGCCCACGCTGAATAAAAAGACTGACAAGCAAGAGGTCTGATACTGGAGTAGTGCTGTGACTCAGCCTCTATATTAAACTTTTGCAATAAAGAATTGAAATCTGCGATGCAAATCTGACATATTAGCAAAGTGCCCTGGAAAAAGTGCAACTGTTGTACCGTTACGCTTATATTAATAAAATGCAGCATTATACGTCTGCAAATCCATTATGTGTTATGCATATCCAAATGCAGCCATTTGTCCAGTAGCATTGATTCTGCTGCGGCAAATAGAGTCTTTATTAGTTGGCACATTATTTCCCCCTGGCTTGGCCTGGGAAAAAACGAGCCACAAGCTTAGCAATGGACTGTTGCCAGCCGTCTCCTTCATGAGGAATAGGCAAGTAGCATGGGGCCAAGCCATTACCATAGAATAAATTGACTTTGCTTGACAAAAATATTAAATTGGACACTCTCCGAATTTCTTACCCACTAAATGAATACATTGTCAGTCAGAATTTGAATGGATTGATAGCAGAATGTAAGAATGTATGCTCACGCAGATATCTTGGATACAAATAATACTTTGGGTTTATGTAACAAGCCTTTAATGACAATATTTTATTAATAACGGGCATCCTCCTCAGCGGGTCGTCTCCCTTCGACTGTGGCCATGCAGGGCCAATTATATCTGCAGACTTATCTGTGACCGGTCACGCTACAAAGGTCAGCATCATCAATGTATTGCAACTTGTTCACCTATCCATCTCAGCATGAGTCTAGGTTCTAATAGGATGTCGAGCAGAGAGTATGAAATTATAAGCCAACGTCCGTTGTGAGAGTATTAAACCATGCCATCACCTGCCTTTATTACTGCTGTAGAGCTCCTGAATGGAAAAAAAGGTAAGGCCTCAGCTAATTATATGGTGCCTGAGCATATTGATCCAGTGGGACACGCTTTTATAATCATTGGCCTCATGCTGATAAAGTGTAAATGGCGGTTGCAGTCAATCTGTCCGTTCCATATGAGGCTATATGCTGTTCTGGCACTGATGAGTTCTCCTTGGGTTTCCCCCTGCAGCAGGTTTCTCACTTTAAAGGACGTGTTCTCTATATAAGTTTGATCCAATTGCAGCTTTGCCATGTTCTTAAAAAAAAAGTCATCTTGATTTAAGACTGTTCTTTTTCATTGTAATGAAGAGTGGTTTCGCAACTCCCCCCTTGTTCCAACTGCTAATGAGAATACATGGGGGGAAGTAGCCGAAAACTTTTGTCCTTCAAGGAGGAAGCCGAAAAGGTTTAAATTAATTCACATGAAAATGCATGTAAAGAAATGTTCCGGCTTCTAACTCTGCGCCTTACTGACCTTTATTAAATTATGTCTGCTGTTGCTCTCTCTCTCTCTCTCTCTCTCTCTCTCTCAGCTCTGTTAGTTATTTGAGTTGCGTAGCTTTGCCCTCCTTTTTTCACTGCCGTGCACTTTCGAATCACGTTGATTTGAATCAATTGTTTGATGCTAATAAGCCATCACAAGATTTTCATGAAAAGGCGTAACATGAACAACTTTGTATTCCCTCTGAGCTCAAAACTAATTGCCTTTGAACTGATAGCTTTCAGCTTGAATCAGTTTGCAGCGTGATATTCTGAAACACTCTGGCCCGGTGGGTTTTGAGATTTTACGTCATTACTTCTATATTATAAAGCATATGCAGAGGAGAAGTTCATATGATAGTTGCATGGTACAAATTGGTTTCATGCTTCAGTTTTCATCTCCCATTATAATCCATATGAAAATGTAGAGCATTATCTGGGAAACATCACGTTAATTCACTTTATCCTAAATCATAATCTTTATTTGTCTTGTACGTCATATAAATCAACTTATCAAACAAAGTTTTTACAATTTACTCCATCCTTCTGATACATTTGTCCTGTTTCAGAAAGCAAAACTCTGATTTAATGAAATCACATGTTATAAACATCGCATAGACTGCCTGACTGGTGGTGTTTCGGGATGTCAAAACAGTAAAGTCATACATTATTTTGGTTTATTTAACTTAGTTCACAAATGCTATGTTAAAATAAGATATTAGCTGAAATGAAAAATCTTTCTTTAGGATTCATACAAAGTCATACGTTATGATTTATGAATATCTTCTGTGTAACGGGGAACCCTGATCTATTACATTGAGCAATATCTTAAAGGAGTCTGGCAGTCACTGGACCCCATCAACTGTATTTTTGGAACAGTGGGCTGATGCTCGGCAATCCCCATGTCTGTGACTTTATAGGTTGCACGTCAGATGTTTCATTGCACAGATTTATTCACACTTACAACGGATATGGGTCACTTCAAAAACTATTGTGATCAATCTAGACAGAGAGATCAGATCTTGGGAAAAATTTGCCCTGTAATGTGAACGCAGCCTCAGGCTCACATTGAATCATTTCATATAAATCATTTTTCTACCTAGGATGACTCCTAAGTGTCCAAAACAATCTCATTTGTCCTTCAACATAAGAGAGGTTAACAGATATCCAATGTCTATGACAACATTAGCTATAAGTAGAAGTACTTAAAGTGAAGAAAATACTGTGTTGCATCAAAGGCTGTGTACTATGAGGACTCATAAGAGACCACTTTCAATGCAAGACAAGGGCTTAACAAGCAAGTGAGTAAGAGAGAGAGAGACAGCGGTGGTACAGCAAGCTAGAGTGTGAATGAAGAGAGGACAAAGCAGTGAATCAGAAGAATGACATGTTACTTTTTGATTGTTTCCAAAAGTGATGTTCTAAAACACAAATAAACACAACTTACGCCTCTGCACAATACTGTGGGAAGGTGCAGAATTTTGAAAGAATGCAGCCCAAGGCCCGCTTCATCCTGCTTTGACCTGTCTGCTCTCTCTACGTCTGTCTGTGGCTCTGCATGGTCACTCTGCACTGTCACTGACACAGTCCCATAGCAGCACATAGCAGAGGAGAGAGACGGACAGGGGTTAACACACACACACACACACACACACACACACACACACACGCACACACACACACACACACATAAAAATAAAAATGACAATGATCTAACAACCCGTTCTTTGCTGCAGTGTTTGACCTGGGAATGAAAACGGACTGCACACTGTGCTTCTTTGCTTTGGGGTTACATCCCCATGTGGGGTCCGAATACTCTTTCCTGAAGAAAAGAGCAAATACAGGCATAGGACAGGGTGTCTGTGCACACACAGACACCCTGTATCTGCTTCTTTATCCTGAGGCCATGTAAAAACATTGGTAAATTATTAAATGATCAAATATCTTTTGCTACCTGGGAGTGTGGGAGAACTATTTTTCCTTTACACAGATAATAGAGAGCGCCACACACTTCTATTGGGTCATAGGTGATTATTTTTGTTTGAATATATAGATAATTGTTCAAGATATTGTTGCATATACCTTTTAAAACACTACAACAAGAGGACAGGAGGAGTAAGAGATCAGTGTACCAACCATGGAAGAGTAGCAGTAACGTGTTTCCTTTTTCTGAGAAAAAGTAAAGGATCTTACTCATTTTTAAAGATACATGGCCAATCCAAACAATATCCTCTTAGTACAAGCCTGACTGTTAAAGTAACTCAGCTAACTTAAAGATTGAGTGATTAGATCCTATCAATGCTCTCTGCATCTACCTCTATATTTGACTCTTGCCTTGCATAAATTATGGGGCTAATCAAAAATAATAAAATCTTAAATTTCTCTTCTCTCTATTTTTTTTTGTGTTTTTCACTTTATGAAACTGTTGCTACGTCCTTGTTGTTTCTATAAAGATGTGCTATGCTGTATCCCTCTTTGACTGATTTGTATTATTATCTTAGACTGTATACAGGAAGGAACAAACTAAATAAGCTGGTGAGGAAAGCCAGCTCTGTGGTGGGTCTGGAGCTGGACAGCCTAGAGTCAGTGGGTGAGAGGAGGATGAAGGCCAAACTCAGAGCCATCCTGGACAATCCCTCTCACCCTCTCCATGAGGAACTGTGGCAGCTGGGCAGATCATACAGTCATCGGCTGATTCTACCAAAGAGCAGGACGGAGCGCTTCAGACGCTCATTTGTGCCCACTGCCATCAGACTGTACAACAACAGCGGAGACCACAGTCTGTCATCATGCTGACTTTTTTTTAATTTTTATTATTGTTTCTCTGTAGTTGAGCTGCTGCAACACCTGAATTTCCACCATGGGGATCAATAAAGGAATATATATAAGTGATGTAGTCACCGTGACGTCAACCATTTGTTTTGTCTGTCGCCAGAAGTGAACAGAGAGGGTGAAGCCAAGTACAACCGAACGCTGAAAGACATTGTTATGTGCTGAAAATGTCACAATTAACTTTCATGAATGTCATGGTAACAACCTGTCAATCACAAGGTAACTACGCCCTAAAGCATAGCCTGCTTTATGGTCTCATTTACTTTAAATGGGACCAAGAAGACTTGAAACTAGAGATTGAGACCATAAACTCATGTTTACAATGTTGACTGAGGCAATAAATCAAGTGAGAAGTGTATAAAGAAGATTTATATCATAGACTTCTATACAATCAGACTTTTTAAAACAGGGATGTCGCCTCCTTCTGTCTATAAGAAAGGATGCAAGTGTAAGGCACTTCCACATTGGCTTCACTTTTAAGAACAGGAGGTTGCTGTCAGATTATAACAACAGCCTCCAATGTCCCTGCCCAGCTTTCTGTTGGTGTGGAGATATGGCTACACTGAGTTGGTACAAAGCAGAACTTTTCAGACTTCTTTTCATCATTGTCATTAAACATCAATGGGATACCCTTTCTCATACAAAGAGTGCATTAGCAGCATCCTGAACAATAATGTTCAATTACAAAATGTGTCTTTTATTACTCTTGCCGTGATGCTTTCATCCCATGACTTTTTTAAAGCTGTCCCATCATGCTCCTCATGCTGTATCCTCTTAGTAATTCATCTGTCTCTTCCCTGTGTGCCTGTATCTGTCTGCCTGTATCTGTTTGACATACATGATTAGATATGTCTTAGCATGCCCTAGTGTGTGCTTTGAGTCAGCGTATGTTGGAAATAATATGCATATGTGCGTGTCTGGGAGGCCCATGCCTCTTCTCTCAGCAGGCCACCATCTCCAGTGTCTGGTGGCAGCTGTCTCTCTGTGTGTCCCTGTTTCAGGTGACAAGGTAGCTTCTCATGTCGTATCATTGTTCTGCCTCAGCGCTCAGACACCAGTCTTCTGTCGCAGCTGCTCACCGAGAGACCGGTTAGCTTTCCCCGAAGAAGGAAGGTGCTCATGAGATAAAAGCAAGAATGCATATTCACACGGCAAGCTTGGGATAGGTTGGATGTGTGTGTATTTGTTGATGCGTGCGCACGCGTGTGTGAATTTGCTTGCTTGAGTGTGTTTGTGTGTGTGTGTGCGCTCCCTCTTGTAACCCCTCCAGTATTTTGGGAAAAGCTGTTTTCACAGCTCACAGTGGGATAAGCCAAAAAAGAAAGGCATTCACTTCTATTTCTATATCATCTTACCCAAGGGCATGCTGATATAATGAATACATCATTCTGTTATCTGGAGTGAGCAGTAACACAAGCTTTTTTTTTTTCTCCAAGTGGACTTAAATGATTTCTGGTTTCACATTTAAAAACATGTGCATTCCTCCCTCTGTACATTTAAGTAGTTTATCTGTGGCCCTCTGAATTTCCTCTGAGGAGTAGAACTATGTCAAGGTGATCTCAGCTGAAATCAGAATATTAGTGTGTGTCTGTGTGTGTATGTGTGTGTGCGATGATGAGAGAAAAAGTGAGGTACTTTCAATATCTTTTTGAATACCAAGTTATATCAAGGCCCATTCACAGATTAGAAATGAGGGCTAAGCTTATTCCCATGCACAGACATAGTTGTGAGTTAGGTCATCTCCACCAAATTCCTATTAAAGTGGATTTAAAGAGGAGGGCACTGGAGATTAAAGAAAGGCACTGGATTTGCATGTGCAGGTGGTGTCCTTGGCACTCATTAAAGCTTACACAGCCCTCCGGAAAAAAAAAAAAAAAAGTAAATGATCCCTTCCCACACCAACCTCTGCTTTTAAGTTCATATTCCGTTACCACACTGTAATTGCGCTCAATGGCCCTCTCACTCTCTTCTTTACACGGCCACTTTACTTTTTAAATTGTTTATTTCTCCACCTTTTCGAACGATCCTGCAAATGTAGACTTTATCTTAGGGCCCAGAATGTCTATTTCCATACAAATTAAAGTTTGATGAGGGCATTTCAAAGCAAAATAGTGTTATGGTTCAGGGAGGCAAGAGGGAGAGGGCTAAGCACGGGAGAAACTAGCCATCTGGGAGGGAGGGAGTGGACTAGAGGCAGGGACACCGGGCAATTCATAAGCTCTTGAGTATGCTATGATCCATAGCCGCCACCAGCATGCTAATGTTCTTCTCCTGACTGGATATGTCACTCTTCCCTCTGATGTCAGTGCATTGGGGGTGCCAGTTTAATCTCTCATAGCAGATGTTTAGAGGAAGACAATCAAATTTAACTTTCCTGGTAGCGTCAACAATCCATTCTCAAAGTTTTATTTCACATCAGTAAAAACAGTTGCACACTCGTACTCTAGATTCAGAAAGCACATAAATATAGAGGCCAATATTTGAGAGAGCTCTGTGAAGAAGAGTCTGCAGACTCACACGCTTTACAGGCATGTCCGTTTGAAGTCTGCAGTGGACGGCATAAAACAAAGTATTCCCACTGTCGGCATATAACTCCATTAATACAGACTACTGAGATACATGAGATAGTGTTATTAATGAAAATGTCTACAATAACAGAAATCTTTTATTAAAAAAAATAACTGCACAACCAGAAGAAATATAAAACCTGGATGATGCATTTTCATATTCCTTTCAATTATTACCGATGTGCTACAGAAGAAGGAGCCACTGTTTAATATTAAACTTGGAGCCATGGTGTTTGAGGAAAAAGCAATTGGATTTGATATTGGATGTGTATATGTGACAAGGCTTTTGAGGGTGGAAACTGGTCAGAATTAGCCATTAATGTGCCGGTGCATTGCTACCACCCTTAAACATGGAGATTGGTTCTAGAAGGCCATGTTATTGCACGACCTCAATGTGGCTCTCCACAGGGAGAACAAGAAGCTGGACTTTTGGTGGAAAGCCTACTACTGACTCAATTGCAACGGCACACAGGGCTCTACGCGATCAGGCACGGGTAAAGGCGTAACGGCAGCGGGGGAGGACTGACTGACTGACTGACTGGCTGACTGACTGACTGACTGAGTAAAGGGTGAGAGGTAATTGAAGCTCCAGAAGAGAAGGAGGTTCTCTTTGAAAACACTTTCTCTTTATCTCAATGTGTGTTGGGCCGTACCGACTAGTTCAAAGCTTCATTTATCATGTTGAAATTCAAATTATAACCATTAATAATATAAAGAAAACTCTCCAATTTATTTCTCGCACACATGACGCTCAGTCGAATTTGCTATTCTCTCAGTAATGAGTTAAAATTTATTGAAACAAGAAGAATGTAATCAATTCCGTTCTAATAGCATCGTTTATTACATTGCTAAAACCAAATGTAACACAAAATCATATTTTTCCCATTTTTTGGGGGTGATAACATCATAAAATAAGACTACAGACACTTGAAGCTTTTGTCGAGAATCTCAATCAAAGGTCCAAATGTAAAAAAAAAAAGAAGGAATTTGGTAGCCTAAACCTTTTGGTGACGGATTGTCTTTGTTGTAAACGTATGCTTCACTATGGGTTTATAGCTAGTATATATATTTTATTTAGTGCGGCAACAGCCCTAAAATTGAACTACAGTCATGAGTGATTGTTAATGCGTTCTTGTATTTAAATGAAGTGTGGCTGATGTTTGTGAAAGTTAGAAGAGGCATGAGTAAATAGTTGTAAGGGTGCTTGATGGAGTGGGGGAGGCTTGAAAAAGGCATAGCCCTGAGGCCCGTGTCTCTCTAATGCTGCCTTGCATATGACATATGACCAAAGTCTACAAAAGTCTGCAAGGGCCTTGTCAGGAGACATAGGTTGAGTTTGTGCCTCATACAGCTACAAAACCGTTGCAAACCTCCACACAAGACAGCATCAACATTCTGAACACCATGATTGTGTTTGCCTGGAGAAGAAAACCCTCTCACCTATTGTGTCAGGGCCTTATCTCCCACATGAGTGCAAAAAGTAATCAAACCCTTGCAAACTCGCAATACACATTTCCAAAACACTCGTTAACCCCCTAGTGTTCAGTTCCAGCATGCATTATGATGGGATCAAGAAAACAAACAATCAGAATTTTGTTCAATGGTTTGACGTCGGTGGTGCTTTATTGTCGCTCCCTGGCGCCTCATCCATATCCACTGATGGTAACCTTTTCTTTTCTTTTTTCCTTAATCAAAAGATCTCTCTCTCGGGATCTTCTGCCAGGCAGTTGCAGTTGAAATCTCCAAGATAAAAGTGTTGTGCATTTCCATGACAAAGGAAGAGTTCCTGCACAGGCAGTCAGTCCTCTCAAGACCAGCTTCAATCAAAGCTGCGTTAACTTCAGCACTGATTAACATTGCACTATATATATATATATATATATATACAGAATATACAATAATGGCATTGGCTCATAGTGGAAAAACTGTAGCATACAGTGATGCCACTTTCTGGGAGACTGCTTCTCAATTACTGCAATTTACAATAACTAATCTGCAGATACATTATTGAGTCCTAAGAACTAATGGTTTTGTTATAAGGTAATAATTGTGACTGGAAATGCTTATATTTGGGTTTCACCAAAGTTCTCTTTGTAACTGCACTTTTACATTGGTATTCTTTCCAAGTCTAGGTAAGGTATTTAGGATGCAGAGAGCGAACATGACACAGGATTTTTGTGAATTTTTTGTGAACCACATTTTGCATCATTTGTTTACTCAACTGCTCCCCGGTCATGCAACCTGTTGGAGCTTTAGAAAACAATGTCAGTGTTTTGGCCTAGAGCAACAAATCAGCAGAGAAAAGACGTGCCGACACAGTTCATTGACATTCTGCATAGATGATTGCTGTTGGTATTATTACTGCAATTTACTTCACACTAAAGAAAACAATACAGAACACAGCATGCTGAGGAATTTGTGCAGAAAAATCATTAATGGCTGAAAATAAATCCCAGAGAGGATAACTGATAAGAGAGGCATCAAAAACATAAATCTGAACTTAATGGTGGCTTTATGGGAAAAGTCCCAGGATTACCAAAGTCATTAAGAGTTGTCAGTTTTTAACCAATCCATGGTACAGATTTTTAAGACACTTCTTACAGTTAGTGAAAACTTTGACCTGTTGGTGGTGCTAGAGGTAAAGTCTCAGAATCACCAAAGTCATTCGAATCCATCTTCTGGGGACCATGAATATCCATACAAAATGTCGTGGCAAAGTTTTAAAGGTTTTGAAATAAAAAAAATCAAATTTGAGCCAGACTGACACAAAAAACAGGAATTATGCTGCATTCACATGGAATCAGGCAGGCGACACTACTTCTCCATTGGGGCCTCCTTGGTGCATTTGACTGATATGTCTGTTCCTGTGTTCTGGCACTTCATTGCTTATTTATTGAAATAGTATTGTAATACGTTTCCTTTACTTTAAAGCTATTTTTTGTGCCAAGGTTTCTTCTTTATTGTGTATAAAGTCTTTATCTTTTGCTTATCTGTAGACTTGTCTGCCGTCTACCTTTACCTTTGCTGGTTTTCTCAGCCAGCCTCACATAATGTTATGGTCCTGCTCTCGTCCACTAACATGATACCCCGTTTGCCGTCTACTGTCTGCCTGATTCCACTTAAATGAAGTACTAGGCCCCTAGATTTGCTATTTGAGCCAGCTGCACATAGATTTACATCTGGGAAAACTTCATAGTGAACCAAGAGGATGTCTTCACACATATGACACATTTACACTAACAAGTTGACAATTGTATCTTTCATAAAATCAAAAAAAGTAATTTGAACTGACATGTCATGCATGCTGGGAAGTTGCTTACAATATTTTTTATTCAATTCATGAGTTAAGCATAAGATCAGTTTGACCTTTAGTCAGCTTTTGCATTTTATAAGTTGTAAATGTTTCCTCAATGAAACACATTGAGGGACACATTGAGAGAAATTTTTCATTTTTAATCTTGTGTTGATACAAGGAAAACGCTATTAGCACACTTTGAAGTTTACTTCAGATACAAATACAAACAATAGTTATCTCTTTCCTACTTTTGGTTTTGTCTGCATCATATTACATATTTTCTCTCCTTATTAGGTTAGGAATTTGACAAGATCATTCTTTTAACTTTCACCATTTGTTGCCCAGTGGTGTCTTGCCTCGAGGTCTATGGCTTGTTTGTGTTTTTGTTCTCTGGCTTTTATGTTTGTTTTTTCTACATATTTAATTTATTTATGTGCCCCTTGTCTCGTTCATTTTGAGTGGCTGCTGCAAGCCAAGTTTCCTTTGAAGGAATAATAAAAGAAAGTTATGTGACATGAAGTCATTTGCTCACAGACCAGTAATGATTTTAAGACTCAATATAAGATTAAATCAAATCTGAAGATGCATAGCTTTGTAGTGTATATCTGATGCTTGAATGAGCTATGACCGTGGGCACGTGTTATTCCTACCAAGACTTTCGCTAACCTAGATTTTCACTTTGTTCAGTTGTATGAATCCAGGATAAATGGAGAGTGGGAGCCATCAAAGGGTTCAACCTTCCCTATTAAATGATAAGAAGGCCATCTGCTGACATGTCTGCATGTTAAGAGACCCGCCACTGACAAATACAAGACACATTTTTCACTTCTGCATTGTTCTTCATCAAAGGCAGCCCAGGGGTGAAGGTCGTATGGGAGAACGTCTAATGATGTGTGGACCAAATCAATCTGTATCCCCTACTCAGTGGCTTTTCTCTACACGATAAATGAAGGGGGCTTTCATTACCCATCTGTACTCCACATGTGTTGTGTTATTGTGTCAAGTAAGGTTTGAAACTGAATACATATCCGAACGGAGTTTGCGGTATTATATTGAACCCGTGCTTTACATTAAAATGCATTAAGCCACACGTGTAAAGAATATAATTGATTGTTTTCAGAGAATTAATTATGAGTCAGTGATTAAAAAAAACAAGAAAATGAGACACTTTATGCTCATAACTCTAACTCAGCTATAAATCTGTTTTTGTCCTCCACTTACGAAATAATTAGCTTTCCCTGCAGAGTTACATTTTATTAGCGAATGAGTCTTACTTGAATATTAACCATGTTGTTCATTTGTCATTTCACTGTGACAGCACTGTAGATCAAGGTAATCCAAAACATTATCAGCTCGCTCTAGATAATTTCTTCCAAATTCCCTTAAAATGAATACATTTTTAACATGAGTGACTACAGTGTTACTGTGAATTCATACTGGAGGACCCCACTGACTCTGACCTCAGTTACAAATGTCACTGCACAAGCCAGCTGTCCTGTCAACAGCACAGCTCCCGCTGAGCTGACATGACAGCAGGCGGCTGAACTGTTTTTTTAAAGGCTGCCAAATATAAAATCTAAAAGAGAAAAAACATAGCGTTCATTAAGAGTATACAGGAGGTAAAATATATATTTTTTTCACTCTACTGTAGCTCTACACATCTAGTGAAACTAAAATTGGTAATACGTACTCAACATACGTATATAGACAGAAGGTCATTTGTGTGATTTGAACATCTGCTTGTGGGGATTATTTCACTTGGCATGCCAGGATGGCATATATATATATTATAATGATAAATGTCAAACATGCTTATCTTAGAGCCCGTGTGGATTGTTACATTTAATATAACAGAAGTGTATCTGTTCCATCAGATGGACGACTGACAGACATTTCAAAACAATAAAGGAAATATGTTAGCTGCAGATTGTTCTACGTCACAATGTTAACACTAGCAGAATGAGAGTCCTATATTCAGGAATATAGAAAATGTACAGTTAGTACGCATAAATAGCCAAAAACGTGTGTTACTACAGTTTATTAAGCAATATTTATGTTGCTTTAAAGGATAAGGTCTATATTACATTCTATATACTTATGTCCAAGACATCCAATGAAAAGTCCAAAACCAACAGTGAATAGATCCTTTCAACAAGTGATGTCTCTGTAACCTGAAGCCTGATATCGTTTAGTCTTCTGTACCATAGCGCTCCAATGTCCAACATCTACTACAGGAACATTAATGAGCCACATTGTTACACATGGTGACATGTTCTTTCATTAACATGAAAAATGGGCACTTTAGTTTAATATAAGTGCATTACACATGCACTGTACTGCTGTTGTAAATACCCTGTAAAGCACCAAATGTATTAATTAGCCAGTGGAAATAGTCTACAACAAATGCACTATTTACTTCTGTTTGAGTTATGTTTGCTTTAAGCTGTTAATGGGAAAGTATTGAACCTTTCCTTTAATGAAAATTTGTGAGCTGAAGGATTTAAATCTGACATACATTTTAAAAAGCATCTATGGAAGCTATAATAATGTTCTTTTATTTTTTGAAAGTATTTGTTTACAGCGACTGAACATTTAATTCAGCAGCATATTTTGTGTTACTTTCTAGTTGTTTGTTGGTCTACAGTAGAGGATCAGGAGTTAATGTGACCAGCATTGAGAATCTTTAAAATTGCGTTCGGGAAAAGGACTAACGTACTGTCTAGCTCGATGCGATTTAACTTATCGAATACAGACGCTTGTTCAGGCCTATGATGCTCTAATCACACCTCTAGTGTCAACACGTGGTTAGGTTTAGGAAAAGAGCATGGTGATTAGTTAACTTGACTGAGCAACAACTCACCTGACTAACAACACTAATGACTCAAGTGGCTGGCAAACAAAACTAGCTACTCGAGTGAGTCATGTGACCCACGAAAGTAACGACTCCCTTGACTGAAAACTGACAAAATGTTTAGTTTGGAACAGGACATAAACAACAGTCTCCTTTACTGTTTTTATTTGACTTGTCCACCTTTCGTAAGGGCACTGACCAAGCGTCGGTATTTGAATATTCCAGTTGCTCCGAACAGAAGAACACCTCCTCGGTTTTAAAGTCAGCCGTTGGTCTGTCGGCCTTAATCACCTTTCACATTAACATGTTGGCACCGCTGGGTATCGATCGATTAAAAACAATCATCATGTTTTCTGGCCTTTGTTCACTCACACTTGTCTGATTCAAACCAACTATAATTTATTTGGCAACCCATCTTTATCAGTGTTCCAAAGGAGACGGTTGATAACAGATCGATACCTTAATTTTCCATCTAAGGCAATGCACCAGCCAGATGCACATATAACTATAGCAACCATGCTCTTTTGTATCTCAATTTCCTTAATTGCAATCTAAAATAAATAACTTAATGCAGACTTTCTTCATTGAGCTTGTGTAAAACCCAACCATATTATCCATGGTGATCATTCTGTTCTGAAGCAGGTCAGTTGTCATTAAGTAATAGACAGTTAGGCACAGAAAAAGTAAAAAAACTGTTTTTTTCTGTAGACCTAAATGTGCGTAGAGCCCTCCCTCCAGTTCCCCCTCAGGTAACCACTGTTGCTGGTGTCTGCATTGTTTGTGCTGTGAGCACCATTAGCTTTCCCATGTTGAAACCAGTGTGGAGGCAATCATTAGTCTATCCCCTGAATTCTGTATAAGACACCTTTAAGGTCCTGGTATTTTAAAAACATGCAACTTATTTTGAGATTTCCTTGAGAATTTGTACAAAATGCTCTTCTTTACCTCCACAGATTTTTGGCTATAATTTTGACTGTCTCAGTGTCTTTGAGTCCCCATATGGATGTCTCACCATCTGCTGCGTCGCAGCTCTGTAACTCGGCCTTCATATATCCACCTGACAAACCAGCGCAACATTTTGACAGGCTGCCCAATTTATTCTCATATGGCTAAATTCCCAGACAATTGCTTTTACGGTACTAGAGAAATTTGATTAATCATTTCCTGATCGTCTTTGTTTACACGTGTGTATTTATGTCCCATTGTATTGCTTGCACTACAAATGGGGACGATTGCACGTCTCCATAATAGAAATCATTACATTTTAGGGTGAAGACTTGGTATATGTTCGGGTAAGGACAGGTCAGGTTTAGGTTAGGGTTTGTGTAAGGGCTAAGTTTAAGCTTCTTGTGACTATGGTAACATTTTTCATTAATGCGGTCAACAAGTACAGCACTACACAAGCATCATGCAAAATTCTCATGTACAGCACATTTACTATTAACTGCACTTCAACAAGACAGTTGGAATGAGCTCCAATCACATCAGCCCCTCTCCTCCTGTTGAACCCTTTAAAAGCAGCATAGGGTTTAATAAGGAGAGCGAAAAGTCCATGTGACTTTCTGGAGGATAATATTCATGATTACACAACAAAATGTATCTGGATTTTCAGATGAAATAGGGTTTGAGAGCTCTGGCAGCCAATCAATACAGTGTAGACATAATACTAGTGATGGTTATAAAAAGGGTGCAGAAGACAATCGCCAATAAAACAATGTTAAGAGCTAATAATAGGGATGCTGTCCCTCGTTGTATATCTTGTGCTGTCAATAAGTGTAATTTACCGTGGGAGTAGAAGCAGAATATGTCAAAGTAAAGTCCATATTTTTATGAGTTATGGAAAAATATGAATGAATGTTTTTTTTGTTTTGTTTAGGGGATCTTTTTGCTTGGTGAGAGTTAGACTAAGTGGACAGGCCTAACCAAGCTGCTGTTACAAATGTTATCCCAGAGGATACGGTCTTTGTTTTGGGACAGAGAGAGCAGATAAGCAAAGCAGAGAAATTATTTGAATACCAACTAGTCCGGTTAGGTGTCAGTTTCACACAAAAAAAATGTGACATCCAACCCAGCTGGTCAATGAAAATGTTCTTTGGGATTGAGCAGCCTTTTTCCATTAACGTTTATGGCATGTATACATTCAAATAAGGTTGCTTTTATGAGCATGTCTGGTAGTGTGTGTGTGTGTGTGTGTGTGTGTGTGTGTGTGTGTGTGTGTGTGTGTGTGTGTGTGTGTGTGTGTGTGTGTGTGTGTGTGTGTGTGTGTGTGTGTGTGTGTGTGTGTGTGTGTGTGTGATTAAGATTAACTGGCATGCTTGGATGTAGCAAGTGTTGACAATATGGGAAGCATAAAAGCATCAACGTTCCCTGTAGAGAACCAATTAGATGGAAGCCTTGGGAACGCTTGGAGCCATACGTTAGCATGCCAGCATGTAACAGGCCAAACGTAGGAGGGGGGCCTTACTTTCCATACACACACACAGACACAAAAGCACACACATATACAGAGCAAATACCAGACCGTCCTACCCAAAAAAGTTAAGTGAAGCTTATTAGGAGCCCTTTTTATGTTTATTGTTAGGCGGCAGCATCCTTAATTTATGTCATGTAACATAAGTTATGTAAAATACTAACTTATTTTAACTCCAACCATGATCTTTTCCTAAACTTAACCAAGTAGTTTAGTTTCAGTTTCACTTCACAATGTTAACCAAGTGAACCCAACCCTCATATATGTCCTTGTGGGAGTCATTAGCAAACAACCTATTCTGTCCGTCGGGTATGAGGATGTGTTTGCGAATACACACACATGCACACACAGGAGCACATATACATCATCCATGAACAAATTTCCATTCTCAAGTGTCGGTGCTGCAGTGGAAAGTGGTGACTTGAATCACATTCGCAAGCTGCTCTTCACATCTCTTTATGTTTTGATGTCTGAGGGGTGCTTAAAATGTCAAAAGCGCTCAATAATACAAAGCATTCACCCCTCCAACGATGTGTTAGAAGAAGTAGAGCTGAAAGAAGGGAGAAGTTACTCAGCTCTCCAAAGCCTTACTCTATGCTTTAATATTTCCTCTTGTAGAAAGTCAAGTCTGTGTTATAGGATTATCTTCTGTGTACTTTGGAGTACAAAATAAATGTATTTATTTATTTATTTCAAAGGACAAAGATAACTGCGTGTCAAGTTATATATTTCCCTTTTAAATGTGACCCTTATGTGTTCATCAATGGATGGATGTGAATAAGCAGATGTCCATCCAGTATCTGATTTTACTGCTTGTAATACATTTTCCCTATATGGGCTATCAATGGTGGCTTTGATTATATAGCTCCACTAAGCCACATAAACGTCTGCCATTCTGTGCTTCAGTAAATCTATCGAAATGATCAATGACACGGGTGCTCTGTTTTAGCAAGCAGATGCAACACAGTGTATAGGATTTTCTCTCAAATCCCCCACATTTAAACAGAGTTCTGTATATTTAGTGTACAAACACATTAAAGAAAAAAATCCTGTTAACTAATGTTGGTGTAATTGTTTGTATGACAGGCATTTCGTATAACCAACCATATCCCCTATCTGTCTATCATGCGTGCTCAGTTGATTTGAAGTGGGCAGGTAATTAGTCAAGCAGGTGGTAAGTCATTAATGAACAGACGCTCTGTTCGAACCAGAGGAGAAAGCTGAGCAACAGAGGAGAAGTTGATGTTGTATGGAAGATGTTTAAAGATTGTAGTCACCATGTGTGGTAGGCCTATGTATTGTTTTCATCATCTCAGCCATTCATATATTTTTAAGGGTTGCTTCACTGACATTTTTAATTCATGCTACAATAGTGCAAACTTAACTTTTTTAATGTAATACATCTTATAATTATCTGCTGTTGATTCAGCATTGAAAGTTTTTTGGGGGTATCAAAATATTAACAGCAACTTTTTAAAAATGTTACTGTGAACAACCTTAACAGTTGTCTTTTTATGCATTAAGTGACACAGAGCCACATTGTCATTCATGCAAAGTCAAATTTAGGTCCAATATTCAATCTCCTTTTACCTCTGGTTTGGTCTCCACCAGGTCTTTATGAAATGATCTATCTCTGCAGTTGCTTAATGCTCCACTATGTTCATCAGCTTGTCCCTAACTTTGTCTCTCTGCTGAAAACATTGATTAGTGCACATTACTGTGTTTTGTATTACAGCCTGATACCTGAACATATCTGCCAACTGCCAGTACGCCCACCAGCAACTGTTGCTGGTCACAGCTCAGGTCTGCAATTATGTATCCTGAATTATGCATTCAGGACGCATGTGTGGTATCCAACAACCATAGGGTATACCCACAACACTAGTGAGGGATAACATATCATGCCTGGCCAGGGAATACTTTAGGGTCCAGGAAGAGCTGGAGGATGTTCCTGGGGACATCTGACCTACCTTGCTTAGCCAAACACTGATAACATTAAACAAAAAAAAAAAATCATATTTCTATATGGAGGCTAACTCATTCAGACAGTACATAACTGAATCCTTCTCAGAACTGCATGTACTCAGTCTCCAAGTCACAGCCATGATCCAACACTGAATGTGAATCAGTTTACCTTACTGACATTTTCTCCCTGTGTGGCGTGCTGCAGGCAGTAAGGAAGATAACACTTACTCACATTGATCCTCCTTTTCAGCTCTTTTGTTAGCTGATTACTGGGGAGGATTGTGACCAGGGGCTGTTTCATTGCAGAGGCCCAATGTCAGGTCTAACTTAAGGCAAGGCAACAGAATGTATTATGTAGAGGGATTTTGATATATCCCTGAGTGTAGTTAATCTCAGATGTTTTGCTGGATTTGAAGGACGCTGAAGGCAAATTGCCTCTGAAGGGATATGAATCAACAATTTACACAGAACATTGCATGAGCATTGTCAGAAACCATTTGATGTCTCTGATTTTTACAGATGTAGCCAACAGTAAATGTGATCTTGCATTAGAACACAACAAAATGAAAGGCATATTTTAAGTAACACGTGATAGCATTCACACTGACACATAGAGTGAGCTCAAAATCTGTCTGTGCAGATGGTGCAACATTATCTATTGCTGCTAAAAGTAAGATCTGCTCCCTTTATAACCAGCTCTTGGTGAAATGGCTTTGTGCAAACTAAAAAGACAGATGGAATGCTGGTGTTGATTTATTTTGATGGAACCATGTGAGAATGCTTTTCTCTCTTTTTCTACCTAATTGCAACACTTCCTCAGATGCGCTGTGGACAGGTGTAACTATAATCTTCTTAGAAGTTAATGATCTCTGAAATGACTGATGAACACAGCTAATATTTAATTCTTGAAGACAGAGGAAAATACACGGTTAGTGGTTTAGCTGAGCAACTAGGATTAGTCCCACTTTGACATCTTCCCACAGTTAGTACCGTATAGTGTTGTAACAGAAGCAGCAGAAGGTGATGTAGGTGTTTATTTTTAAATCCTTGGGTTTTGGATATATTTACCCATCCAAGCAATAAGTCAGCTTTTGATAACCTTTTTTGTAATATTAGCTTAGTCTTTATAGTAATTGATTTTGTGTTCTCAATTCCAATTTCATCTTTAAAGGCAATCCAATCAATGTCTTTAAATGAACAATAGATTGAATTTATATGTGTAATATCAATGAAGTTACTCATAATTACAAACCAACAGAAAATCATCATGAGAATGTAAATCTCTAGAGAGTGTGGGTTGTGTATTTCAACTTTTTTGGTTTTGTTTCTCTTTTAATGCCCTCATTAACATTGTTTTTAGCAAAAGAAAGCTCTGAAAAGCCCACTTTACATAATCTACCCAGCAACAGCTGGCTGACAAACAATGATAGAGACTACATTACATTACATTACATTACAGTCATTTAGCAGACGCTTTTATCCAAAGCGACTTACAGGAAGTGTATTCAACATAGGTATTCAAGAGAAGTCTAACTGGATAAAATAATGAAACACTAAGCAGCTAAAAAGCTAAATATGTTTAGCTCTGTTTAAATATAAGCAGTAGCTGTGTTTCCATTCACATAAGTTTTTACCTTTGTGGAAGAAGAGTTAATGCTCTAAATGGGATTTGAAAACTTGCCTAGTACTACCTGACATGAAAGAACATTTGAAACTTGCCCAATTAAAACTAATTCCTAAAGACCTCTCTAATTTTTTCTCCCACAGAGGGGCTTTGATTTGTTTTGTCTCACAACCTCTACTTTCTCTACTATTTACTGGCATAGCACAGCAGAAGCACAACTTCTGAAAGAACTATCGAGTTTGATTTGCTCCAAACAGCTGATGGAATTCAAATTTCTTTTTATTTTGTGACATTTGAAAAGTTTGTTTAAAATTGGCTTCACAGTTGAATGGAAACACGGCTAGTGAATGCTAATGTTGCTCCATTTCTGCTAAATGTATAAATAGATAAGAATGCAAATGCTCATGGGAGATGATTGAAAATTGAATAAAAAGAAATACTAATTGTAAATTATTATTATGTCGTTCTCTTTTCTGCCTCAACAATCAAATAGGACCCAAGGATATTAAGCTAGAGGGGAATTTAATCTTCCAGAGTATGCTCTCAAACTATCGCTTAACTCACTGTGGGGGTCAGATGAGAGGATAGAACCTGTGAAATAAAATTTTGGCATAATTTGTTTTTCTAGGCAGGACAGTTGAATGTCATGTTGCTCCGAGCATTGTTTCCACTTCATCTCCGCCGAGCTTTCAAGCAAACACTTTGCTGACAAAGCAGGTGAAACTCTGATGCCTCAAAGCGAATCAGTTTCCCAGAACACTGAATAGAATTCATGAATAAAAGCTTGCCAAAAACTGTTTTTGTAATACTCTCTTTTTGGTCCACATCCTTCACACACAGACACAACATAATGGTAATCACTGCAGCATTTATTGGACCGTAGTTTGCAGGTGTTATGTGTAAATTAGTTGGAATGGACCAGAGTGGTGCATTTAAATGTTTAGTCGGCTGTGTGATGAGTAAGTGTTTCCAAAACAGGGTTCTATTTTGGTTGAATTTTTTGAAACATCTGATGGGCTAAAAAAAATACTAATGTGGATGTTTGTTGTGAAGACTTTCCTTTCACTACCTGTGGACATGGAAATATATATACCTATTGTTTATTGTATTACTACTGGTTCATGTTAAGACCTTGTCAGTTCCAGGTGCAGACAGGGAGCTCGTTTCGAAACAACTTGCTAAATAAATCAGGTGCTGAATACTTGCAAATTTCTAACCCATACTCAAAATGTTCTGGCCACAAGTGAGTTTTACCTGTATAATGAGGTCAATGTGGTGAATTTTTCCTGCATATTTGATGACTGCTTGCTTTTTGAGATTTTACACCAATCGTATCCATAGCAACAAAGGAGTAAAGACTGCATAAACCCTCGGCTCTTTTATGCAGCCTCACTTTGCCCTTTCAAATTCACATTGTCATGCTGAGCAGTCAGATTAGGAACATCTAAAACAGTCTGTCAACATTTGCTTTCAGCAATATATTTTCTCCATAACGGAATCTCTTGTTTAGAACTTGAGTGTACACTGTATGTTTCCTGTCCAATCTAATTCATTTAATTTGCCCTCTTATGTGCATACAATCCCACAGTATATGTCGTAAGTTAACTGTCAACCGATGTCACATTTCTTGGTCCTGATGCTAGTCAATTATAATCGCTCAACAGTCTCTCCTTGGGGCTTTGTTAAACCCACTTACTGTGTCAGAAGCAGTGCTCATTGCAATATGTCTCTTAAGATGCATCATGACAGCTTACCCCGTCTGCTCTGGAAAATGTTCCCTGTGATATGAGACTGAAGGAGGTGAGGAGGTGCTAGGGCAAAGGAGCAGAGAGAGAGAGAGAGAGATGATGTGAGACAACAGATACAGAGAGACAGAGATGGAGTTTTTCTCAGTTCTCTATCTGTTAAAAAAAACATGGGAAGGGGAAAAACATTTTGAACATCACAAGTCTGTATGTCACACCAGCCATACACGTCGAGGCATGAAGGAGTGTTGGTCATAGGGACATTTTTCTTTCTCTTAGAGAGAAGTTTATGGACTTGTGTTTGACTGTGTTTGACTGTGATTTCATTTGAGGAAATTGGTGAGATATTGGACTCTCCATCATGGTATCAATCTTACGTTGCTGGTTAAAGCTCTCAGCCTCTCGCTTGAGAGATATAACAAAAATACAGAACCACACATGCGCCCTTACGACAAGGAATGTGACAATGCACTTTACTGAAATTATTGAATAACCTGATGTTTATGTTGTGTGATGTGACAGAGCATGTCAAAGGAGAATTGTGGTTTATTACAATTTTGGTCTTATTTTCTACCTGGCCTCCTTGATTCCAAGTTCCACATAGCATATGAGGAAAAATCTAATAAAGAAGTAAATGAGAGAAGAATCAAAGGGAATTTTAAACAGATTTGAATTAAATTAAAAAGGCAGATGCACATCAAATTATTCTTATTCCTTTCACTCCAAATTCAGACTGCACAATAATGGCCTGACCTGAAAGACACGGAATGTGTAGAATAAAAGCAAATGTCATGCAGTCATTTTCTTACTCATTGTATCCGTGCAGTATGTCATAGTGGAAGACAATCCAAGCAATATCTAGGATGCCTCTCCAGTGACGTTGACCCGCGGGAGCACAGAGTGCTCTTTGCACACAACTGTGAATGTGGCGAAGCACATTGATGCATAGTTTTACTGTTAGATAATTAATAATTTATCAACATTACACTCTTTCTCTTTTTTTTTCCTAATGTACCACGCTGTTATTTATTATATTAAACTGTATCTCTGTACCGGTATTCTTCTCCTTTCAACTGTAGAGTCACAAATGAATGCAAAAGTCACTCATGAAAAGGTCAAACTCTGGTACTATGACATTGTGGACGATTGTGGATGATAAATACCCGATTACAGCATACATAAGATTAAATGGGAACAGATTTGTAAATGAGGGATTATAGGTTAAAGAAGAAAAAGGACAGGGTGATAGAAGTCAAAGATAGAGAGCAGAAATAAGGGGTTGTTAGCAGAAAGGACATAACAAAAGTGAAAACCTAAATGGAGTAAAGACACATGACTGAGCATTAGAGAAGAGAACAAAGGTGATAGGAGAAAGATATATAGAGATGGAAGTGAGTGACCAAATAAATGTGTAAACTAAGAAAAGTAAAGGGAGCCAAATCCCTCATGCTCTGTGTCCTCAGCAAGTGATGAAAGTAATTTCAATTTTACAGCCATGATGACACGTCCCCAATGTCCACTGTCAAATCGATAAATTTGTGCGCAGGTGCATAAATGTCTGGTTATGTCAGAATGTTACCCAATTACTGTTTGTGACCGTCCTTGGATTGAAAAATATGCAGGAAGTGTTTGTGACTTGGTGATTCTGCACCATGAGTGTGAACGTGCATGTGTGTATGTATCATTCATTTATTTTTGATGACTTATTGTCATAGTTATTACTACACATACAAGGAAGAGGTTTCCTCTTAAAATTTTAAAATCTTCATGTCAAACTACCATTTTTTGTCTTTTCAAAAAATATATCTTAAGTTAAAAATAGTTTTTCTGCCTGATCTTTGACTGATGTTTAAATCTCACATCTTTTAAGAATATTGTAATTACACATTCCCAACTGTAGCCATGTGTTGCCCTCATCCCTAGTGGAAGTTATGCCCTGGTGTTGGATTAGAAAATTAAGGTGATTAAAAGGAATTGCTTGAAGTGCCTGTATATCTATCAGTGCATCCCTTGGTGTGTGTGTGTGTGAGTGTGTGCATTGAGTTTGTACCCTTCTATCTTTTTTTGATTCCTTTCTAGGACGTGTGAATGGACTTATCATGCTCCAGGCAGCCTCCAGTGAGCAGGCCAAGGCGAAGGGTTCCCTGTCTTCTTGTTTTCTTTGATCTTCCCCACTGTCTGGCGAGAGGGGTGACATGAGCTGTCACTCTAACCCCCCCCCCCATTTCTGCACACACTCCTCCGTAAGAGCTCACAAACACCTCAAGGATCAACGAGTCACAAAGAGGGACATACACACAACTCAAGGATGCACATTTGTATCTGCAGACATTCACACGTGACGCAATGCAAGCAGACACACTGACAGGGGTGCGTGGAGGTATCGTGAAGACTTCAACGCACAGATACATGCACATACAAACATGGCATGGGATGGAATTAGAAGGTAGGTAGACAGTGAGGTCGCTGACTGACAGATGGCTCCATTCAAGACATTCTTGGGACACAAAGTCAGGCTTGTTTTGACTGGTGAACATTCACGCCATATTCTGTCACTAGGCTTATGATGAATGTGAAGAAGGGTGTAACGGGAAAAGAGCGAGAGAGCTCAGTTGACTTTTTCCTGGACAGAAGTGACATTCATCCAACCAAGCTTACTTTTTTTTACAGAAAAGCCAACACTGTCAGGTCGTAGCGTGTCCAAAAAATGATTTGTTCCAACCTCCAGCATGTCCTCTGGTGTATCCTTCCTGTCTTGCCCAGGCACAATCCAAAGAGAGGAATTAACCAGACTGACCTTGATGTCTTAGCTGTTAATGACGCCATCGTCAAATGGGGTAATACAACCTTTTTTAAGGACTTTGTCATGTCAGTCGTGTGTTTACTGATAACAAATCGAATCATTTTTTTGACTCTAGTTGCGTTATTGTCCTCCAGATTCTCACACCCTCAAGTCGAGCTATACATGAAAAGGATACATTTTTCAGTTTGGACAAGTTGGGACTATTTCAACTTGCGTGCCTTTGCCCACAGTGTCTGCTCCTCTTTTTATGAGTGTGTGTGTGCAATGTCACCTCTACAATGCGTATCACATCAGTTTAAGCACACCTGTAGAGAAAGTACATCTCTGAGTTGTATAACAGTCTGTGACTCACATTGTCATTTTTCTTCCTTTGGAGATGTAGCTGAGTCAATATATTGTTCATGTCATTTTTTTTTTTGGTGAACATTCTCAAAAACTGTGTAATATATTTAGCTATTAAGTCCAAATTTCTGTGTTTTGCCAATCTTTTATTGAGTGAATATATATGGGGGGCTCTAATCAATCACACACAAAATGCACATGAGTGAGGTAGCTGACAATCCCAAGCTATTGTGCTGGTGATGTGGTGTTGTTTTCTTTCCTTTGGTCAAGCTAGCATGTATAAGAGTAGTTTTATTCAGATTTAAGCTGCATGGAAATGTAGCGATATATTATTGCTAATGTGTTTATGAGTTTTGCCATTGGTTTTGTTAATCAATAACGGCCATTATTTATTTTAAATCAGTCAGAGAGATTTTCCCTCGTGTTATTTCCTGACTCGCTGTAGGGGAGAGAGCCTGCCACTGTGTGCATATCGACTGTGCCCCATGCTACTTTTGTAAGTGCGTTAAGGCGTTACAGTGTGTTACAGCGGGTCAACATCACTGGAGAGGCATCCTAGATATTGCTTGGATTGTCTTCCACTATGACATACTGCACGGATACAATGAGTAAGAAAATGACTGCATGACATTTACTTTTATTCTACACATTCCGTGTCTTTCAGGTCAGGCCATTATTGTGCAGTCTGAATTTGGAGTGAAAGGAATAAGAAGAATTTGATGTGCATCTGCCTTTTTAATTTAATTCAAATCTGTTTAAAATTCACCTTTGATTCTTCTCTCATTTACTTCTTTATTAGATTTTTCCTCATATGCTATGTGGAACTTGGAATCAAGGAGGCCAGGTAGAAAATAAGACCAAAATTGTAATAAACCACAATTCTCCTTTGACATGCTCTGTCACATACTACTTGTTTAATGTAGTGTACACTACATTAAACAAGTAGTGAAAATAAGTTTCTTAAGTAATGTGCACTTTTACTTTTCTTCTTATAAAAAGCCTATATTTCCGTGTGAAGTAGAGGATGACATTTAGCAGAAACATGATATTTTGTTTATATGGATATACATTTTCCTCACTGCTTGCTTTACTTTTAGCTTTGTTTCATTTACTGATTTCAAATACACATGAGAAACCGCTCTAAGGGCATACTTTTGTATTCTGGGCACATTTTTTATTTATAGCATTATTTTGTTATTCATAGATTTTGATACAAAACAAAAGGTTGGACAGCTATTGTGCCGGGGGCCGGGAGAGAGTCTGCCACTGTGCGTGTATTGACTGTGCCCCGTGCTACTTTTGTACAATAAACGTGCAGATCCTGATACCTAGTGTGAATGGTTTTATTCAATCTATGAGCAACAATCCTACAGCTGCTACAAAGAGACATTTTGGGTCACACTCATATTAATGAATAATGCTGTTATCGGCAATTGCATTGCAATCAATGCTTCACTCACACAGTAAGGAGACACTGTAACACAACGAGGACTCGGGACTTTCACGGTCAAATAATTTCCATATTGCATCTTTGAATGGGGAGGTCACAGGATAAAAAGCCTGATGAAGTTATTTCTGCTTAAGTGAGTAATCCAGGTGAAAAGGGACAATTTGCATGAATCTAACCTTTAATGTAGCAAATCCCTGGAGAGACTGTAACAAGTAGACTAAATGGACTATTACAACAAGCTGACTGTGCTCTCCTTTTCACCACCTCCATCATTTCTCTGCTGCTCCCGGGAATACATACGAGGTGTTCACCAATCAATCAGCTTGTTCCATTGAGGCTGCCTGTGTGTTCCAAGGTGTGCTGAGTTTCCTAAAACTACAAAGATACACACACCGCTTGAACAGAGCTGGCTTTTCTCCATCTCCAATTTTTCTAAAATGATACAAGCATAAGGAGGGAAAATAAAGAAATACATAAATTATGACTACATAACAAATCCCTCTAACAATGACCCATGTGGTCCAGATTTTAGGAATTGAACTATATAAAGAGTACAAGCAGCATACTAAGATTTTGTTCCATGCAGGCTTACAGACCCTGAGGGGATATTGAACTCAGAGGGCTCCACAGAGCCAGAGAGGTGTCAAAACTAAACATAGATGTAGAACTGCAGCATATAGCGTCACCACTTGGGACAAAACCTAAAAGTTATAGGCCCTATTTATGAAAGCTGCTTCCTCTGTGTAGCTCACCTTATGCTAACAGGATCTCACAGAAATGCATGGAATGACCACAACTTCTTAGCAGCACATTTTGTTGTGCCACCATAATGGAAAAAATGAACGTTTAGACAAGAAAACCGATCTAAGGTTTAGGCAACGAACCCACTCAGTTAGGTTTAGGAAAAACATCATGCGTGAGTTTAAAATAAAATGTTTTGTGTGACAACCATGCAACGCGATGTTAAAAGGGAGTGATGATTTCACTGAGATTAGCTGCTTTTTTGGGTTGTTCACAGCAAATTAAGTAGTATTCCATCAGATGAAAAGCGTACACATTGCACAGAAAGGGGAGAATGTATAAAGTCCTTTATTTTCCTAAGATAGTAGCAGGTATGTGCTTGGAACCTTTCTAATTTTGAAGTTGTTTTTTTTTATCTCAATGCACTCTTTACTGCTGACCCGTCAGGCATCAGGAACAAGATGCTTGACTTTGGCACAGAACATCTGCCCTGTGTGTCCCTCTGCAGTCACAGTTGTCATCTGTAGAAGGAGTAGTTGGTCCTATTTTTTTTTTTACATAGGGAGAAAGAGGAGCAGGCAAAATGGGAATGTTGCATTTCTGCTATCTTGAAGTAGGTCACGTACACAGTGCTACATTTGTCATAAGTGACAGGTCTATTAATCATGGAATGGGCAGTGTCAATGCCCAATGGCTTTGCTCCGCAGGTGGGTTGTCCCTCTGGATGCCAGGGCTCCAACCTCAGTGTTCTACCCGTGTTCCTTCTCTTCTTATCCCTCAGTGCTCTGCTGCCCTGAGATGGCTCTCATCTGACTCACACTTCTTTCTTTTTCCAACTCTTACAACCTCTTTCCCTGCCCTTGGAATTTTTCTCTAAATTTCACCAAATGCTGCACTGACTTCAAATTAAAAGTTAAACAGCTGAGTCTCTTGCCTCTCTCAAAGGCCAAAACATTTCAGGTTTCCCTGACTCTTTCCTCCTATCAGTTTGTCTCTCTTCCTTTTTCCACTCTTCCTCTTCACAGACTTCTTTCCACCCTATTTCTTTTACCTCTTCCCCCCGAGAGTAGCTCTGGTGTATAAGAAACTCAGCAGGAACTGCATTAGCATTCAGCCAGTTCGCACTCCAAGCACTAACATGTTCGGGTTCCCGGGTGTCTTCACCAACCTTGTTCCACTCACACGCCCATCTCTTCATTCCATCTTCTCCTTTCTGTGTAGAGAGTTGTTAGTACAGGTCTTAAGGGAGAAGGATTTTGAAGGGAAAGGCCTGTGTAACTGTCTTTTTGATTTTCTGACAGGTTGTCTGTATACTAATGTACGCAAGAACATGGGATACGCTAAGAAATGAATGAAGTAATTCTGCGTTTCTTAGTCATTTACAACCTTCAACTCGTGTGCAATATATTTGCAATTTAGATTGATAATGAAAATAGTACATATTGATGCAGACAATAACAGTTTTGGACAAATACTTGAAATATGATCAGTTAGAATAATTTACACATACATTTCTTGGTGTATATTATCTTCAAGTCAACCACAGATCTCAACTGCTCACTGTTTATGCTGTGAGCACCAACAGCTACAAGCCTCTGGCTAAGGTGTCCCTAGGTGAACGCCAACGTTATTTCACTTACAGTATGTGATGGGTTTGCTCTTAGCTGGCTTCCCAAGGTTACCCTGCAATAAGCCTTCAATCATGAATGATCTTCTTTAGAGTTAGAGGGTATTTGAACTCCACAGCTTCACTGTGAGGTCAAGACTTACTTATGGAGTTACGTTAACCAACTGGGGTCAAGATTAAGATGGCTGGTGATGGTCGAGGAATGCTTAAGAATAATGGGTTATAATGCATGACTTGTTTTCTATTTCTACATGTGTTTAATGCAGAAGATGTGCCGTTGAGAATTTGGAGTAGTTTACGGATCATTCGCAGAGCTGTGCAGAGTAACAAAAGTAAAGAAAATGGTAATGTAACTACTTTTGCTGTTGAGTAATACATCAATTATAATGAGTAATTGATTACATTGTGCAAGTAACTTTCCCAACACTGTCAATGGTTCTATTAAGACAAGCACCACATGGAGAACATGACTATCTTAACCTGATCAATGTTTTCTGTGGCAATTTGGTTAACAACTCTTCAATCTGGCTCTTCTAACACTAGCCTCAGCCTGTGTTTGAGTTTGAGTGTGTGCGTTTGTGTGTGTATGACAGGTGTGCCCATCACCGCTGCTGATAGTGTTACATATTTCAGTCAGATCCCACGGTCATATATCTGGGTGCATTTGAGACCGGAGATAAGGAGGGATTTATGAAGGCAGCCCTCTGCTAAGTCAAGGTGAACATCAGAGATATGATGTTTCCGTGTCCATGTGTAGCAGTGTGTGTGTGTGTGTGTGTGTGTGTGTGTGTGTGTGTGTGTGTGTGTGTTTGTGTGGAAGACCACAAATGTATGATAGATTTTCACTATATGTGCGTACATCATACCCATGCATGTCTGAATGAGTGTGTGTTTCTGTGTGTGTGCTCACCACTGGTGTAGTAGTCTCAACCAAACTATTCCCTCTGTGGAACACCTGTGAAGGATTTGATGTCTTATGGTGCTTGAAATCCATTTTTTTTCAATATCTCAGTATCATTTTATTTTCTTCATTCATTCTTTTTTTTTCCCCATACCAACTTAATCCTTGTCACAGCCACATGGCCTGAAGCCTTTCCCAAAATGCATTAGGCAGGAGGCAGGAAGATGCACTAGTGACATGTATCTCCCTGCTTTGTGTATGCAATAAGTCTAAGAAATAGAAGGAATAAACAATTGATTTTAGCATATTTTATCGTACGCCTGATGTTATCAATCTTTTTGTGTGTTTCTAATAGTTTCAGATGACTGGGGGGAAAAAAGATTGAGGTCAAATGAGCACTAAGAAGGAGCATTCACAGTTCTTCAAACTGTCATAGTATTCACAGACATTTGACTATTAATTACTGTGTCTTAAAAATGTCTTAATTCCATGGTGAAAGCGAGAACGTTACCTCATGTTTTATCCGCAGGAATGCCGATACCATGTGCTTCAGATCTGAAACGTTATGGGGGATTGGAAAAGGCCTTGAAGGTTCACTTGTGTGTCGCTGAAAAGCCCTTTTTAATCATAAGCATTGTCTTTTTGCTTGCTGAGGTTACATTAAGGAAGCGTTGCTGCTCCATCTGGAATTTCTTATTAGTAGATGGAGGATTATTAGGTTTTTATGGGTCAGTTGCAAACTTCGATTTATTTGCCTTCAGACAAGCTCAACCTTCTCTCAGCATGCTCCCCAACAACCATGGAGGGATTATCGTGACCATGGACCTTGGTCATTAACCAACTTTGTAAATCAATAATATGTCCATGTTGTACTTACAGCAAGTCACAATTCCCTCAATTGGCCAAAAATATCAATCAATGCAGGTTTAGCAACAAGGACGCTTTCCCTCTGGGGCCCTGCATGCTGGCACTTTTCCAGTGCAGTCTTCCGTGAATCCAGCAATTCAAACTTTGGTGCGTTTGTACTTTGGTTTCATAGTTTGTCTTTGAGTGAAAGGTGGTATTTAAAGTGATTGAGTAGAGTTGTGATGCATTTTAAAAGGGCATTTAGGTTTTGAGAGCCTTTCAATCGATGCTCAAGGAAACCACGGTCCTCAGAGTCGGGGTGACTTTTTTAGGAAAGTTGGATAGGTGATAGCAACAAAAAAAAAGTTTGGGAGACTAAGATGGAGACATAGCTGCAGAGGAGAGCGGTGTTGGGTGATGTGTGTCACTCCCTATTGGGCTTCTCTCTCGCCAAGCCACCCCATCCGCTGGCACACTCCTAAGTGAGGAGGATCACACTGCACAACACACAGCGACTCCTGCCCCTTCGCATTTTTGTTATTTCACCGCAGAGTTCTTTTTTTGGGACTTTTCTTTCAGGTCTCTCTGATCCCCTTGTCTTCCCTGTCACATACCTTTCTCCCCTGTCTCTTTGAACTTTTCTCCCCCTCAGAAAGAACTCTAAAGCCTTTCTCTACTTTATTTAACACTCAGTCTTCATCACAAGCACTCTATTCAGGGAAATGGAACAGAGCAAGAAAAAAGGGGGATAGCAAATGTGTAACTCCCTTCTTCTATTACATTGTTTGTGGTATGTCTGCCAAATGCTCAAGAGGTGGCTGTGTGTTGTTCTAATAAAGTAAGCCACATGATGTGTACGTTAAACAAAAACTGATTGCACAGTTCATAATTCATTCTTATCAACCTCTCTTTTGACCACAGAAAGACTCAGACTTAAGGCCATAATGTGAACACTGGACAGATCTTTTTGTCTGTCACTGTACTTTGTGATTATGTTCGCTTTTACTCAGGGCAAGTCAGGTTACAGCCACACAAGTCTCCACCAGGAAAGAATTCCATCGAACCGTTATATTTTGTGTTTTTGTAACATTCATGTCTTCCTATGGGACTTGTTTGCTACAACAACTAAGACAGCAATTAATTTCATGCTAGGTTTGACACCTGAGGGACTTTATATTTGAAAAATTATATTATATCCAATTCAGATTGCAAAGTGATTGTTTGAAATAAGATAAAATAAGAGATAAAATAAAATAATCATTCATTGGTCCCACAGCGGGGAAATTTGCTGGATTACAGCAGCAGAGTGGATAATGCAAACAGACAAATAAGAGACATTTATGAGACATCATGAAAACAATATTGTCCTTTGAATGTCCCTTGACTTAACACTGTGTCTGGCAGCAGGTCTGTAATTTACAGCACTTCCTGTGTCACACCATGTCTGTGACATTGACATTGAGGCGGTGTGTACAGTATATTTGCGTATCACATAATAATATTATGCTGGGAAACATTCAAACCTCAGGTGATTCTAGTGACAAAACACCATTTTCCTACATTGGTATATGGAAAGAACATTGCCACCATGGGAGTGCAGCATAATTGGAATACATTCTCACACACGCTGAACTTCTCCACCCAGTCGGCCAATGCTGTCTGTGCTAAATGGGGAAAAAGGCAGCCCTATGCATTCTTTATTCTATTTATGTCTGACTGTGGTGACACTAATGACTCCTGTTAACAATGTCCATGCTTCCAGCTCCTATTGACTTTAAGCGCATTAGAACGTATTGTAGCTCTCTCTCTCTCTCTTCCTAGCTCTGTGGTTCTTTGAAAAAATGTCTCTCTTTCCAGATATGTACAGTGTATACACAGACACACAAATGCACATATAGAAACATACACACAATAATATGACCACATCTGATCCTGTACACAAATCTTTCACATTCATATTTGTTCCTTTATATTGTTGTTCTTATTTTCCGCTCCATGAATTGACTGCAGGAAATGTAAACATATTTTCTCGTGTTTATGTAAACACAATGTAGACACATTGTCTTGCCCTTTATTAACATGTTTCAGAATTACTGGAAAATGCCAATACCAATTGAGAATTTCCTTGCAGCGGTTTCATGCAAAGAACAACATCCAGCCAACAGCAGTTAGCAATTTAATTCACTACTAAAGTTTATCATATCAATCAATCATTACACATTTCACAGCCTCTTGGATACTGTATTTTGAAATAAAAAGCTTTATCTAAGGTTCTGCAAAAAATCCACTGATTTATTATTATCTTGGTTTTTTTTTTAAAGAAAATTTCTATTAGTTTTAGTGACTCTTAAGTTATTGAATAAATATTAGTTTTATTCAACAAGACCAAAGCCGTCAGGGCTCTGTATTCATCACCTTGGAATCTTTGAAATGATGTGCTCGGCTAAAATCTTGTATTTTGATAGTCAAGGACACCAGATACCAGATCTATGTGACCCTGTAGCTTTGCTGCCTGTCCGTCACCCCATTGCAAAGTTTGATTTGTTTTATTGTGCGCTTTCGGCGAAAGGTCATGTTGAAACTATTTTGCGTCATTGATATGTGCTGCTTGCAGAGACTGAATCTATAGAGAGGCTGAGAACTGTGTGGAGTAAGTTTTATTAAGCAATCACAATGTTTTATCAAAGATTCACCAGGAGAGCTGTTAAGATTTCTTGCACCAGCAGTGCTCTCTAGCTCAGTGCAGAGTTAGATATTCATGAAGTCGCCATCTTAGAGTGAAATGGTTTCACTTCACAGAAAAACGTGTGAGAGCAGTAAAGGTCAGAGAGATAACTTAAACTAAAACTCATCCCTTAAACAAACAGGTGTAGTTAAATCGCCCCAACTCATGCCTTGTCGTTACCTTCAATGTTAGCTTAGGTTTATTGATAAGAGTTCTTTACTGACCATATTTTTCTCCTTCAAAAAGCATTGATGAATTACACCTGCCTGGAGGCAATATGAACATATTATGTAAATAGCCATAAACTGCATGGTAGTGCAAATTAAAATCACTTATGAGCTGCAACTACAGCCGTTGAAGAACTTGAACTTAAAAAACGATGGATCCATCCATACACAACTGATTGACGTCAATAGCCCGTGTCAGTCTCGGCATATTCAGTCCTGCAGTTGAGCTCAAATTCAATTAGTTCATTTTATCTAATCAAGCAACCTTGAAAGTACCACTCCTCTCAATGACCCGCTCAGCTAATGATCACTAACTGTCATTCCCTTTTCCATCCAGTTAACTTCCCTCTCACCAGCTGCTTCCAGCACCTTGAGAGTAAGGCCAGCCTCAGACAAAAGCCTTCTCCTACCACCAAAAGTTAAAACGTGGAAAACAATGTGAACACATCCTTTAAACTAGTAACTGACAGTTTTGCACAAATACTTGAAATATGGTGAATTAGAAATATTTGCATTCTTTTATTTCTTGGACATTATCTTCGAGTCAACGCCATGAAAATCTCAATTCTTATGATCGGCATCCATTCCAGTATTTTATTTTTGTATTTAAAAATAACTTCATCATAAAAAAAAAAGTTGAACCAGCTGGTTGGAGAATGGCTTTAAGTCACACACAGTCACTGCTGCTGTCCCCATGAGCAAGGCACCGAATCCTCAACCTCCTCTAGTGCTGTACCATGAATAACCATTTTAGATAAGTCTTTGATGTGTGTGTGTGTGTGTGTGTGTGTGTGTGTGTGTGTGTGTGTGTGTGTGTGTGTGTGTGTGTGTGTGTGTGTGTGTGTGTGTGTGTGTGTGTGTGTGTGTGTACGTGTGTGTATGTCAACACATATTGAAGAGTAAGTTATATTCTTAAGATCAGTGATCATATTCTGCTTTAACTATCCCACCTGTCATTATGCAGACAGCGATAGAAAAAGAGTCAGTGAACACTGTAATGACACGATGAGATGATGTGTGCTGATTATTAGCAAGCAAACACAGTGACACAATTATTAGCAAGCAAAGCAAAAGATCTCTCCTTTTTTCTCTACTTGCCTTCCCTCTCACACAATTTCTCTTCTTATCTCTCTCTGCATCTCTCTCTCTGTGCTTCTATCCAGTTAGATGCTCTTTGAATGATCACATTCCCTGGCATGAGAGTGCTATGTAATTAACCTATGAGAATCCTGCCGGTGCAATGTGCCTCCTCCATGTCTCGTTGGCTTCCTCTGGTGGATTATTACTGCCCTCTTCTGGCCGAACAAAATCCTGAGCATCTGAAGTGATGAAAACAACACAGAGGAAGCAGATGTCATTTTCACCCCCCATGTTTTCCTGAAATGAGGAATACGGCCAACTGCCGAGTCAAGTAATAGACAGGTGATCATGTAAAAATATGTCTCTCTGTCTTCAAAGGTGATCAGGGTCTGAATAGGAACTCCTGAACTTGTAACAAAACAGGTAAAGCCCAGAGTTATATAAACTATATAACATCAACACAGCTCTGGGTTTCCCCCCTTTATAGCTATTTATAACTAAAATGAATAAGTTAGTATAATGATTTATTAATGTCCATTCATTTAAAAACAAAAAATGGATTTAAATAGGTTTGACAGCACAAGCTGGTTTCCCAAACTTATTATTCAATTTACTTATGCAGCGTGGCATAATATATTGCTGGAGATAAAACCTCTGTGTCTCAGTACTTTTCCTTTTAACAACAAATCCTATGAAAACACCAAAACCAACAATGAATAAATCCTACTAGCAAGTGCTTCCTGTGTAAAGGCAAAGCCTGATATATCTTATGTATCTGTAACAGAATACATACTAGTTATCTAGCTTAATTAGCAAACTGTTAATGTTATTAAAAGATTACTAGAGCAAGCTAGTACCAAGTTGTAAATGTCTCATAGTTAAAGTAAGAAACCTGCCAACTTTCCATCCTCATGTTACTGCTCAGTTGCTGCTCAATCCTCAGCAGTATCCTGTTTTTGTTTTCTTCACCTCTTCCACTTTGCTTTTGTGACAGCTGTAGAGAGACCTCCTTATTTTTCATGTCAGGATAAGAATTTCTCATTCAAAACCAATAGAAACTCACAGTGGACAGATGGACTAAAGCGAAACAGGGCCCTTTTGTGGATGTTTGCAGGTTTGCATCATTGTAGGAGAGGCTTTATGAAGGCTATTTAGCTCAAGCTGCCAATACTGAATACTGTGGAGTCAAATCAGTCATTCCTTGGAACCCCCTTCAATTATTCGGGGGCCCCAAGACAGTGTCGAGCCTTGTCTGTCCATACAATGAAAATATCTAGGCAACTTCTTTCAATGGCTGTTTTTATTAAACCAAAACATGACATGGATGCTCTCTTTTGCTCCCACACCTCCCTATTCAGCAGAGTATTATCCCAGCAGGGGATCAAATTAGTATTCAGTTAAACAATAATCATCCCTGTGAAAAGGTTTATTTTGTGTCGTTGTAGATACTACTTTTTTCTTTTCTTGGTAGACAGGTGTATTAGTATCAATTTCGCTCTCATTATGTGCGTAGTAGGTTCTTACGAAGGCTAATTATACATTGAAGCTGCATTGAAGGAGTTTTATCTTGGAAGCGTGATGTAAAAACACTGTAATTATAGATAATGCTGGTGTAATTGGGTACTTCCTAATGAACAGACTTTAAATGAGATGTTGCTTGGATGGGAGCAAGAGTTAGATAGGACAGAGAGACTTTTTGAACTTACTTCTCATGTATTCTCCTGACTTACAGACAGGTCTGTTTCTCCTATGTGAGTGTGCAACAACAATCTCTGATGTGAAAATGGGGGGGGCATCTCTGTGGTTCACTCATCAATGCAACCTCACACTGCAGGCTAATCGATCAAGCGCCTGCTGTGTCTGCGCTTTGCCATATTTAACACTCTGGATGAGCTTCATGCCGAACAGAATACCTTGGTCTCATTTCACCTTCTGCAGATAAATCCATGACATCATTCTGCACTCTTGTGGCTGAAATGTGTGAGAAATGTTGTGGTTCATGTTCCTGCATGGCTAAGTTTGACACTTATAAAAAGGCTCCATGAAAGGAGTGGACCTAAATCAAACTCTTTCTTCTAAGAAAGTGGCAGTATAAAATAAAAAAAGGCCTTCGTCTCTCTTCCTTTGCCCCCAAGCTGGGATCAGACACAAGTGAGGGTGACAAGGCTGACTGCCATGTTTTTTTCAGAAGTGGCTTCGCTCTCTTAATTCATTTATTCCCCTGCTCCACCTCGCCTTCTGCTGCCTACCTCTGCCTTATTCCTCATCAAAGCGAAGGGTGTGATTTAGCCAGCCTCCCTGCAGTGTTTGATATTCTCACTCTCCTCCGCGCTGATCCATCAGTCATGAAACCACGCTTTGATCCGTACACGATCGCCCGTGACATGCGTGACATTCATTGTCTTGGCCTATCACATTCACCGCTGTTCACTCCTGCACAGTTCAAAGGCTTTGGTCCTTGAAATTTAAGCTCTCCTTTGCTCGTATTCCTTTGTCATATTTTCTCTCCTCCTGTATTTGCTGAGTCTTGGGCTCTTTTAATTCTCTCAGGACGAAGGTTATGAAGCAACATGAAGGAAATGTTACAGGTTAAAGTGTCAAATGAAGCCAGTTGTGTGGATCTTTACAGTTACACTTATTTGCTAAAAATAAATGTCCTAATACCAACTTTAATTACAGAAAATAAAACAATTATAGGATAATAGATGAAGACAATTTTCAAATCATATAACTTTCTCTCTGTACTTTTCATGCTGTGTTTGTACGTGGGAACTGTGCTCGTGTAGTGGATCTCAAACTGTGTGAAATCCATTAGATAATATCGGACTCAGTGCTCTGGAATAACTTTTCAACTGGTCTCTTTCATGCCTTTGAGGCTGATGTGCCTTAAGATTCCAGTCACATTCTTCTTTGTTGTCTCTCTGCTTGTTGCTCAGGTCGGCTTTTAACTTGTACTGTACGTTCATGGGAATTCACCAGAGAGATGAAGGACATGGATTGACATTTGTATATCTTAAAGGGATATGCTCTGCCTAAATGATGTTGTTTTGCTCCCTGCACGCTTAGGGAGACAGAGACGTGTGACCAGACTTCCGTCCATCCACTAACGCCCTTTGAAAGCCCTCCCTTGGCAGACATGGAAATGCTTTTAGTGGAGCAAATTATTCAGACTTTGGTGCCCCCTGTCTGCTGCCACCAGCGTCGCAGAGTTCATCCCCTGCCCTATGGCGCTCTGTTTGCCTGCTCGGGCCGGCTAAACACCTGCTCCCCCAAACCCCACCAATGTGTTTACAAATCGACAGAGCCAAGTGGGAACGACACGGCTGAGAAGAGCTGATTTAGATCCACTGAGCAGATCCGATCCATCGACACACAATACAGAGTCTTTTCACGAGCCTGTTTTTGTGAGGTGTTCCTTTTCACCTGAGCGGCAGAAAGACTCGCTTTAAAAAATGAAAAGAAAGAGTAAATAGTCTGGCTCATACCCTGTAACCGCTCAGCTTGTAAAAAGGATGAAATATCACTGCGTTCTCTCCAACGGTTCTCAGCTGCAGTGCCTTCAACCTTCACAGTGGAAAGCTTCGCTGTGTGCTTTTCCTTTACAGATGACAGGGGCCTGAATGTCATTTGATGCAGGCCTGGCGGAGAAAGGGAGGGAGAGTCAGGAGAATTAGAATGTATTTCAGGTCTGAGACAAGTGGTGCATTGCTGCAACTCGTATCTCGGGGAAGGAGGGAGTTTGGGTGTGGGGGTGGGGGTGGGGGTTGCAGCGAACTGTTGCTAGGAAACACTTGTGGCATCCCTACACCACCCGTCTCCTTGAAATGCCAGAACTAACTGACAGAGAAGCCGGCGGAGTGAAATGTCAGTCCTATCCTCCCAGGAGTTTGAAGAATGTGGCGCGTGTTTCTATATAAGTAGCCATGTTTATCAAAGGGTACTCAAGGAGTCAACACAAGCCTTTTCCTCCGCCGGAGCGGAAGGTGTTTAGGATGCAGGAAAGCTCGCTGTAGCTTCTACTGCTTTTTTTTTTTTCCTCCTCCTCTTCTGTCTGTCTGCCTGGCTGGCTGTCTGTCTTTCTTCATCTTTGTTTTCTTATCCGGCCTATTTTCTCGCTACCTCACCCCCTTCCTTCACTCACTCACTCACTCACTCACTCACTCACTCACTCACTCACTCACTCACTCACTCACTCACTCACTCACTCACTCACTCACTCACTCACTCACTCACTCTCAGTTCAGCATTAATTCCTCCCCTATTCTTTGTCTTTTATTGGTTTTCCTCGTTCCCTAATTCCCTCCCTCCTTTTTTAGATTCCAAGCCATACGGTCCATCAGTGTAATCCTTTGCCCAGATATTTGATTATCAAAAGCTGTCTGGCTGCAAAAAGGCTCAAGTCTCCATCGGCCACTATTGAGCCCATTCCCCTACACTCAGTGCATTGTAATTCAGAGAGAGCCTCCTAACCAGGCTCTGAATTAGAATAAAAGCATTTCAATCCTACAGTGACCTCATCCGCACTACCATACATCAATAAAGTGAGCTACACTTGAACATACTGATGACAAGAAATTTGAATATGCAAACAAAAATCGAGCAACCCTTCATTTTTGCTTTTTAATTCCATGTACCTATGGTAACATTTTATTCCTGATAAGACTAATTTAAGACTAGTTTGTTGCAAGCTATATTGAAAGTAAATATTGCAGCATTTCTAAAACAAAGACAGTTTCGACCGGCTCCAACATTGTTTTACCACACATAGCAAAGCAGAAGGATTGCCGTTCCCTCAAGCTTTGAACTGGATTAGCATCCGCATAACCTTGAAGAAATCTGATTAGCCGTCTTCGGCTTTCACCCCATACAAACTGCACAAAGCAGACTCTTAAATACCCTACACCTACATGCTTTATTGCATTCATCCATGTACCTGCTTTGCACTCCTCCACTGGGAGGGGATGAAATTTATACCATTGATTGACTTCCATCGTATTGTGTGAGGCCTTAAAGCTAATTATCTCATAATAGATGCCAGGCTCATGCATGGAGAATAATGACTTTTTTTGTCTAGTTGAGGGGGAGAAGCCGGAGTTGACAGCGTGAGGGCACACAGCGGTGAGACTTGACACAACGGTCCTCCGCCTGATGACTGCGCTGCACATACTAATGGGTTTATATGGAAGGGTGCCATGAAATTATGAAAAACTGATTCTCTATTTCTGGACTGGCACAAATAATGGTAATATAATTATTCATTGCAGCTTTTATAGCAATTGACATTGTAGTCAACTGCCTGACATGCATGTGAACATAATCCAGGCAGTAATTACATTGCCCACCAATGTTATTGGGAAATCAAATAGGTACTACATAAACATCATTTCTGAGAAACAAAGTGGCTTGAGAAACTGTAATAACATGCCCCACCAAGGTTAACATTATAATAAAAAAGTATACTTCCCTTATAATATCATAAACATCACATTATTGCATCACCGAGTGATTCTTGTGAATAATTCTCACTGTGATAGTGCATGCTTATTCATTTTGTAATGTGCAAAACATTGCGATGTAAAGAAAAAAGAGATGAAATGAGTTTGTCTATGCTGTTGCTCAGTTGGTCAGAACTCATTTCAGATGGACATTTGTTCCAGCCTTACTCTCTGCAGCTTTTCGTCAGAGGCCGCTTACTAACTCTGTTTAACTTTCAGTATAGCAACAAAAAGTCAACAAAGTGAGCCCTTTCAAGCAAGTAAATGGGTGTGTGTTTGAAAGGCCAGTACCAATATTGACAGTGGGGGAACATCCCGTGGTCCAGGGACTGCAGCTTCCACAGCAGGCTGGTTCTCCAACAGTCCCTGCTTTGTGTTTCCACCCACTGCACGGACGCCACATCACAACTTCTCCGTAAGTCTTATAGTGCTTATAATTCCATTTACTCTCAGCAGAAAATCTGAGCAGCATTCAGTCAGAAATGTGTAATCGATCTGCTTCTGTTTGGAACTCAACATTTGAGACAGATTTACTACTGTATAGAGTGAGTTAGTGTGCAAGAATACGTCAACGATTCAAATCTCGGGGTGAAATGTGCATGTATAAATGACCTTAATATGCATATTAGCTTACTGTTTCATATGAGAATGACACCTATATGATGACACTTAGATGCACAGATGGAAAAAGCTTACTGGGTTGTTGTTGTTTTTTTGTTATTCTGCAGATATTTGAAGTCTGATCTGATGATGAGAATGCAGTTGAGGGGCTGTCTCATTGCAGCTCTGCTAGTGTGCTGTAAGTTGTTTACTGTATGCAAAATGTCAACCATACAAGTTTTAATATGCATCATAACATATACAGTGTGCCTGGAGTATTTATGGAAAGTAAGTGTATTAACACAAAAACAGAGGCACATGCACGGGGACAGACATGCATGTGTGGACTCACAATCACAGACAGTAATTTGCCATTCCAGAGTTCACTAATAAGATTCCTATTACAGAAACAATAAATACTGTATAAATTTCTGCCTGCCCCTGGATATTATCATGAACCGAGCCCTATTAGGAGACTGTAAACTCCTGTAGACACAAACCTTGGGGGGTTCTCGGGCCTATCGCTGAAGTGACTGTGTGTTGGCACAAGTGGATGAGACATTTAAGGCACGATTGAATGCTTAATGCGACATTACATAATTGCATCTTACTGCGAGGCTTAAGGCACACTCTGACTCCGAGGGACTGTTAAGAGACATGGAAATGAGTCGGCAAACTTGTTGCAGATGTAAAAATGATTCATGCCACACAATGGACACAACTGTCACTCTGCAGCTCAGTGAGAGGAACCCAAAAATCTGTATGTAAAGTGGAGTTAATGGACACAAGCCAGCCAATTAGAACTGAGAATGATCTATGTCTCTGTTGGTACTCTCTGACTGAATATCCCCTTACTTTAAAGGTTAACTCTATTTATGTTTCTCTGTAATAACCTACCCACAGCCAGCATATGTTGCCATCAAAGTAAAAGTATGAAACAATGCAGCTTCCGCAGTCAGCAGGTTATTTTCCACTGCCTGTCAAACAGTGCTCACCCACTCCTTTTTATTCAACTTTGTCTGAAAAGACATAAAGAAATCTCAGAAAGCTCAGACAGACACTTTAAAGAAAATGTTCAAAAGTAATTATGACACTTTGTGAATTTTGCTAAATCTATAGTTACTTTGTTTGCTCTGGCTAGCCACAGCAAACAACGCGATTAAAGATATGTCATAATAGTGTAGTGTGTTGCGAGGCAAGCACACTAACTATACACACAATAGCATAAAGAATATCAGATGTGGTCTTGGCTATGTCTGGTGCAGTTAACATATTATGAAAACAGACACCAAGACAGTCTGGTTTAGAGGGTTTCAGGACCAAAAAGGGAGACAGAGGAAGAAGTTAGGTTTTAAAGTGCACCTTGGTTGGAGAAAAATGGTTTTCAACTCAGTGGATTTCCCTCCGAATGCCCTAACAACCACCACAAACACCCTAGCAACCATTTAGCCAAACCCTGCCGAACAATCAGAACATCAAAGTCCCCATAAAGCAAAATCAGGACATCCTAAAAAACCAACCGAAACAGAGATAAAATACATAGCACTCAAGCAGCCCCATAATGTGGCAACAACCTAGCAATGCACTAACAACCATGTAGCAAAACACCAGTAAAAACCCTACTCCCACATACTATTGCTAAGGCAACAGGCACTCTTATATCTTTGTCGCAAAATTCTGTCCTTTTTCTAATTTTAGTTCACATGCTCAGGAAAATTGCTTCTCTATGCCACGGCCAGATATACTGCCCGACTTTTCTCCCAGTCATTCAGGCCTTCAAGTGATAAGCAGCTTCTTTCAATCACTGAGCCCAGCATGTGTTCGTGTGCCAGGGCAGCGTGATTGAAATATATTCTGTGCCTCTGAGGTTAATAGAGTTAATGAAGATCAAAGACTCATGTCTTGGCTGGATAATTAGTATTCTGTCCGTTTGAAAACGCATATGAATAACTGAACTATGACTCTGTCCGTCTATATGGAGCAGTAACACAGTTCTCAACAAGTGTGCCAAGGAGGTGAGCCAAGGGACTATTTTAAAATGAAAACAATTCTGAATAACCAATTCTGACAAAGGCATTTAATATAAATAATCTGGGAAATCATTAAATCCATCTGTTGTTCAAGTCTAGACAATTTGTTTTTCAGCTTTTTTTTATTATATTACAGGGTTTCATTGCATTTTAAAGCTATCAGCAGAATTGTGTCAAATTGGCTTCAGCATGAGGATGTTTTTGTGAATAGTAATTTAGTTTTCTTTCTTTTTTATCATATGAATTTCTTGTGATTGTTTTTTGAGCCCTTAAATGAATCCACTTACTCAAACCCTCCTAAATACTCTCACTATCTAAATTTACTTGTAATGAATATAAATGATAAAATTGAAGATAAATGTGTGTATAATAGATACATACACTCAGTTGCCGGCAGTTATAAGTCCAACCTTCATGAAGGTTATAATGTTCACTATTTTAGAGAGGTGTTGATTCAACTGTATTATCATTTTAGGGGCTGCAGTCTGTGGTCTGTGAATTGTATCACATTATGCTTTCCATTATTTTGTCGACACCATTATATTAAAGTGGTTAGGCTTAATATCTCTGTATGATGCGATACAAAATTTAAGCAAATTAACTACTGGGTGTAAATTGATAATTTGAGTACAGACAGTAACATCACTTAGATCTATATCTCAGATTATCTGTGATAAATGTTTGGCATACTCTATTTTGAGTATTTATGGGGCATTATCTCATCAGTGAGAACATTTTTTAATAATAATAATGCAAAAAGGAAAAAAATTGAAGGTAATGCCAAATATCAAGCTCACAAAACTTGAGTAATGTAATGTACTTACGCCCAGAAAGTTGTTTCAAGCCAAATACTCGTCTTTAATCTTCCCTCTTTAACTCTCCCCTCATCTTTCCTGAAGATGTCCTGTTAAGTTGTGCTTTTGAGCATGAAAAGAAAAAAGGTGAAAAAGTCCAAAGCCGTGACAAGAACGCTGGCAGCAGCGTCAAGGTGAAGGGAAATTCCACAACGGCAAATGATGGGAGACCTAATGCGGTGGCTACAAGGAGGAAGGTTAAAATGACAGGAAGTAAGAGAGTCACCATGAGACCAAAGAGTGACATCAGCTGCAGCAGACTGGGAGGCCTCTGCCAAGCTAACCGATACATCTGCCAAGGCCGATACCTGAAAGACAAGTGTTCAGGGGACAAAACGAGGCAATGTTGTATGCCAGGTATAGTGACTCAGCCACAAATGAATGCAAACACATATCAGCACATACATGAATATATGACAAAGGCAATAACTCTAGGTGAGAAATGGGATGCTTCTTTCACAGGCAGTCAAATAAACACACTAATGTTCAAAAGATAGTCACGAAAAAATGTGTTATATTGGTTGTGAAGCCGTATCAGTGTCTGGCACAACGCTGATATAAGAGACATGAATAAATTACATTTGAATAGTGTCTTTCTGCTGCAATTGGCCTTATTTCACATAGACTGTAAGGTGACTCAGCAGATGTTACTTTTTTTTATTCAATTTTTATGTTGCCGTTTTCGAATGAAATGCAGCAACCTATAAATATGGTGTATTTTGGGAAGAGATGTATTTAACAAACATATTACTTGCCGCTGTAGTTTCAGCCTGGAGTGTCCTGTGTGATGGTCACCCCAACAACAGAGTGAGGGCATGTGACGGGCACGGCTGTGGAGCTTTCAACTCCAACAGGTGATTCTTCCTGATCTGATTGTTCAACCTCAAAAGATTACCCAAGCTGCAACACTAGAGCTTCCAAGTACAGATGAGTTTGTAATTCTGCATTTCTGGTGTCACATGTTCACTTAAACTGTTCACTATGTGGCTTCTAACATGTCTTGACATCAACCTGGTTATGTGGTTGACATGACGACAGCTCCACATCATTAAGTATCAAGGATTAAGTATCATAACTTTAGTAAGGGGTGATGTCATCTCATTCACAACTAAATATGCGTATTAACTAAGGCACAAGACGGACCAAAGTTATATAAATGATGAGTCCAGCTTTCTCTGGATGGAGTGCTGAGCAGACTATTTCAGACATGGACTAACTTCATCCATAGAGAGACATTAGAATTTGTCTCCCTGAAATATGACAAATTGAAACAGGCCTTTTGACATATTTCTGCGTAATTCCAATCTTTTCTGTCACTCCCATAGCAGAGATAATGGCCTACATAAAGCAGTGGACCTGGTGTGTGATGACTATGGCATTGTCAATGCCCCATTCTCGGGCTCTCTGATGGGTCCAGTGAGTCGGAAAGAGCCGGCTGGGATTCAGTATGATGGTATCAAATTTCTCAATGATGGTAAGGAGGACTTCTGGAGATCATTATTCACCATTTTAAATTATAATAAAAAAGCTAGAGGAAAAACCAGGGACTCCACCAAGGTCATTTGGAGTCCTCCCCTGGGCAATAAGCATATTATGAAATATAAATATGAATATAAATTCATCCAATAGATGTTGAATTTTTATTTTGTCAAAGTGGTGGACCAACCAACCGACTGACTGACGTTGCCATCCCTAGTGCCACGTAGCTAGTGTGGCTAATAATCGCTGTGCAGATCAGCTCATTTCTCTAGACATCACATCCTGAATGTATACTGATATTTGCTCCGACAGAAACGCTAATGAAAAAGCAGAGTTTATTAAGCCACTGTAATCTCGTATTGTTACCCCTGCAAGGGAATTCCTGTAATCTATAGTGTATGGGGCCTTGGCTAGGGCAAAGGTGGTGTAAGGTTATTATTGCGTAGGTGTTCGGTGTGGATGAAAAGAAGGAGTGATTTAGAGGGATTAGTCAAGGTGTTGGAGAGGGGGGGGCTCCATTGAACTCTTAGTTGCCTCTAACACCAGGACCCAGCTGCATGCGAAACCCCATCAAAGGCTGTCTATGAGTAATGACCCCCACTAAGGCGTCATTACAGAACAAAGCAGTGCATCAGCGTTTGTGTGTTTGTGCCAGTGGAGCCTGGCAGAGGAGCAAATACATGCTTCTACAGTGTTCAGTACGTTTGTGCGCGCGTATTCGTGAGTGTGTGTATTTTGAGGGCATCCTGAGCTGATAAGGCACAGGAGTGATGAGTAAACATCATTAGTCCTCATCCTGCCTCCACCACTGATTGAACTGCATTATCAGAACACATGTACGGTCAGCTCCTTTCATCTCACGGTAAAACACAGACATGATTAGACATCACAGAGACGCATTACCTCGCCATGACATTAACGCTGAGACGGTGATCATTAGGGCCTTGTAGCTCTTAATGATGGTGTTGTGTTGTAGACTAGCCTACTTTTAGGTTGTTTGTTTCTAAGTTGGCAGCTTGCTTGTTTTTGTCTAAAGAATGGTGAGAGGGAGATGGTGAGACCTGAGCCTACGTTGATCCATTCCAAATTATAAATGAGCAAATAAATTCCAGCTTTCTACACATTTCATATTTCGTGGATGGCTTAACGACATTTTCAGAGACACAGGTGTGATATACATTTGAACAAATTGTGTACAATTTAGGAATTCTGAAAATAAGCTATGATCATATCGAATATGTCATGTTTTTAGGACAGTCAATAAAATCTTCTCTAAATTAGGCTTTGAATGATATATGGACAAAACCATATAAGTTTAATATATGTATATATCAAAGAAACTGGAAAGTGTGGTGTATGTACATATGTGCTACTGAAGGGGAGATTTCTTGCTCAGAGTGTGAGAAACAAAAACGAATTCTGAGAAAACGGCCTTTAAAGATATGCATTGTAAAATACCACAAATTTTGCAAGACAATACAAGGAATAGGTTTAAACATTTAACTAACACATATCATAATACAACTTCCCCAATTGATGAATTACATTAAGAACATCCCTCCAAAAGTGCAATTATCACTATCATTTCTAATTATTGAGCTATTAATCCCTATTTCACACATCAATTCCCCTGTTGTGTAGAAACAGCTTTCTATTGGGATGTGCTTTCAAGTCATTCTTCACAAAATGACCCTGTGTAGGTAAAGTAATAAGAAAAACCTGACTGACTTTCAAATTAGTCAAAAATATTCATAGTTGTGTCAATGAGCTGAACTGAGTCACAGTTGGAATTAGCACCATCTCTTTCTAGTACAAAAGTGTCATAAATGTTAAATTGTTGAAGGAAACTTGAGGTAAAATAGTTTCAACATGTTCAAGCAGAAGATAACAGGGCATTGCAAAACATTTTTTCTATCTGTCTTATCCAGAGCACTGTGTGAAGATCTTCAACATCCGTCCTTACCGTTACATGGGCCCGGTGGCTCAGGGAGTACCTTTAGGCTATCTGTTGCCACTGCAGGATCGCTTCTCCGGCATCACCTCACACCTGGAGCTGCAAATGTGTGACGGCAGTGACCCTTCACCTTTCATATGACCTCCTCCCTCTCATCTTTTACATGCCGTTTTGAGTCTTCACCTTTTTGAAATTTCATCCGTCCGCTACTAATTCAAATAACCCTTAGTATGACCTCTGATTGTCAGGTTTCATGATACCTGTTTTACCTTTTGAAACCATTAACATTGACCCCGTGACCCCACAGATATAACCCCTGATGACTAAAGATAAATGTGACGAGATATGTCAGTACTAACTTTTCTGTGCCCTGAAAATGAGCATTTTAACACTTATATCCTATTTAAAATATGGCCTGTGATTCAACGGTCCCAATTCTTCATCCTTTATAGAATATAGCCACACAAAACAATGATCTATCTAATAACAACCAATGTCTCACATTATGAGAACTACATGTGACATAATGACAACAATTTAACTACATCATTCTTTCATGGACAACTTTTGTGTGACTGTTGATCCTTTATCTCCTTTTTTACATTTTTGGAGACTTTTTTTGTATTATAAGCCTCTTTCCACTAAATGCCATGTTTATTCTTATGAAGTTCACTTGACATTTTTTCCCTTTCCCATACAATGGCCTCATATAACCCCTTTGTCGTAATCTCTTTAAAGGCCCATTTGAATAATGCAATTAAGTCTTACGTTCATTTCTGCTATTGATTAAAGTGGTTTCTATTTCCAATAACCCAGTCGGAAATTAAATGTAGGATGTGATTCATTTAAATTGGGAGTCACCTAATTTAATGACTTGTCTGTGAAAAAAGAGTTAAATATTCACAAAACTATACACTACTTGCTATAACAATTCGGCCTCCTAACATTTCCCCAGTAATGCAGCCATCATTATCAATCGGCTGTCATTCTACAGCAAGGGCGGTGTTTTGGCAGGTTGGGGAGAACTGCCACAAATACAGTTTAAATGTAATGAGTACAACTCACCAAAAGATGGAGCTGTTTAGCAACAAAACTGTCAAATCAAACCTTCTTTATTAATTTTTTTTAAACCTATATATTAAATTATCATCATGCAATTTTTTTGACTTACTTAAAAAATAAACACAGTTAAATCTAAAACTATAAATTCTATACATAACATAACTCTGAGGTATTCATTTGGAGGAAATAATGACAACTTCCTACTTACAAGGTACTTTTCTGGAACAAAATTAGTACATTTCCAGTTTAACCCATCCCAGCTTTAATCATCTCATGACTGAAAGCGAGATATTAACCACATAAGCAAAGTTGCAATCTCGGTGAGTCAAACTGAACAGTTCCTCCATTACCCCCTCAGCAAATCTGGTGGATTTAGGTCGAAAAACAGATCATGTTGCTTCCCATATGCACAAGCAATTGTGCAACAATAAGTACACATTACTTATAGTTGCACTATAAGTAATGTGTACATATAAAATAAGTTATACTCAATATAGAAAGAGTATAGTCAATATTATGGATCAAGACACTTGAACCTGGGCTGCCTTTGCTTTATTAGGCTTAAAAGCCAGGGATACTTGTCTGCATATGCTAGGGGGTAGCCCACTTCAGTTGTCAGAAGGTTCCTGGAAAGATTGTGAAACACTTAACTAATCTAAATAAATAGAAATTATGATTTGGATAAAAAATAAAAAGCCTATTCACATACTGCCAGACATAACACCTGAACACCACAGGTTATGGAGAGTGTGAAATAACTATTAGAAATGAGGAGAGAAGACTTCGGTGAAGTTAGTTTTAAATGTTTAAAGTTTAAAGTGGCAAAAGACAAAAAAAAATTGCTTTGACAATACAATGTTTAAGGAAAATGATGGCCCGAATTATGGCACAAATGAAGAGTGGCAACCATTGTAGAACCAAATTATACCAAAACACAGGTTAGAACCAGCGCTGACTAAACATTTGAGTTCAGGTATGTGAAATTACACATTTGATTAGTTAACATCCAGTTCATAATATTCAAATGAACAACATGGAGTTCATCAGACATGGCTTGGGTTACAGTAGGTTGAGTGACGTCTGACTAAAAAAAAGGTGCTGTGCTCTTAAAGAATGCAACAGATGTGATATATAACTAGAGTATACTTAAAATAACTAAGTCAAATTAGTTCAGAACTAAATAAAGTATGCTCTTGAGCAAGATGCTGCCTTCAAAGACTTTTGGATCATCATTTTCTCTTCAGTATAAAACTAATTTCACTCTTTAAATCTGTGTTTACACTGTCGCTTATTGACATTGATACATGTGGATTCAAATGTTCTTCCCCCAGTAACGTGTGCTCTTAAAGAATGCAACAGATGTGATATATAACTAGAGTATACTTAAAATAACTAAGTCAAATTAGTTCAGAAATATAAAACTAATTTCACTCTTTAAATATGTGCATATTGTGGCTTATTGACATTGATACTAAATAAAGTATGCTCTTAAGCAAGATGCTGCCTTCAAAGACTTTTGATCATCATTTTCTCTTCAATATAAAACTAATTTCACTCTTTAAATATGTGTATATTGTGGATCATTGACATTGATACATGTGGATTAGTAACATGTGCTCTTAAAGAATGCAACAGATGTGATATATAACTAGAGTATACTTAAAATAACTAAGTCAAATTAGTTCACAACTAAATAAGGTATGCTCTTAAGCAAGATGCTGCCTTCAAAGATTCTGATCATCATTTTCTCTTCAATATAAAACTAATTTCACTCTTTAAATATGTGTATATTGTGGATCATTGACATTGATACATGTGGATTAGTAACATGTGCTCTTAAAGAATGCAACAGATGTGATATATAACTAGAGTATACTTAAAATAACTAAGTCAAATTAGTTCAGAACTAAATAAGGTATGCTCTTAAGCAAGATGCTGCCTTCAAAGACTTTTGATCATCATTTTCTCTTCAATATAAAACTAATTTCACTCTTTAAATATGTGTATATTGTGGATCATTGACATTGATACATGTGGATTAGTAACGTGTGCTCTTAAAGAATGCAACAGATGTGATATATAACTAGAGTATACTGAAATAACTAAGTCAAATTAGTTCAGAACTAAATAAAGTATGCTCTTAAGCAAGATGCTGCCTTCAAAGACTTTTGATCATCATTTTCTCTTCAATATGCTGCCTTCAAAACTAATTTCACTCTTTAAATCTGTTCTCTTCAATATAAAACTAATTTTACTCTTTAAATATGTGTATATTGTGACTCATTGACATTGATACATGTGGATTAGTAACGTGTGCTCTTAAAGAATGCAACAGATGTGATATATAACTAGAGTATACTTAAAATAACTAAGTCAAATGAGTTCACAACTAAATACAGTATGCTCTTAAGCAAGATGCTGCCTTCAAAGACTTTTGGATCATCATTTTCTCTTCAGTATAAAACTAATTTCACTCTTTAAATCTGTGTATATTGTGGATCATTGACATTGATACACGTTCTTCCCCCAGCAACGTGGATACAGCTTTAAGTGCACGGATTGAACCCGTGTGGCTCCTGCAGCCTTGCGGTCTGCTGTGACGCCTGAGGGCTGGTCCACGGAGCAACACTGAAGCGTCCCAGTTGCTCGAATTGGGAGGGGAGAGTGGGCGAGCTGGGATAGGCTGGGAGTTTGGTTTGGAGCCGTCAGCGGGACGGGTCAAGGCACCGAGAGAGAGAGAGAGAGAGAGAGAGAGAGAGGAGAGGAGAGGGGGGGAAGAAACCAAGAAACCTGCTGCCTGTTAACTTGTGAGCCATTGGACGCTGGGGCAGGACATTTGACGTAGTCAGCTGAAAAAAGAAAAAAGGAAACATTTGTTGCGTTCAGTGGTCGCAGGATCTGATCGGCGCGGATGACAAAAGGAGCGTCGCCGTGCAAACTTTCTCCACCGGGGTGTTGATCGCTCGTACAAACCCAACCGGGAATTCATCTTTTTTTTTTTTTTTTTTTTTCTTTTTTTTTTTTTTTTTTTTTTTAATATATTTAATTCTGTTTAACGGAGGCGTAAAGAAGAGGACACATCATGCCACGGCGCACATTGCAAGAAGTCATAGTGCAAGACGTCCAGAAACGGAGAAATCCCAACAAACACTACGTAAGCAGGGTTTTTATTATTATTATTATTATTGTTATTATTATTATTATTATTATTATCATAACAACAATAATAAGCGTTGCTGCTTTCAAGTGAGCAACAGATCGAGGGTATTTTGCAACTCTTCCCTCTTTTCCTGTCGGGTAAAGTAAAAACAAAGAGAGTATCAAATTACAGTTTACCAACCCAGACGAAGTGGACTGTTTAGAGCAGTCCTGATTTAATACATGACTTATTATGGAGTATGGAGTTCTTTGTCTGGCTCTGAGATTTAACCCCCCTAACTTTTTTTTCCTACTAAAAGTGATCATGGTCAGTGTGGTTGTTGTTTTTTTGGATAACATCAAGAAGCACCCAGATGTGGCTCATGTGACATTTGAAGCCCGTCTGAGTCTGCATAGGTTCTGCTATGTTGTATCACATGCATATATGTGAATATATAGCATTGTGCTGATTCTACCAGAGTCTGCTGTCTAACAGACAAACACAATCCCAGTGCTTCTCATAAGCCTGCTGCCACGTGTGTGCCATCAGAAAACATTAAAAAAAGCAAATCAGTCCAGTCTACAAAAACACACCCAGACTAATCACCCCCCCCCAGAGTTCAAATTGAGCACTTCGGCTTTGTCATGCCTCAGGCTCTCCAATTTGCTCAGAAATAAACAGGCACTGGTAACCAGGAAGTAGAGCTCCTAATGTCATCCCAGTGAACACAAGGCAATGTTTGAAAAAGGGAAGGGCCTAGACATAACAAACCATATGTCCAGTGGAATTTGTAGTTTCATTAGTTCAGTTTTTTTCTAGTATAGCACATTGTATAGTTTTTATGTGGGCCTTATGCCAGTTTCATTGTTTTTCCTTTCATTTATGTCTGTTTTCAGCCAAATTTTTGTATATTATTTACACAGAATAATTCCAGTGCTGTTGTGTTAGGTTGATGGAGATGTAAAAAAAAAAAAAAATAAAAAAATTTCAAGTGATAATGCTATTATAATCTAATATACAGTGTCTCTCTATTGGCATGCAGTGTCTGTGCCACTTTAGTGAATCTGTTCCAATGCCATCATCCCCCACTGGTGCTGCAAAGTGGTGTGGGAGACAAGAATGTCAAGAAGACAAAGATCCATTGCTCACTTTCCTGTAATTCTCAGACAGTCGAGCTTTCATCATTCCGGGGGATGGATGGCGGTGGAATTTTTCTGCAAAAAGTGCACACATTCCATTTTAAAGTAACACATTTGTCATCATATGATCTAAAGGGCCAGCACTGAGAGCCAATGCCAAGGCCCTAGCAGGTGTTTGTGTTAGTTCCGTGTACATGGCGTGTGCCTGCGTGCATATGTTGATTGGCATCCATATATGTGTGAAAATGACGCCTGGGTCGAAGGACCAACAGACCTTATACCGCTGTGAGTGTTGGTGGTCAAGGACACAGAGTTCTCGAGGTCCCGTGTCTTCTCCATCTGTCTTTTTTTTTTGTTGCCCATGTTGTTTTGTGCCTCTAGTACTCTCTCTACACATGCAGGCCGGACATCCTAAATCTTCCAGAACCCTGGAGGTGCAGTTAATTGTACAAAAAGCAGCTTATACCTCTTCTGCTCATCAGAGTTGAACCTATCATGCAGAATGGAAAAACTCACCTGCAAATTACATTCCTTAGAGACTTACAGATATAAAAGCCTTTTATTGCCAGAATAAGTGTTCTTTTATAGCTAAAGTTATAGCTTTCCCTTTTTTCCCTCAGAGCTATGGCCTCATCCTCATTTGGCATTGTAGATAATGCACTTCCAGATAAGAGAGCTTATTTGTCTTAATTATTTTTATAGACTGTAGCATAGAAAATAAAACCCTTTTTCATTATGGTTCTCTACCTTAATTGTTGAGAATGAAGCAAATAGATGTTGGCCCGAGACAATGCTCTAAAAAGACGTCTCTAGCTCATGTTGTTGTGTAGATGGCCCTCCACTGGTTAGAGTTTACACACATTGAGACATAACTATTTTTATTTGATGAAGACAGCCTCCCTGCTGGTCTATATAGCTCATGTAGTTGGTCCATCCGTGGCTATATCTGACTTTACTGCCCTGAAAGAGAGAGCGAGTCCAGAGAAGGTCTGGGAGCCGGGCCAACAGCATTCAGCCAGACACAGCGAGCCACCGGGGAGTTTCCAATCACCTCCCTGCCTCTCCCGTCTTCTTTCTCTTCAGAGAACAAAATAAAGAACTGTGTCTGCTGCCTGAAGACTGCAATGATTAAGCTAGATGCTTTGGGTTCGATGCTTTGTGCTGTTCTACTGTCTTAATATCTGGCTGATGGAATTTGCAGTTGCACATGTTTACGTTAGCTACAAGAGGTCTATTTTATTACAAAGGTAACAACAATGTATCTCTGTATTGTAATTGTGTTGGGATAGTCTGCAGACATTTTTCATGTGATGTTATTTCACATTGAAGTCTTCACATCAAACCCATGAACTGACGTCTCCATTGCGGATATTTGCTGCTGGGGTCTTTATGGCAACAGCTTCCACAACAATGTCATAAAGAGCACCATATTTGATTAGACAGTATTTCCAAATCTGCTGCATCTATATAGGATAATGACTTCCTCTTCAGCAGGGAGTGATGCAAAAGGACTGGGAAATGAAATAATCGGATATCCCTATTGCGTTCATGTGAACGGATGATGTCCGCCGGCTGACGCCTGACAAGCGTGCTGTCTGCCTTTCCTCACGCTACCCTGTAGGAGTCACAGCACTGCCAATTACTGGCACCATGAGTCAGGAGTGATGCCCCAAGGGGGATGGGAAGTATCAAGTGGTTGACTGTAATGGCTGTTTGTTAGTTTAAACATATTTTTCTCTTTTGCTTTTTTGCAGGTTTACATCATCAAAGTGTCCTGGAGCGATGGCAGTACAGAAATCATTTTCAGACGCTACAGCAAGTTCTTTGACCTCCAGGTGAGTACGCGTCTGCATGTGTAACTGTGTGATAGTGTGTCTTGGTATGTGATTTTTTTTTTCTTTTTTTATACTGTAGTTGTGTGTGCAGTTGCATGTTTCAGAGGGCAAGGAGTGTGACTAGCATAGGTCAGGAAGTGAATAGAAGTACTCTCTCCATTTAACACCGTCCCCCTGTAGACGTAGCGCCTTTAGCCGAGGGCTCCCTGCTCCACCCATACGACACTGGTGATTACATTCAGCGAGGGGAGTCGGAAAATGTCCCAGTGAAGTTAATAGAGGACAGTGATGAATGCGACGACCGCACTGATGACCACAGAAATGCCTGAATCATTCTCCAACGTCACGCTGGCAGTGTGTGTTGCTCAAGGAGGGAATCTCATTAGTATCCTAGTTTCCCTTCCTATTTTTTCGAAAGGTAATGGATCCGAGGCCCTGGCCATGTCTGAGCTTAGAGAGCATGGACTCCAGGAAACCCAGAGAGGAACTGCTTTTAATGAGCACATAGTCAATTTAGTCCAAGCGTACTGTCAACCGTAATTGGATTAAATTCCTTTTAATTGATTAGGATGGTCAAAGCATGAGCAATGAAACCCGGAATTATAACGCTCCACCGTGTTTTGTTTTTTCTGAGTCTGCAAGAACTTAACCAGAAGAATATAAACTATTTCAATACTAATATCATTAGTTTGACTTAAGGCTTCAAAAGCGGCCAACAGTCTTACTTATAAATCAGCTGATAGCACACTTATGGTATAGTTTTGATATGGCCATGCCAAAGTATAAGTCCATGTGTAGCTATTAACACTAATCCTTGTTGTGTAATCAACACATGTTGGCTAAACACACATATAGGGCTGCTATTTGCTCTTAACTGATAACATTTCAAAGGGCTATTCATTCCTTTATGCCCTGCCCCCAGTTGAGCTATTGTCAAACAGGAAGAGTTACAGTTGAAGAACTTGACTTAACCCATCACTCTTTTTCATTATTCTTAGTGCAAATGTCGACCCTCGTAATTGAAATTGCATTCTTCTTAAAGAGACAAGAAAGATGGCTGATCGAAAGGGAGGAGGAGAGATGTGTAGTGTAATCTTAGGGCTTTTTGTGTTTGGGTGGGTGGTTGTGTGAGTGTGTGTGGGTGGGAGGTTGTGAGAGTGTGTGTGTGTGTCTGTGTGTGTTGTTGTTCTGAATAAAGTACTGTATGACCAGTAAAAGATTTTGGACTTTTCACTTGAATCCAGGCTGCATAGGATGGTTGAACATCTGTCATTGGATTCCATAACTATTCTCAATTACATATTATATTTATAAAGTTCAAAGTATCTATTCATGTTTTGAAAATTGCAACACAATTTGATTAAGCTTGATGAAAGATTCACAACTTCATTAATTGAATAAATTCGGTTTGATCATTCGGCCTTCGCCCTGCTTTACATTTGATGTTTTTGGCTCAAGAAGAAAGCTTTTTAGACCTTTGTAGTGTGTCTATGTGAGAGGAGGAGATTGGGAAACCTTCAAATAATTCTGTCTCCAGAAAGTGAGCTTAAGTTTTTCAAAGCCATAAATCCTAGCAGGGGATGAAGAGTGACTGTTTCTGAATAAATAACTGACCGTACTTTTTAATATGTATGTGCTAGGAAGAACAAACTCTCTCCTGTTGCCTCTTTTAAAACATCCACCTATATTGTACAACAGAGCTGCTAGTTACATAGCTAAAGACCTGCAGTGTCGGATCAATGGCATCGAACCAGATTAAGCATATGTGAGATATTTTCAGCAGGGGCATTCCACGCTGCTGTTCACCCGGCCATACCATGCAGCTGCTTCCTGCTGTGTTGACAGCCTGTGGGTGGCCTCTCACTTGTGAGGGTGATATAGATAAAACCAGCCGGAGACATTAAAAGCCAATCGCTTATCTCCTGTTACATTTGGCATTGACATATTATAAGCCACATTAAGGCTGCGGTATTTCTTTCATAAAAGTGGCGACTCTGAATGGCATGATGCAGAGATTAAACATGTTTGTATCTGCCAGCATTGTTATTCAATGTTTTTTGTAATCTTTTTCAGGAGCTATTTTATGATTTTGACCTATTAGACTGGTGACTGTGATGAAATACAAGTCGGCGGTTCAACATTATCAGGCGTCATCCCAGGTGCCTGGCCAGGATAGTGACATAGGGCTGAGTCATGCAGATCCCGTCATTACCATTTCTTCATTTCATGTCATCTTCCTTTGCTTTTTTCTCCACCCTATCTTGCCTGATTCTCGTCTGCTCTGGTCTACCTTATTCTCTCTGATGCTGTTGTTTTGTGTTTTGATTCAGGATGGGTTTATATGAACTTATAAAAGAGGATGCTGTTAAAAAAAACTGACACAAAGTGGTCACTTGATATACCGAAAGCCTCAGAGCCAGAGAGGAAGTGTTATTCACCACATCCTGTCAACACAGCTGGACCAAGCAGCTGATGGCGTAGTTTAACCAAGGAAACGTGTGTTTTTTGTGTGACCACTGACCACAGACTGTGTTTGTTCACTCAGTAACTTCAAAAGGATTTCTACAATTGTTCAGGGAATTTGTATTCTTCTACACCTACTTCGTTGTTCCAATCCATATAACCATATTTTATAATCAGATGGCACAGTAGTTGTGTTGAGCAGATGATCCTGAAGCACACACAAACAGAGGGGAAATTAAATAATAATAATAATAATAATAATCGTGTCACTTATTTGCTGTTTTATGTTTTAAAAGAAGTTCCGCTCTAATAATTTTGCCAAATATTGATTTACCTGTAGATGGAGTTGATAACCAAAACTAGTACAGAATTAACTCCACCACATCAAATGCACTGTTTACTTTGGAACAAAGAGTCCATTAATTTTAACACTAGTGCACGACATCTTGCATATGTGACAGTTGTTACTTCCTGAGAATACTTGACCAGCATCCGGACACTCTTATGAGCTATTTCTGCTACTTATCATCAGGAAGTTTAGTATCCATTTCTGCATAACGCAATGATGGGAATTGATCATTGTTGATTAGAGAACAAACCTTACAAATAGCATTTTTTATATAAAACCGAAGCATTTCTCCCTCTCTATTTTTTTTAGTGTATTAAATTGTGAACAAAAATAGACTGATCTCTTGCTTAAGAAGGATGGAAAGTGCAGAGACTTTTTGCCATGGGGTCATCAATTTTATTTCCATGTCACCAAGAACAGTTTCCATGCTGCACACGTGTACACTCAACTTCACAAGCGAAGTCTTCCAGCATTCCCAGTCTTTTTGGATACAGGATAAACTTTTACTTTAAAGCTGTAGGAAAAAACCCAAAATATCTCTACTTGCTTATCCAGAGCTGCACAGCTGTCACACATTTTCCATCCGCAGTATTCACGAAACTAAACTTTTTTGAAGGGGGGCAGTTGCTTTTTTTTGCTTAGAGCAGTGGGAGCTGCTTGTTGTGCACATTCCACCAAGGAGCAACAATGTGCTCATTTCCTTATTGTACACAGTCATTTTCAGAATAAAATGTTCATCCTTAAGCAGTGCAATTTGTTCCTGGAGCAAAGATTCACAACATGTGTTTTTACTAAGGGAATGCCGAAAGATAGGTACACGTTATTAAAGTACTATCAAAAGTATTTGTGTTCTTGAATCAGTCAGATACAATTATGTGTGTTTAATGAACTGGAAACGCCTTTGGTACTGTAGATGAAGACTATCTATTGCTAGGCCTGTATTCTTCATAATTCAGTGAAATGGAAGACCAAAGTTCCAAAGCTAAACATCACCATAGCACTTTTTTTTTAACTTGCTTATTCATATGTGTTTGATTATGACTGCTGGGGATGGAAGTGGTTTCTAAGCAGCGTGGAGGCAGCAGTGTGAAATAGGAGCTCTTTTTTGTTTTTCACCTTATGTCTCAACTTTCAGTGGCAAGAAACCAAGCAGAAACTGATTGATCCTCCATCTGTCTGTGCTATGAAGTAGGATAAAAACTGAGATTGGGAAGTTGTGCTTTACATATTGTGACAGACTGGTGACGTGTCTGGTGTGTACACTGCCGCTTGTCCTTAGGCATGCTGGGATAGGCTCCAGACCAGCTGACCAAGAATAGAAGAATTCTATTAGTTTAGTGTAATAATCGGTGGATGGTTGGAAAATGTGCCTTTATTAGTGTGGGGGTGGTGGAACAGTACATGACACTAGAAAACAATTGTCATATGTATCTAGAGAGACGAGGAGTCCAGACATACTGTACGTTATTAAACACAGGCTTTTTCAATGTGGCATTGGCCCAAACCACATTAAATAGTCACCCTTGGGAAGGCAATCAATTCCTCTGATGAGCACTGTGCCATGAACCTGGGATTGAAGAGAATAACATATTTAAGAAGCACAAGTTGCATAGGAACCAACCTGGCTGCAACAAGCTCAGAGCTTTAACCAAATGATAAGTTAAATACACTTTATATATACAGTATATATCAATGCCCATCCATTACGTCGTCATAAAAAAGATCCTCAAATTGAGAATCCAAGGTCAAGTTTATTGTTTAATGCTTTATTTTCTTTACAAGCATACAACCCTCTTTGAAAGACAGAGCAATCAAATTAAATGAAAGAAAAGACAACAACCACAAAAAAGGGCCAGACAAGACCGAGACAGGGTCAATCCACTTTATATTTGATTAACACTGAGCCTCTACATGACACCCTGGGTGCTGTTGATAAGCTGACCTTCTGCTTTGACCTCTCTGATGGTGAATATGTAAAATAATGACCCTAAAGGGACTAACTAAAAGTATAATTATTTCGACCATTTCTTTATTCTCACTACTTAAAAAGTCTACCAACAGCTCAGCCTGCGTTAACAGTATGGTTGCATGTAAAGGGTTAAAAAATGACCTCATCATGAATGTGCAGTGGACTAAGTAAAAGAATCAAGAGGACTACTAAGATAGGCATGTTGCAAAGAGAGCAGCTATTGTTCGCTGGCCTCATTTGAGCAAGACGGTGTGGTTGAAGCGGATATGGACTAGACAAATCATTTCCCCTTAGAAGATTGCGTTAGCCTCTGCATCAGCAACAATTTGGTACACAACAGTTTACAGTACAGTACAATTATTGGGCATAATGACAGACTAGTAATGTAACATGTTGAGAATGGAAAGGCTTATTAACTGTACTCAATCAATGACTGAAGTGTGAAAACTGACAAATCACAATTAAGAGACCATGTGTTGTTTATAGTGTGATTAGTAACAGTTTATGCTCACTCATTCTATTCTTCCATTTCCCTGGCGGATGAAAGCTTAGCTGCCTGTTTTCTTTTTATTGTGGGAAATATTGATATCTTTCAACAATTGTTTGAAATAATAAAATGATCTCCTCATCAGGCTTTGGTGAATGAGAGAATGTGTCCATGTGCCGGTGGTACTGTCAAGTCAATTAATTGTGAAAAAATGTTTATGGTATTTTGAAGTTTGAACTTAACTTTTGAGTTTTGAATATTCTAGTAGAGAGATCTAGTACATATCCAGAGCTGATGAGGTCATAGAGAGAATTTATGAATAATTTCTAAACTATTGTACTATGTATTGCTACTATAGTACTTGTATGGCACACATTTCTTTCCAACTGAGATGGCCTCAGCAGGATATCATTTACAATAACATACTTCAGAATATAGCCTTGGAAAGTCATGTGGCGCTTGACTGTGTTCCACCTGGCCTGTCATCCTCCTGCCTGTAGAGCATGAATATTTGATGTCGGACGCATGATGTAACTGGTATTTTCAAGAGACATCTTTACTCTCCCCAGATGCCTTTTCTTGTTTGAGTGTCTCTGATTACAGAGTAGATACAAGGTTTAGAGCAGACACAGAGACTGGGTGTGTCTACTCTGCACTCCCAGTCAGTCGGACATATGGGAACAATTAGAGTGTGTGGGGTATCGGCTCTTCTGTGTTTGTCTCTCCCCCATCCGTCTGCATGTCTATGTACTTATAGCTGTGCCTCTTAACGTGGTACTGTGTCAATGATAAAGCATCTGACTGATAAACCAAGTAGAATGTTAGTTTGTGAGTTAAGGGCTTTGTTTTTTCTGAATTCCTTTTTAGTCTTCTGCAGTTTCTTAAGAAACAACAAGACTGAAGACTATAAAGTGGACTGACTCACCAAAGAGGGTTCATTGCTCACTATGCTACCCCCATTCTTTTTATTGTCTTTTGTTTAACAGTGGGAAATAAACACGGCGCGTTAGCACTCATAGCCAAAGGCAAGTCATATAAGTGCAGCCGTATCTGGCTTGATATTCAAGTATAGAGCATTTTTTTTTCTTACAAAACAAATCCAAGACTCAGTTGTGATTGATACATCTTTGGTTGGTTGGGATTCTCAAGTGACCAAAGCTTGTGTCTGTGAGGCACAAAAGCTTAAAATGGATTCTTTGTTTTTTAGTTTCTCAAATCTTCATTGGACTCATCACAGTTGATATTATTATTTGGCCAGCTTTTAAGGCCTTATAAGTTAGAAAGGCCAGTTGAGGTGGGGGAGTAAGTTGAGTTCACACATCAGGAAATAATTTGATTCAGGATTCCAAAGCCAGTGTCTATTTCTTGGTCTGATTAAATATTTGGGGCTTGTATAGTTCGACAAAGGGTCTTGAAGATTATACAATTAGATTGTTAAACTGCCTTGTATATGGAATAAGGCTGTTGCAAAACCTCTTGAAATGTATACAATGACACATGAGCAAGAGTTTGTGAAGAAATAAAATGGAGCAGAGAAAAGAAAGATCTGTAGACATTCATTCACCTGGAAGACATATATCCTCTTGGATGCTTGAACATATATCATGTTTCCTTCTTTTTCCCAACTGGTGCCTCCCATCCATATGCATGCAACTTTCCAGGCACTAAAATATGTTTCTTTTTTGAATGAACGTATTGTTTATTTCAAATTTGCCTGAGGACATTTGGTGATAGCTTTACTCATTTATGTTTTGAGACAACTTACTGTAGAAACCACATGATTACACTAGAAAACAAACTGAGATATAACTTCTATTAGCAGTATCAGGGCAATATTGTATCACAGAAATCCCAGCAATGAACTTTAGTGAATAATCAAAGCAAAAAAAAAAAATCTCAGGTGAGTAGATGAAAGGCAGCACTCTGCTGCAACTTGCATCCTCTAGCAGTGATGCGCATGTTCATGTTTCATTACCCACGTGTCTAAATTTAGATCCAAGAGTAGGTGGATCAGAGGAGTTTGATGAGTGATTTGATATTTTGAGTCAGTTAGGGTTCATGTTGACAGCAGACAGGATGCTTCTCATTGTGACGGATGGGATACCCAAATCAAATATACAAAATTCCCTTTACCATACACACATCCAACCTTTATATTTTTGTTACAACATCTTTGCCCATAAAGGACAAATTATGGATACATTCTGTATACGTTTACTGTGAGATCTGAGCCATTGAAGGGAAACTCCAACTCTGGAACATTCTTGAGGGATGTTGTAAGGTCTGCATATTCTAGAAATGAATCTCTCATTCCAGGCAAAGTACAGTCATATCTAACAGTAGGGGAGAATGAAAATAATCTCTGGCTTTGAAATCTGGATAGCCAATTTGTTGTGACCTTTAAATATCTCTATGGAGCACAGCCTTGATATATATCATTATATCAGGTCGGCATTGAACAGATCACAGTCAGTAATGCAGTTAATCTCATAATGTGATAGTCCTGTCATAGCAGCCTTCACATGGGACGGCTCTAACTGCAACTATAGACCTCCTTTATCCTTAACAATGTTGTATTTCTAAGTTTGGAACATAAGATCATTCAGTGTGGTTTGCCCTGATTTTGGTTAAAGCTTGACATACTTCAACTGAGGAAGTCTACATATGGGACATTTGACTCATTCTACTGTCACTTCTTTGCTTAGAATGACAACATTGACACTAAAGTCTTCTGTGTGTTCACATTTGACTCAGTATGCAATGCCATTATTTGAGCTCAGACGCATTAGCTTAAAAGTGGGAAAATGAGACGTGTTGCTCCTCCATTGTTGAAAAGTGAGTACTTTCAAGTACCTGAGACCATGTCTGGTTGTTTTGTGTCAAAACCTGGTACTGTAACAAAACAAGACACTGTAGCGGTGTGTGTCCTGTTTGATGACAGGAAACTATACGCCAAAAGCTACTACAGAGTGGAATTATTAGTTTTGAGAACGCCCTGGATGTGTCTTCGGTTGGACGGAAACTTTCAGATCCTTTTTGGCCCATTGATTGACACCGCTAACTAAAAACGGTAATCAAATAATTAAAGAAGAATAAATTCAAGAAATGCTGTGTCCCTTTTATATCAGACAGTCTCAAAGTGTTAAAGTAGAAATAAAAGATTGACTCAAAAAGACGGAGTGAGTTTTAAAGGGATGGAAAAGAATGATCAAGAGAAGTGGTGACCAGCCGATCTAAGGAACCACATCTCTCTGGCCTTGAAAATGATAGAAACAGAAATGTTCCACGATGTCAGTGGTGCCTTGCCGCTAACAGCCCCTTTGCTGCAACAACATATGAAGCAGAGGGGAAAAACCATACCATCTGCTCAGGACATTCCTAATCATTGGCAGACCTTCCTTGAATGGCTGAATTCCTTGTAGGAACTGCTGATTTGTAAAAAAAAAAATGTGAACCCTTCCTCTCCAGCTTGAGCTATCCTGTGGTGTGTAATGTAAAGGGCACGTTTATGTATATTTCAAGTGTAAATGCTTTGTGTCCTAACAAGTCTTCATTAATTATGGTGTTTCAGATGGAATTGCTGGACAAATTCCCAGTGGAAGGAGGCCAGAAAGACCCTAAGCGCAGGATCATTCCTTTCCTACCAGGTAAAAGTTTAACACACAGTGTCCCCAAAGGCCCTTTCACACACGTAAACACACAACCATGGCTTGTTAAGGGTAAACAAACAAAATAGATGCAAATTCTTCTGAAAATTCGGGGTTTGCTTCTTTCTCCTTTTTTAAACTAATACCTTTTGGATTTTGGACTGTTGGTCAGAAAGTAATATTAAAAGATTAAACAACTTATCCCGAGAACTGGAACAAATACTTGAAACTGAATAATTGTTTGTGGCAGACCTACTTATGATAAGGCACGCACATACTAAAGAACGTTGAACTCCTGGATCATCACCTAAATCACTCTGTATTCCTTCCTCGCTGTAATGTTGCAACTTTACCTCATTCTTAACTTTTCCATGACACAGATTTGCACGCATTGGGTTAAAATGAGGACAACAATGACTCACTCACAGTCTGCGAACGAGAGAAGCAATAATATTTTTCAGATCTGCTGCGAGTATTGTTGGAGCCCTTGGATGAACAACATTCATGATGAGCTGTTTTCTTAGCTTAGCTGCACTTTTGTCCTGGCTGAATCATCACATTGTCTTCTAGTTAGTTTCCTTTACTCTCTTACAAGTACAAGTGGCAATGCATTTTGTTTGGAATAAGGGCTTTGGGTGTGCATGACCAACTTTTGAAATAGTTTGAGATTAAGATCCTGCTGAAAGTAATCCTTTATGAGAGTTTGGAAGAAAGCCTCACCCAAAGACCCCGCCCATATCTCCCCCACCAGGCGAGTGGGGGTTGGATTTTTTTTTTGTGGCCATGCAGGTCTGGAACTCATTGAGAGATTACACATACAAAAGACACACACACACACACACACACACACACACACACACACACACACACACACACACACACACACACACACACACACACACACTCACTCACACTGTTTGATGGACTCTGAGTAGGAGGAAGGAAGAAAGATAGAAAAACCCTGCTGTTCATTCTATCCCCTGCTTTCCACATCTATGTCAGATAAAGCTTACTGACCGTGGATACTATAATTATTCTCACCAACATTACACACTGTCTACTTTCTCCCTGCTTTTATATTTACACTCTGAAATTCTAGATATTCTCTTTAATATCTTTCTACTTCCAGTGAAGCTCTGAGTATTGTTGGAGGCGTTCACTTCACAGAAAATGAGCATGAAAGTTCCCCAGAGGAAGGAACCAAACTGCTCTTGTGGATTACATTACATTACATTACAGTCATTTAGCAGACGCTTTTATCCAAAGCGACTTACAATAAGTGTATTCAACATAGGTATTCAAGAGAACTACTAGTCACCAGAAGTCATAAGTGCATCTCCTTTCTTAAACAAGCATCTTAAAGCATAAACCAGAGCAAAAGTATAGTGCAGAGGCAAATTACTACGAAAACAATAATTGCAACAGACTAATACGAATATAATAAGTGCTACAAACTACTACGAATAGGATAAGTGCAGTAAACGAATACGAATACAATAAGTGCAGCGAACTAATACGAATGCAATAAGTGCTACGAGGAAGGCTCGTATCAAATGTTAATCAAATCAAATGTTAAAGACACACAGACATGGTACCATCTAGGAATGCCACTTTGAAACTGTTTGCTTTTGTCACACAATCGTACTTGTGAACATTATTCAGTGCCTGCATAAATTGAGATTTAAGAGTATCTCAGGGCCCCGATCAGGTCATACACCTCTCTGAGATGAATTCCAAGCCAACATTTGCCTGATTTGCAGAAAATCTTTCACTTACAAAGCAAAAGTCAGGCCTGTTGGCTGAGACCAACCTAACAAGCCACGGAAGTGGTTTTCCCTTCACGGTTTGGTTTGTTCAAGGCCTCAAGCTGTTTTTACTTTTTTGGTATCTCCACATCAGCAAAGTGGCTTGTCTGCATTTGTGGATAGTGCAGAATTTATGCTGCCTTTTTTGCCAGATGGATACATCAAAAGCTTGGCTGCTGCATGTTCGTCCTTTGCTGTAGAATCTACATGATGACAAAAACATTTATAGCTATTATTTTATCCTAAACGTCTAAAAGTAGTTACAATTGAACCCATTCAACTTGTGAATGGGTTCTTCTTTATCCAAAGATCATTTTTCATCTGAAGATCATTCATGCTGGTAAATTCCTTTTGATATGTTTGTACGTGACAATGAACGATAAAAGTGATGAATGTGATGTTCACCTTAGAGCCCTTAGCGATGCTCTTTAAGGCAGTGCCAGCAAGTCAGCCTTTGAAAAAGAGCTGATACCAATTATCTAAAGTTGGGGGTTGTTAAACTTTGAGTCAAATCCCAGTATGGAATGTGGGTCTGTTATTTCTGGGGCCTCTGAATGATAAAAGAGGTGATATGCTTTCATGAACTCTGATCCCAGAAGTAGACTCTGAATTTGATATTTGCTTTGATTTTTTTCCCCTTTCCTCCTAATGATTACAATACATAGTCTTTGCAGCTACTTTGTTATGCTGGTGATCTCTCTGCCTGCCACAGTAGGAGGCACAGTATGGTGGGCAGGTCAAATATGTGTCTGCGGGTCTGAATAACACATTCTGGAGTCAGTCCACTATGAACACATTGGCCTTGTTGCTTATGCCTCTTTCATGTCACGTTCATCTCCTGTCTGTCGGGGAAAGCAATCATAGCTCTTGCCTACTTGAATGTGGTTTACCAATAGCAGACTTGTGGAGTTGTGACTGCCCTTAGTCAGCAACTTTCCTAAGAACACAGTAATTAAAACACACAGACACAGCTAAGTCTTAAGAGCTCCAAACACTGGAGCATGTCTCTTGAGACAAGCCCAAGTGAAGTCGTATAAAGAGTGTTGAGTCAGGTTTCAACTCTTGTACGAGCAAGTCTCAAGTAATTTAAGACAATTGCGAGTCAGTAAACTTTTATGACAGCAAGTTTCACGCCTTCTCTCAAATTGACTTGAGCCTTGCTCGTACAAAACTTGACAATGGACTTCAAGTCAAGTCTTTTTAATGCAACTTTCGAGTCGTCTCAAATTATTCAAAACATGTTCATGTCAAGTCTCATGATTGTAATAGCAAGTATTTCCAGCTACAAGTTTTGTAAAAGGCAAAGTCCTTTCGATACATAGGCCTAATAATTATATATCAAATAAGCCCCTTATTAAAACCCTTTTCCTGTATTTTACAAGGGCAAACCTATTTTCTCTCCCTTAAATCTCAACCCAAGGAGTCAAATATCACAGCAGTCAAGTCCAAAACGAAATAAGTCCTCACTTTTGTGATTTAAGTCTAACTAGAATCCATGTTTTAAGTCTACAGGTTGGTGTTATGGTGTTAAGTAAAGGTTTTAGCTACTGAAAATCCATCTGAATAGCCAAAATAGGATAAATAAACAGGAAGAATTCATGTGTGGTGAGTGTAGTGATTAAGAGGTAACGCTGAGAACAGCTTTCTGTATGCAAAAGTGTGTAACAAAGACCCTCTCTGTGTTCCCATGACTATCTGTCTCTTCCCTCCATCGAACTCCCTCACTCTTCTCCAGAAACAGAAGTTGTTTGATACCCTTGGTCACTGCTGGCTATGGGATTTGCCATAAAGTCTACCCTGCCTCAGCCATGGCTCCAAGACAGCAACTCTCCTTCCCTCTCTCCTTCCCTCCCTCCTTCCTCCCCAAACAAGCCCTTTTTTTTCCGGCTGCACCCATGAGCTGCCCTGCATACAGAGTGGGCAGTGTTGAGTCAGTGTTTCTCGCCTGACCCCTGAAAGCTTTGGAAAACTGTCAAGAAAGCTTTCTGTTTGAGGACTGACGAGGAAAGGAGAGGAAGAAAAAGACAGAGAGTGAGAGAGGAAGGAGGGGAAGTACTGTAGGCGACTTTCAAATCTCTTTAGTTTTTGTGAGCTGTCCAAACAGTTCGTCCTTTCGGCTGCTAACACCTAACACTTGCCAACACCTTAGAGATTTGGAATGTCGTCTCTCATTCTTTATTGAGTAAATCTCCTTTTTAATAGTCTCCCTCGCATAGTGCTTTACTGTTCTCCTGCACAAATGTAATGTGAAATTATTCTGGTCAGTGCCATGCAGGCCATGTTGTCAAGAACACCGTCCTGAGGTAACTTCTGTTGTGATTTGGCGCCGAATAGAATAAAGAATAAGAACAAAATGATCTCCTGCTAGTGGCTCTGTGGAGGCTGTAATGCTCATGTTACAAATTGTAAAGTGGATAACGGTTGAGGACCAATGTTTTGTGAGTGTTAAATTGTAAATACTGGCAGTAGGATGGTTTCAGAGTAAAGGTTTTCCATAACATTTATCAAATAGGTTTATCGTGTTGTTAACAGTCCATCCAATAACTGTTGACATTTCCCTCTGAACCGAAAATTTGGACATGCTGAAGGGGCGAAATGAAGAGGCAGGGGAATCACTCGAGTTATAACGATTAAATAAAGTCATGAGGATTTATCCACTGGGGAAAATGTGTACCAAATTTCATTTAAACTCTTTCAATAGGTGTCCAGTCAAATTCAAAATGGTCAATCTTGTGGTGGCGTGAGAGGAAAAGTTGGTAGGATTCTTTCTCTGGTGACTATGAATATCTTTTCAAAATCCATCCAATTGCTGTTGAGGTATTTACTGTGAAAAAATAGAATTAACAAATCATAAGCCAACAGAAAAGGAGCTACGAGAACATCCATTATTTTGAATATCTGACTATCCTCTCAAAATTGACTTGCTTATTTATAATAAGTTTAAATGAATCCCCAAACCAATCAGGTTTCTTAGCTCCCACTGACAACATTTACATTCTGGCTGTTTTGCTATTGTCATAAGCTACACACTTGACACATTATTAGGAATTGTACGAGTATGATTTCATGTATTTTTTTGCCTTTTCTTTTGTCACAAATCTGAGTCGGCTCAAATCAGTCTGAGGCAGAGAGAGTCAGAGTTTGGGTTTTGTTGACACCCATCAACAACTCCCATCTTGTTAAAGTTGGGTGTTGTTGATTGTGGTTATAGTACAAATCGTGTGAGACCTGATGTCTTTTGAGGAAGTCACCACACATCCATTTTTTCTTGTTTTGTCTTAAGTCTTCATTTAAAAGACGAGCAGTCTGGACACATGGGCATAAAATGATTTATCACTGTCTCTGTGTGCCTGTATTTTTTTTATTTTTTTTATCAATATGTCATTCACTCACTTAACCACAAACATTTGTGGTTTTAAGCTGTATTAGTCAAGGAAGCACAAAAGCATTTTTAGTAACATGGGTGAAAGGCTGGAGCTGTAAGGGGGGCTCACTGCTCAGCAGCGATCTCTGAGATAGATTCATGTTCCAGCAAGTCTGCTTTAAATATTCTTTAAACAAATCCCATAACCCTTTGATAGAGGTGATACAGCAACTTCTCAAAACAAGTCCCTTACTGAGTTAGGGATCTTGTTACAGACTTGACTTCCTGTCTAGTTTATATGTTTGCATTAAAGCTGTACCAGGGAATTTATCGGGGAAACTTTAGCAGCTAAAACAAGGAGAAAATAGATGCTGGCTCTCAAACTTCCTACATGCCGTTAAGTTGGAGGAGTGTTTTAAGAGGCCTATTTGTAGCCATTTCTTGTTATTGTTATGGCGACCGGGCTAGTCTGTGCCTGTGGTTATTTGGGCCTGGAGATAAGAGCAGTGAAAAGCATTTAAGCTGTCATGCACACATAATTTGCTTTCCCAAAATCATTTATTCATGACTTAGAAAGGCCAGCCATTCACCTAGCGCCTTACCCAGCTCATTGTTCTGTCAGGGTTATTGATGACCCGACTGTATTGTGTCTGCATGCTAATTCACCAACTATGTTTGTAGAAGCCACTGTGTCCCTATTGTCCCTCAGTGGATTCTGAACTTTTCAATGTAGCTCTTGACAAGCGCATAATCTAAAAATCGAAAATGTGATTTTTAAAATAGTGTTTGTATGCATACAGCTGTCTAACTGAAAATAAGATTTTTGTGAATTCTAAGTCTGTTTGTCCTACATTGTCTTAGGGAAGATCCTGTTTAGGAGGAGCCATATCAGAGATGTGGCCATGAAAAGGCTAAGGCCCATCAACGAGTACTGCATGGTGAGTATATTGACCTTTTAACCTGGAAATCTCCTATGGTCATATATGTTGTAGGTCATGAAAGCTACACTGAGCATTTACATCTTCAGCACAAAGTACTAAAAACAAGGTAGAGAGCACAGTGGCCTAGGGAAAAGAAAAAAACAAGGATCCCACCCATGTTGTGTCAGCTTAGTCATGTACAGGAAAATGGAAAATCCTCTTTTCAGGCCCTCTGTGTATATATGAGAACACCAGCCACAGTTTCTTTCAGCACATTCAAGAGTATACTAAGCGAACCATCTGATTTCAGAAGAGCTTATTCATGGTTGATTACATGTCTTGGATACAAATTGTGGACATAGAAGTCACAAAACCAACCATATGTTTCATCCGTCAGATATTCAAATTCAAATACGTGGTTATATTCATTAAAGTTAAGCTCATAGCCACACCACAAGGTTTGCATCACAACTAGATTCTTGGGATTACATTGTTCCAAGAACAGCTGTATGAATAATGCCATTGCCCTTACTTTGAAAATTGGCACTGTGTGGTGTGCGCCATGCTAAACTCCCTGGAGCAGGCCTTTGTGACAGCAGGCATCCACCCTGCTGAGGTGTTCTTAAAGCTCCCCAGATGCTCTGTAGCTGACTCTGACCTCCCAGCTAAAGAGACAAACGAGTGGAGAAATTCGTATATGGAAAGTGGTATATGGGCTAAAGTCTGTTTTTGTGTAGCGAAATGCAAATAAAATGTCCTTGTACCTCTCAAATGTACAATAAAAAGCCTGATCACTCCGTCTGGTATTTATACATGTACTTTTATGCAGTTAAGTTGTTGTCAGTGACAGAAAAAATAAATGATAAATTCCGCTTTTATAGAGTATAGAGGTATGTGGTGATTCATTAGTGGAGTTTGTCTTACCATTTAAAATACTGCAGCTCTTTAAGTTAAAACAGAGATAATGTAAAACCTGCATTATCCAGCCCATTACATGGCTTTTTACCAAAGAGATTAATCACTTAGCCACTTAGTACGCTTGTTAAAAAAAACAAGCGTACATTCTCAGCCTCCACTGTAGCAGAACTGCAAACATAAAACAGCCTATAGCAAACTACTAATTGCTACACTTTGACAGAAATGTAACCACAGCAACCTAAATGAATACAATATGATTGACGCTCAGCTTCTAAGCAACAAGACAAAGTTTTGTGTCCTTGAAATAAATTCAAAGCAGTACTTTTTAGAAATTTGATTATTTTCTTTATTAGGTTGCCAACTGTTTATCTGCAGTAACGATGGAGTGAGTCATTTTCAACCAGGGTCATTACTTCATATGATCTTGAAACGGATATCTTGGCCACAAAGTCACATGATTTTGGTGTGAAACCGTCACTTTGGTATTCAGAAATACCTGAAGATGCCCTTAAGATTAGCCCTTATTTATGCCTCCTTTTATTTTTAACTGGATTATTCTATCATGCGAGCACTTCTGTTCTCCATGAAGAGCCTTGTGTTACCATCACTGTACAAATTACTATCTGATATCGTAGAGAGGTCTTTGTTTCAGAGTGAAGAGAAAAGTTGTATGTATTATAAACAATTTTTGAGGACTGGAGGGGCTGTACAGCTCTACTCCTAAGTGTCGTCTGGGGTTAGAGGAATGTACAGCTGGTGTAGGCAACATCTTTAAACACTTATGTGAAAAATAAGATTTTGGGGGAGGAATGGGTAGAGTTGTTTCTTTGTTTCTAAGGGTGTGGATGTTAATGGGAATAGCTAAGAAACCTTTAAACCAGTGGTGTTGCTGTCGTCGGAGTTGTTTTTGTGGAAATGTCTGAAAAGTTCTGAAGATTGCATTTACCTGTTTAGGATTGTTAAACTGGGAAGTTGAATGGTCTTTAATTGACAGCTACATTTTGTCAAAATCATTAAGAGTTTAGGGTGATGTTGATCCAAATGCTTATTGCTGAAACGAATCTGAACTGTATTCACCACAAAGAAATTGCATTTTCATCCACCCCCACAAACACCTCGGGTGACAAGGTGAAACTTCATGTTTTTCTTGGGGAAGAGCTGAGTCAGCCCTTCTGTTGTACAGCTGAGGCTTTAACCTGAGTCATATGGAATTTCCCTGGTTGTAAAGTCTTGTGTTTTTATTCAAGTCAGGAAACATAGTCAAAGAGAAGAAAGAAGGAAAGAAAAAAAAAAAGACCTGGAGTCAGGGATTGTGTGCATAAACGATGGGTAAGACTGCTGAGCTAGGATGAATAGAAAGGTCACAAAGTTTGATGAACTGCATCAAAAAGTATTTAAGTCATAAAGCAATTTCCATTATCCTTCATTTGCCTTTCTCATTTAAAAAAGAAAAAGGAGCTGCTCCAAACTGAATATTTTTTCCAATACAGCCCTTCTCATTTTTCAAAAATTGGCACAGTTTGTAGTGGATTTTTTATATGGATGTTACAGATGCAAAAATCTAAAATCATCAACCTCCTTTGTTGGTCAAGACCCCATTTGCTTTATGTCTCTTCATGTTAAAAGTTAAAAAATCAGAGGAAAAAGTACATCTCTCATTTCCATTACCTTTCTTTCCTTGGAGAAAACACACACACACACACAAGCACAAGCACACACACAAGCACACACACAAGCACACACACAATTACCTTAATGCTGCCTGCTGTAAAGAACACCCATAAAGTCCATTTGCTGTAATGTACCCTGAGCCTCCCTCCCGTCTCCTCCCTGGGGAGAATCTCAATGAGCAGACGGGCCACAGGCTAACACTAGGAGAGGAATAAATCCAAGGAGAGGATAGCCGGTTCAGGAAGAACTTTGACCTCAGGCACAGTGCAGCGTTGTGGGCTGCACGACTCTTAAATCAGCTACTTGGCTTCAGAGTCTCAAGATACAAGCCATTGTGCTACTGTAAGGGAGATTTTGGGGTCATGTTGTTGCATAGTAATGTAGCAATATCGTATGTACCATTAATCAACAAACGTGTGAGCACACTCCGAATGACTTTGCGGCTAATGGAAAACACTAGTTCTACTTGGCCCATGGCAGTGGTCCCACTCCTTTCCTTCAACACAAGCTGATGGCTTGGCTGTATGGTCATAAGTGTGACAAGGCAAATGTGGCACATGGGACAAGGGCACCTTGGTTGGTTCTTTGGCTTCCATTCCATATCTGTCAGCCCTGACGTTATATCAGTGTGTCAGAGAGAACGAGAGGTAGACAAAGACTGCGCTCTCTTAGAGGACAGAACTGAAACACTTAGGAGTATTAAAATCAGAGGTATAGGCCAGCAGAGGAAGCTTGATGGATCACATTGAGCTTTGCCTGCCAGCAAAAAGAGAAGGAGTGGCTTAGCTTCCTGCTGGGAGAGAGATAGTCACCATGGGGTTGTTGGCGGCAGTTGTTCTATCTTCTGGTTTTGGGGCATCAAGCTGCTGAGGTGATTATCTGTTTCACTGCTGCCCTTTAGTGGTATGGTTGAAAGAGAGTGAAAGTAGGGGAAGCAGATAAAACACAGACTCAGGAGAGAACAAAAAAAGAAAAAGGGCCAGAAACAGAGATGCTACGATAACATGACCAGACGTGCGTGCAAGAGAGAGATCTCACCAATAAAGAGAAAACCGAATGTGTCGGTTTGTCTTTCACTTCCAGCCTTGTTGTCAGGGCTCATCTGTCTTGTTGCTGGTGATCCTCCACAGAGGCATACATGTAAGATGAGGGAGGAAGGTAGCTGAGACGGATCAATGAACTGAGAACCAGAGAAGTAGCAGCTGGTGCTATTGGGAAAAAGAAAAACACAGTTTTACTTTTTATTGGTGCCCTTTTATTCTGAAATCGTTAAACTTTTTACTCTTTATCCTAAAATGTAACATCAGTGGTGACAATAATACTATAAGAAACTAGAATTAAGGTTACAAACTAGAGGGCACATATGTCTGCCCAGGCTGCACAATCCAATAAGTGTGTTATTCTAATAAGAGGAAATGTTTTCATCTTTATTTGAATTAACATATTATAAAACAATACATTGGAAGGGAGTCAGATATCGTATTGACAGATAATCTCCCTGGGAAGTTAAGGAAAGACAATGGTTTGCTATAACTTTTTTTTGAGGGAAGCTTTTACAGAAGTAATTGATAGGATGGACAGGTACATTTATTTAAAAACACTTTTGACAAAGGAACCTGTAACAGTTGTCCCTAATCTGAAAATGCCATTAAATACTGTGGGTCAAATTCACAAATATTAGATTGTGGTACCATGAATTGCAACAGTTATAAATGCCTTAGTACCAAGATCACAGTAGGTAGAACAATGAGGATGTATAAGATATCTATAAATAACAAGGACATTTTCAGACCGCAAGCTGCATTTCCTGACCAACGAGATGCAGAGGCTTCAGGCAAGGACGTGACAGTCACCGTATTTGGGATTTAATCTCCCAGTCTCTCAGTGCTGCTGTGATTGCTTGGAAAATCTAGGCGTGACACCCCTTATAAGTGCACTTTACTTTCCATCAACTCTTTGAAGATGCTAATAATTTCATTGCTACTGCATGCGGCTGTTCATTTGCATAGAAAATGGCCAATTTTGCGTCAAATGAATGCATATTACATCATTTAAACGTCCGCAAACACGACAAAGTTTAAGAGCGGAAAGACACTAATTGTTTGGGAGCGGAGGTCGGGCTGCATATCATCCTCTGTGGGTGCGTTAACAATTACACTGGGTTTTCTTTGTCATATTTGTCCAGGTTTAGCCGCCGCAAAAGCAACACAATCCATTTGCCCCTGGGTGTAGTTTTTGCTCACTCTGTGACTTTATGGAGGCCAGATGAACACTATATACAACCTCTGGTTGACTTCTTTGTGTACCAAAGTGATTTTACCTCTCCGTTTATGTGATAACCTAAGTTTTCCGCTACCCTTTGTGCCTGCAGGCCCTCATTCAGCTGCCAGTCTACATCTCCCAGTGCGAGGAAGTCAGAGTGTTTTTTGAGACCAGACCTGAGGACATCAACCCACCCAAGGAGTAAGTACAACACATGGGCACACACATAGACACAGGCTCACATACAATGGAAAACACCCCTCATTGTTCCACTAACTGATGTAATGTCCTGTCACGTCCTGCCAACATTTACCCCCAGCCTGCTGGTAATGAGCATTCATTACATCCTGTAATGGATATGATGTCATACTGTTGCACGACTTCCTGATGGGTTATTCAAGCAGAAAACACTTGATGCACTAAATGCTGAGTTGGCATGTAAGCGTGTACCTGCAGCTCAGTTCAGCCACCGGGCTCCAGACAGCTGAGGCTGCACAGTTGCTCTGAAGACATGTAGACCCGCTGTGTTGACTCTTGTAAATCTCACTCAACACATTAGCGTCATATCCAGCGCTGACAGTCACTATGTGCCAAAACTAAGACATCAGCGAGCAATGAATGCCAGGGTCCAACACACAAAAAAGCGTGTGTTGACAAGCACATAGCTTCACACAGGAGCTTCAGTTACAAATGTGGTGTTAGTAAGGTTACTGGCAACTTCAGGGATAGTGGAGGTGACGGGTGGCTGCTTTCATAGAGACCATAATGCAGGGCTCATATTTTTGACCCAGGTGATAGTGATAGTTTTAACACCAACATGTGTCAGCTGGTATTAGTATTAGTGAAACCATGTCTGTCATCACGTACTGATGTGTGCCACCGGGCGATGTGTTGAGGAGAAGTTGCCTAAGTCGGCAGAACATTGGTGTGATGTATGGTGGGAGTGCATGTTGGGCCAGCAGTAAGGTAGCATGTAAAGAGTTCAATTTGTAAGATTTGGTTGCAAAATCTGGGTCTTTGAAGTGAGAGACTATCACTGTGTCCCAATCCCTTACTAAAAAATGAATACTATAATACTTCACTGCACTGTAAATTTGAACATAACAATACTTTGCACCAATACTCTGTTCCTATAGAAAGAGAATGGAAAGTACTTCGGAATGTTGTACTACTACTAGCAAATTGCTTTTTAAAGTATTACCTAATTCAATGGTCCCCCACGGTCACCTTGACATGTAGTGAAATTGCAAAATGTCAATTTATTGATTTCTTTTTAATACTGTAGCTCTCAGTGCATTCTAACAAAACCCCACTGTGTGTAGACGTTTTGTGATGTGAAGCAGCCTTCCAAATGTTCCTTTTTTTGTTTGTATTAATGCGAGACAATCCATGTGACAATTGGTGAAATGTGTCTTCATTGCACCAAAGTCTCTGTGTCTTTTATTTTGATATCACAGCAAACGAATTCTACACATTTTGGCTTTACATTTTATTTCGAATCTTTAAATCTTATAAAGTAAAGCAAATAACATTATGTAATGCAATTATCAACACATCTTGTGGAAAGAAGCACATTATTTCAATTCATATTCTTGGTAATTAGGTAATGTCTATCGGGGGTGTACTTACACTGAGTGAGCATCTGGGGGTTCTTGCTCAAGGACATTTAACAGGACACATTGCTGTTATGGGGATTGAATATGAGACGGGTGCTTGCTTCAGCTTATTGCCATCTGTCATGTGGATGGACATCATGTCACATTTGAAATGTATGGTCTGTTGCAGTTAGATGGTTTTCTCTGTTTGTTGTATTGCTCAGGCATGTGAGGATTACATCATAATTATGTGAATGTGTCACTCCGAGATGTTTCTTTTATCCCAACATTTTTACTAGTGTGACAACCATAATCCTTTGTAACTCTCCCATGAAAAGAAACTTCTAGATATGTGTGTGCAATCAATATGAAAGTCCTTTTTCTTTCTGTCTTTCTTTCTTTGCGTCTGTCTTCCTGCTTACATTCTTAATAGAGTTGTTTTACTTTATGGATTGTGCTGATATTACTTCATTAGATTATCTGACTTCTTCCTTCACCACTGATATGATAAAACAGTGCAAAGACAATGTTATTTGCACATCCAGTCAGTATGTCACAGCCAAGAAGAGCTCTCTATCTATATACTAGTTGTATGATTAAAATCAGACGATGTTGCAAAGGACACTTAACCTCGTTGGGAGAGGTGGGAAAGAGGGGGAGCATTTGCTTGAGGATGACGAATATAGGAAAGACCTTGTTTTGTCTTTATTGAAATTGGATTAATGCTTTGTGCTAGTGCAGCCAGTTGTTTGGCTGACTGACAACAGGGCTGGTGCACAGACACAGCAGCCACTGCGGGAGAAGATTTATCATGGCCTATAAATCTACTGCACTGAGAGGAACATCTTAGACTTTCTCGTTAAGAGCAGCAAACTAAGAGGGGAAGAAAAGGGAGGAGGAGCTAAAGAGGACTGGAAAAGGAGTACTAAAACATAAAGCGGACATAGAGGGTCACAGAACCAGATTAGATGGGTGAGAAAGGGGAAGGACTCTTGAAAAGAGGATGTGTTGGAACAAGGACGGTTCAAGGAAAGGGAAAGCAGAGGAGATCATAGGGGAAGAAAATAGAATAAGATGGTGGATCAAGATGTAATAAGTGGTGGATGGAAAAGAATGTACAACAAGGACAGAAGGAGATTAAGGGACGGGTTGAGGTGAGGCAAGAAGGAGTAGAGGAAGAGGGGGAGGGATTATGAGAGGAGGGATGTCAGTTACCATTCCAATCGATATGTGTCCTTGTGGTACACACATGTTTACTGTAAGGTTTGGCTCCAGGTTTAGAAGGTTGATAGATTTGATTTTATTGGGTCTCCAAAAATTAATCCTCATAGGGAATATGTCCACATAATGTCCTGTAGTAGAAGGTTGGAAATATGTCACATCACCTCTCTTCTGTAACGTCAAACCTGTAAAGTGTGTTCTCACGATTCCCCTGTAGTTCTAATGTGTTCTCCCATTCATCATATGGCCGCCATATGACTCATTCATAATGTGAGTGTTCCCACGAAAGTGGAAATTGAAGTTGACCGATGTTTTTCTTCATAACTAGCCTCAGACTGACATGGAAATCTATGAGTGTGAGATTAGATTTGATACTTTAAACTAGTTACAGTAAAAATAATCATATTAGGGATCCAAGGATCCAAGTCTGTGGCTACGTCTGATGCGTTATGTGACCCTTGTTTCACCTCCGTTCCAAACCAGACCATTGATACTTGGTTCCGACCGGGGCTTTCTTTTTATAGTACATTAATGGGCACGCTTATGGGTATAGATTTATTGAGACTTAAGCCTTTGCAATTAACAGCTCTGCCGATCGAACAATGCTTTATTTGGCTGAGAGCATTCATGATGATGCAGAGAATAGGAACAAGCAGTGGTTGCCAAGGAAGATGAAGGAGTGAGTTTAGTAGACATCGAAGATGTTAGATGGAAAAAGGAAGGCAGATGGAAGGCCATTAAGTAGGAAAGTAATATTTAGATAACAAGGAATAAGAGACAGTGTGTGAGTAAGGGACTGAAATGCTAAGCATTGGTCACCACTGACTTTTCAGGGCATCTGGACATTGAATAAGCTCCGGACTGCTGCTGCGGAATGATGGTCTATTTATCTGGCTAATGTCTAAACCAGACACAGCAGATTATTAAATTTAACATCAGACTCAATTTCAGAGATCAGCTATAGAGGCAGAGAGACAGATCCTTCCTGCATGTGTCTGTAGCATATTGATGGCTCTAACTGGTAACAATAATGTTAGAAATTGTAGTTAAATCTTTGCTGTAGTAATCAGTGTTGTTGTTGTTCAGTGGCACCGGTAACAAATCAAACAATTCAAAATCTGATCAAATGAATTCAATTCTTAGTTGATTTAAAACGTATGAGTATTGCCAGTTTGCAAAGCAACCCAATAACTTGGAACACAAAGGTAAACCACACCTTTCTTTATGAAAGGTCTTCTCTACAAAGTATGGATTAAAGGATAAGAAATCACTTTAAAAGTAATATCAGTGGCCTGGATTCTATAATTCAGGCCAATGTCTTCTTTTTTTTCAAGTTGTCAGACATTTTGTGACATCCATGAGGTGAAATGAATTAGTGTGCATATTGATGATAATAATTGTATGTCAGGAATATCTCCTTAGCTCTGCAAAACGATTAGATATTTCCTTGTATAACGTGATGACTTCCTCTCTTTAACAGGGAACCCATTGGAAAGAAGAAATCAGGTAAGACACTGCTTTATTTGTGTATTTGAAATTAAAATGTGGTTCAGTGGCGTTGGCTCATTACAGTCCACAAGCATTCTACGATTCATCTGTAGTGAATAATATGACATTGTCTCCATCTAGTGGTCACAGATTTATGCACAGGTAAAAAAAAAATAATAATCTAGGCCCAAATGTTCTTGTTTTTACACATTCTGTCTATACTCAAATGACTTGAATCTTTTCCTGAAGTTGACTATTATAGAAACCAACTTTGCCATCGTTTCACTGTTTCTTTTTATATTCTCTCTCTACTCTCTCCATTCATCTAATATTCTTAAGTTGTTTTCTTTTCCATTAGGGGTTGTGGAGAAAGCGACTTCTTTCCTAAAGCGAGGTAGTAAACACTTGGTCGTGCTGTGTGTGTTACCAAGCGTGTTGCTAGCGGCCTGATCCTCCCTCTCCTCCCCTGACCTGGGCAGGTGGGATGTGGCTCTGTTGAGGGCTTGGGGCTTGCATTGGTTCAGTAAAGGAACTATACTAAATTGGCGATCTTCTTCATCATCTTCCTGTTTGGCTCATTTCTTGGTGGTATTTAAGTATGTTGAGTTGGGGCGCAGTAGAAAAGACTAAGGATAATTTAGAGTGTGCGCCTACATGAGAGGGATATGACGATGCAATTCAACATCAGGCAAAGTCAGTGAGATTGAGGTCATGTAAATACTTCTTCAGTGCAGAGCTCTATAGACATAATCATTGTCACTGGTTAAGTTAGATGTGAATCGTTGAAACCAAAGAGCCTTTTGTTTATTAGGAGAGTCCTATGATTAACTAGTGATTTAAAAGTCAACCTGAGTCACTTGGGTCATTTTATCAGTCCAGATGTTCTTCCAAGTGAAAACTAGCCTGGTTAACATGCGCACAGATTTGTTGTTGGCATGAATTGATTTCTATGCATGACATATTTATTCATCCAATTTGTTAAATCATATGCCCAAAGTATTTTGCACATATTTAAGTTATTTATACTTTTGCTTAAGATTAAACTCATCCTAATATTAATGTTGATTCCAGTTCTAAAGATGTATGTTAAGGCAAGTTTTGGTATTTAAAGCTGTTTTATGAACCACACAATTAGAATTTGACCACATCTATATTTTTCAGATTTCAAACATTTTCTTTCTGCCAGTGTGTTATGAACACATTCCTGCACTTGATTCAGAGGTTATAAAATTACAAAAGCGATTTTGTTTTCAATAATGTTTACAGATCAAGTTGATTTGATCCATCATGTTTTTGTCTAGACATGTTTTTAAAGTATACAAATGAGAAGAAAAGAGCCATAGTGTTATAAATGTGTGCTACTAGTTATATTGTGAGCCCTCAAGTGTTCAGGATGTTTCTCAGGATTCCTCAGTGCTAACATTGGTGGCGGTTCTTAGTGGTGCTGGTTTGTGTTTGTGTATAAGTCACGGCCATGTTGATTGACTTAACCCTCTATACTAAATCCCTTCCTTTAACTCCCATTCTCCAAGTCTCCTATTATTCCTCTCTAAGTTTCCCTCACGCTGATTCTCTAATCACATCCGCTACCTCCTCTGCTTCATGTCTGGATGAATCTCCATACTCTAAATAAGCCTCTCACTTACATGTTTTCTTTAGAAGTTCTTGCAAATTGTTTTACCTTGGAATTATTTTTTGGCAAAAATGACTTGTTCGGTTAATAAATGCATTTATTAAACTGGCTTTTCAGTAAAGTTCCTTTAACTGAGTATAAAATCTGACATTTCAAAAGGTCATATGCTTCAAGTCAGTGAGATCGAAGCCATTTCAAAGGTCAATATCTCAAAGCCACACAGACACAGTCTTATGATTCCATGTTCATGGACATTGATTTCATAATCCCATTAACAAATCCAAAGATCCTCACTAAAAAGCAGATGGTAATGAGTAGAGGCTTTTTACATTATTGAGATTTCATCCTTAGTCTGCCTATCAAAGGACCAGAGAGGACAAAAGAGCTAAATAAGCTGGTTTTCTGATTCGTTCTCCTTAATAGGAGACTCCACCTCTGCAGACCCTCTCCTCCTCGACCAGTATGTCGCAGTAACAGACTATGAGAAGCAGGAGAGCTCCGAGGTCAGCCTTCATGTGGGTCAGGTGGTGGAGGTCATTGAGAAAAATGAATCTGGTAAGTTCTATACAGCATCTGGTGTGCTCTTTCTTTTTATTCATTGCTTTGGATATTTTGTATAGTGGGAACATTGGTTACGTCAGCTGATAGCTGTAGTGCTCTTGACCCAAATGCTTAATTCGACGGTGTGGACTGATGAGGAGATTGTAACTTTCTTTTTTCTGGAATTTATGTCCACTGCATGTATTGTTACAGAATATAGAAACGCTACAATCCCCGTATCTGTGAAATACCATAATTCCATCAAGTTCCACCAAGCTGATGTGCCCAGCTCCTAATATTTGCACAAAAGTTTTGGATGAAATTGTGCATTTGTTTGCATGTTCTTTTGCTGATTTTCTGAAAAGTAGATTTTAATGGAAACATTCTTCTCATTTAGGGTGGTGGTTTGTTAGCTCAGATGATGCCCAGGGCTGGGTCCCTGCCACCTGCCTTGAGGCTCAGGATGACCCTGATGACTTCTCTATTCCAGGGGAAGAAGGTACAAAAACCTTTCCACCTAGGTGCTATTGTTAAAATGTTAGGATGTAAAGAGGCCATATAGCATTTACTCTTAACCCAACTATATGTGTATGTTATGTCTTACCGTTTGAATAATGACTTAGTAGAGGCTAAACTGTACTTTTATGACAAAGTGTTTTGTGCTATTGCCTTTCCGTTGACTTCTAAAGAGCTACACACACCACGCAAAGTGCCATATCATTTGGCATGCACCATTTGACCCCTGTAGCACATAACAGACATTCAATATGAATAGAAAAAGTTTGGTGATGTGCAGATCGAGGGATCAAATGAGACCAAATTGATTCTTCTCTGGTGAGTTGCTGTTTGATGACGGAGAGACACTGCCAGTGTGTGCAGATGTTTCAGTGTAATAATCATAGACTGTATGTAAGAAGTAGACGTAGTCCCCATGACCTCACCCACTGGAATGTGGAGTACGGTTTTCAAACCTCGTCTGCATTTTTTTTATTTTTTTTTACAACCAGAAGTGACAGTGAACACTGATCAAGTCAAAACATATTATAGAATTAACTTTCATGAACTGAAAACACACCGTGAAAGGGTAAAAGTTCTAGGAAGAAAACATGGACAACTCAGACCAGACAACGCCGTGGTAGTGACCTGTCAATCACAAGGTAGCCAAGCCCTAAAGCAGACCCTACTTCATTGTCTATTTTACTATCAATGGGACCATAATTTACTAAATGAACATCATACTGTATTGAAGAAGACTTGGCCCTAACAATTGAGACCATAAACTCATTTTTACAATGTTAACTGAGTGCATAAATCCAGTGAGAAGTTTTCTCATAGACTTCTATACAATCTGACTTCTTTATGCAACTATAGGAATCGCCCCCTAATGGCCATTAAAAGTAATGCAAGTTTAAGGCACTTCCACATTGGCTTTACTTTTCATAACTGGAGGTTGCCTACGTGGTATATTCTGTCGTTGAGTGTTTTCAGATCAGTAATCAAAACGTGTTTAAATACCTCAATTATAGAGCACCCATAAATACCATAGACTGTAGATTAATACGCATAATATACAGTATGTAAGAAATGCATTTAAACTTGAACAAAAGCTTGTAAAAAATAAAATAAATAGCTATCACTGGCATAAATACGGGTGAGATTCCACAAAATGTAGATTTTAAAAGAATGATACTGTAATGACACAGTACAGCACATGGTAGGAGCCCTACTGAGCAAAGACGGGTAGCCAGCCAATATGCAAATTACAGACTGTATCTCAACGCTTGGCAACCCTAAGAACTATATGGTTTAAAAGGGGACATTGAGCTGGCTTCCCTGTGTTTGTTGGGCAGGTTAGATCCTCAGAGCCCTGGAATTAGAGAGTCACTCACATTTAACAACCAACTCCCCTGACAGGAAACAAATGAATTAGCAATTGTGCAAGTACATACTAAAATGTTGCTAAGTTGTCCCTATACTATCACCAATTCTTCCATAAAAGAGATTTAATTACATATAGACAATAACTAGGGGCTAACATCATCCCACAGATCCTAATTAACGGTGAACTATATGGACCTTCTATTTAAAGAATAAGTTATAAATACAGCTACATTCTGTGGCAGTAGCATGTTGCTGTAGTATCACAAACATAGGGTTTTAAACTGGGACGGGGATCCAAGGGGAAATAAATAATCAATCTAGCATGTATGGAACCTGTAACACTAATATTTAAAAAAAGATATATTTAAATATTCCACAAATACTGCCTTTCATTTAGGATGAAAACATCCTCCAGATGGAATATGTAATGTTCACTTCCTATTTCCCCCACTTACTGTGCTGGGATATCAGTGCCTCGGAGATTCTGGTCACTGCCAAGGCACGTTGGTCGTCGAAGAACTTTAGGGGATCTATTCAGCACAGGCTTTGGGCAAGGTGGAGCGCACGCCTTTCTTTTCCCTCTATTCCAAATACGTTTGTGTGTGCACATGCATACACAACCGTATGCATGTTTGTTTGTCCATGTCAATGCATGAAATGTTTGTTGCATGAGAGATCCGAGCATGTAAATTAAATCCTTGCATGCAACGTTGATGGTGGATTAAAGTGTGATACAAATAAATGAAATACAAACTTATTAAAGATGTAGCATTACAATTAACCAGTACTTGATCGATCCATAGTATTACATAGAATATCTATAATATGTAATAATAGTAAAAAAATATATATATATAAGAATAGTGGAAATGAATGTATTTCTAGCACAGTAACAAATGTGTCTTGTTTGTGGTCAACATGTGTGTTTTGTGTGTTGCACATGTATGTGTCTTACACCTTTTAACTCCACAAGATGCTGCTCAAGCCTTGCCTCATTTAAATCAGTAAGATAATGTGACGCCAATCCACTACTGTACCAATTTAAGTATTTCATCCTAAATTACATAGGTAGAGATGTTATGATTTGAGAAAGGAAACGCTACAAGCTCTTGTAATCCAAGTGTGCCACTTTGTTTTTGTCTCCCATGCCATTGCTCTACATTTGCATTAATTCGTGCTACCCTATACACAATAATTGTCAAAACTGACATTATGTTCTTATATCTAACAATATTTTCTTTATACGACTCCAGAAGAGAAATATTCAGTCATTTACCCATACTCGGCCAGGGATCAGGATGAGATCGACCTTGAGCGAGGCATGATTGTAGAGGTGATTCAGAGGAACCTGGAGGGCTGGTGGAAGATCAGGTAATACAATCAATGACATGAACTCTGAAAAGGAAATATCATAAACCAAATAAATCTGTATTTACTAAAGAGACAAGTAAATGTGCTTAAAACATCAGATCTTAGATACTAATGAGGAAAACGAATACTTAACTGACGGATTTCATGGTATAGAATGAAAAAACTAACTGAGTAGACTTTACAGGTAGTGTTGTCACCTGAAGCCATGGATTTTAAATCTCTACTCCACTCAGGTACCAGGGTCTTGAGGGCTGGGCTCCGGCCTCCTACCTGAAGAAGACTGACATCCAGGGCCAGAAGCAGTCAGCAGGCGGTGCTGCTCATGCCAGTACCAATGATCTTGATGGGTTCTCTAAACAGAACCAGCAAAACAATGCAGCTAAAGAAAATCGAGACAACAGCCAAAAAGAGAACAGGCTCTCATTTTTTTCTGACAATAAAATGAGTAAGTGAATTTCAAATACAATAAACTGTCTTTTGCTCTTTATCTATTTTGTTGGGTTGTACAAGAGAATAATTGATTAATTCATGACTTATCCCTCGGCAGAAGTGGGAGCAAGACACAGACCTCCTCCACGCAGAGATCTTACCATTGTAAGAGATCCACTTCAAATCTCTATATGACACAGTGTGGATTTCTGTTGCTCGAATTTCCTCCCAAAACGTTTTCAACCGAGTTAACCATTATGTGTCCCTCTCACATTTCACAGCCACGTGGTACAAATCTACCCAAGCCGCCGATTCCTCCTCAGGTTGAGGAGGAGTTCTATACCATATCAGACTTCCAGACCACCATCCCCGATGGTATCAGCTTCCAAGCCGGAGTCAAAGTTGAGGTGGGTCAGGCACTTCCTGAAGTTGTATTAAAATAAAGATTTTAGGGAAACATTTTGGTTTGAATAACGATTTGTACATTTTTGTCTTATTTTTGTCATAAATTATATTGCGATGAAGTAAAATGAAATGTCTTTCTTTTTACTCAACAGGTGATTGAGAAGAATAACGGTGGTTGGTGGTACATCCAAATAGATGACAAAGAGGGATGGGCCCCTGCCACCTTTATTGACAAGTACAAGAAGACCAGTAACGCCCTGCGACCTAATTTCCTTGCCCCTCTGCCGAATGAGATGGAGAAGCTGAGACTGGAAGATGGTGGAACTTCAAATGTTTCAGGGACGGATGATAGCTGGTCCAAACCTTTACCAGATGAGCCAAACGCAGCCCTTGACTCCTGTGCCCGGCCTAAGCTGAGAGATTGGAAGTCCAGTGCCAACAAGGGGGTCCCTGCTATCCCTGGGCCTCTACCTCCGGCTCCAGCAGCCCCTCCAGCCGAGGAGAAACCAGCTCTTCCACCTCGGAGGGAGTCCATTAATAAGAGCTTTGAATTGGAGGTACCTGAGAAACCGAGGGTTGATCATTCCAAACCTTTGCCTCCCAAACCCCTAGCTCCTGGGGTCATCATGCCGCTGGTCACACCCAAAGCAGCCCCCTTCAAACAGGACAAACCACCAGAGATCAAGAAAGAAGATAAGAGCAAAGTTCTTCACCTTCGGAATGAGATGGGTCTAGAATGTGGCCACAAGATCTCTGCCAAAGAGGTGAAGAAGTTTAATCTGAAACCCGTACCTAAGCATCCTCCAAAACCTAAATCAGAAGCGCAGGAGGAGAAACCAGAGGCAGCTGGCCCAGCAGTGTTCATGAAGCCAAAGCCAGTGCTTCGACCTAAACCTGTTCCAGCTGCCAAGCCAGATCCTCCGACACCCAACAAATTAGACATCACCAACTTGAGAAGCAAGCTGAGGCCGCCAAAACCTGCCGATCCAAGCTCTGTGTCAGCTGAGGTGAACCATCAGAATGAAACCCCAGCAGCAGTAAATAGTTCCCACCCCAGTGCACCCCCCAGCTCTCCCCCATCCATATCCCTACTCTCAACAATGGTAAGCACTGCGACGGACCGAAACTCCCCCCAAAACACGTTAATGGTCATAGCCAGGAGGACTCACCCCCTGCTAAGCCAGCAGTGCCTCCCCACAAAGAACCCCCACAGAGACCCCCCACCATGGCCCCAAGGAGACCTCCTCCTCCAAAGAAGACCGACCCATCCAGCCCGACAGATTTAAAACCTCCGCCTGCTCTAAAAGATATCCTGGACATTTCCAAGGGCCCACCAACCCAACTCAGCAGACCCCTCCTCCTAAACCCAAAGGGTTTGTTCAAGCACCTGCAAACAAAGAGAAAGAAGAGCCCAAAATGAATAAAATCCCAGTTCCTCCCAAGCCCCAGTTGAAGAGTGAGAAGCCCTGCCCGCCCAAGGACAAGCTTCCACCTTTACTCATGGAGCACAGTAAGGATGATCTGTATTTAGCTGTGGCGGACTTTGAAGGGGATGACCAAACATCCAGCTTCAAAGTTGGCACAGTGTTTGAGGTGATGGAAAAAAACAGCAGCGGCTGGTGGTTCTGTAAGAATGTAGGACAAGAAGTGACTGTTTAATGACTTTCTTCAACATGCTATACTATGACTTTTTTCAACATACTATACTATGACTTTTTTATGACTTTTTTCGACATACTATACTATGACTTTTTGATGACTTTTTTCAACATGCTAAACTATGACTTTTTTCAACATACTATACTATGACTTTTTTATGACTTTTTTCGACATACTATACTATGACTTTTTTATGACTTTTTTCGACATACTATACTATGACTTTTTGATAACTTTTTTCAACATACTATACCATGACTGTTTAAGGACTTTTTTCAACATGCTATACTATGACTTTTTTCGACATACTATACTATGACTTTTTTATGACTTTTTTCGACATACTATACTATGACTTTTTTATGACTTTTTTCGACATGCTATACTATGACTTTTTTCAACATACTATACTATGACTTTTTAATGACTTTTTTCGACATACTATACTATGACTTTTTGATGACTTTTTTCAACATGCTAAACTATGACTTTTTTCAACATACTATACTATGACTTTTTTATGACTTTTTTCGACATACTATACTATGACTTTTTTATGACTTTTTTCGACATACTATACTATGACTTTTTTATAACTTTTTTCAACATACTATACCATGACTGTTTAATGACTTTTTTCAACATGCTATACTATGACTTTTTACGACATACTATACTATGACTTTTTTATGACTTTTTTCGACATACTATACTATGACTTTTTTATGACTTTTTTCGACATGCTATACTATGACTTTTTTATGATTTTTTTCAACATACTATACTATGACTTTTTTCAACATACTATACTATGACTTTTTTATGACTTTTTTCGACATGCTATACAATGACTTTTTGATGACTTTTTTCAACATTCTATACTATGACTTTTTTTGACATACTATACTATGACTTTTTAATGATTTTTTTCAGCATGCTATACTATGACTATTTTCAACATGCAATACTATGACTTTTTTCAACATGCAATACTATGACATTTTTCAACATACTAGACTATGACTTTTTTCAACATGCTATACTATGACTTTTTGATGACTTTTTTCGACATACTATACTATGACTTTTTAAGATTTTTTTCAACATACTATACTATGTCTTTTTTCAACATAATATACTATGTCTTTTTTCAACATACTATACTATGACTTTTTGATGACTTTTTTCAACATACTATACCATGACTGTTTAATGACTTTTTTCAACATGCTATACTATGACTTTTTTCGACATACTATACTATGACTTTTTTATGACTTTTTTCGACATGCTATACTATGACTTTTTTATGACTTTTTTCGACATGCTATACTATGACTTTTTTCAACATACTATACTATGACTTTTTTCAACATACTATACTATGACTTTTTTATGACTTTTTTCGACATACTATACTATGACTTTTTGATGACTTTTTTCAACATACCATACCATGACTGTTTAATGACTTTTTTCAACATGCTATACTATGACTGTTTAATGACTTTTTTCAACATGCTTTACTATGACTTTTTTCAACAGACTATACTATGACTTTTTGATGACTTTTTTCAACATGCTAAACTATGACTTTTTTCGACATACTATACTATGACTTTTTTATGACTTTTTTCGACATACTATACTATGACTTTTTTATGACTTTTTTCGACATACTATACTATGACTTTTTGATGACTTTTTTCAACATACTATACCATGACTGTTTAATGACTTTTTTCAACATGCTATACTATGACTTTTTTCGACATACTATACTATGACTTTTTTATGACTTTTTTCGACATACTATACTATGACTTTTTTATGACTTTTTTCGACATGCTATACTATGACTTTTTGATGACTTTTTTCAACATACTATACCATGACTGTTTAATGACTTTCTTCAACATGCTATACTATGACTTTTTTCAACATACTATACTATGACTTTTTTATGACTTTTTTCGACATGCTATACTATGACTTTTTTATGATTTTTTTCAACATGCTATACTATGACTTTTTTCGACATACTATACTATGACTTTTTAATGATTTTTTTCAGCATGCTATACTATGACTATTTTCAACATGCAATACTATGACTTTTTTCAACATGCAATACTATGACATTTTTCAACATACTATACTATGACTTTTTTCAACATGCTATACTATGACTTTTTGATGACTTTTTTCGACATACTATACTATGACTTTTTAAGACTTTTTTCGACATACTATACTATGTCTTTTTTCAACATACTATAATATGACTTTTTTCAACATACTATACTATGACTTTTTGATGACTTTTTTCAACATACTATACCATGACTGTTTAATGACTTTTTTCAACATGCTATACTATGACTTTTTTCAACATACTATACTATGACTTTTTTATGACTTTTTTCGACATACTATACTATGACTTTTTTATGACTTTTTTCGACATGCTATACTATGACTTTTTTCCAACATACTATACTATGACTTTTTTCAACATACTATACTATGACTTTTTTATGACTTTTTTCGACATACTATACTATGACTTTTTGATGACTTTTTTCAACATACTATACCATGACTGTTTAATGACTTTCTTCAACATGCTATATTTTTCGACATACTATACTATGACTTTTTGATGACTTTTTCAACATGCTAAACTATGACTTTTTTCAACATACTATACTATGACTTTTTTATGACTTTTTTCGACATACTATACTATGACTTTTTTATGACTTTTTTCGACATACTATACTATGACTTTTTGATAACTT